>NC_141877.1:494122845-494425875 GCF_056163025.1 Triticum urartu
GTTCTACAGCTGCAAGATGGAGGAGAATAGTTCTGTCAGTGAGCATATACTCAGAATGTCTGGGTACCATAATCACTTGACTCAGCTAGGAGTTAATCTTTTGGTTGATAGTGTCATTGACAGAGTTCTTCAATCACTGCCACCAAGCTACAAAAGCTTCGTGATGAACTATAATATGCAAGGGATGAATAAGACAATTCCCGAGCTCTTCACAATGCTAAAAGCTGCGGAGGTAGAAATCAAGGAGCATCAAGTGTTGATGGTCAATAAGACCACAAGTTTCAAGAAAAAGGGTAAAGGGAAGAAGAAGGGGAACTTCAAGAAGAACAACAAGCAAGTTGCTGCTCAGGAGAAGAAACCCAAGTCTGGACCTAAGCCTGAGACTGAATGCTTTTACTGCAAGCAGACTGGTCACTGGAAGCGGAACTGCCCCAAGTATTTGGCGGATAAGAAGGATGGCAAGGTGAACAAAGGTATATGTGATATACATGTTATTGATGTGTACCTTACTAGAGCTCACAGTAGCACCTGGGTATTTGATACTGGTTCTGTTGCTAATATTTGCAACTCGAAACAGGGACTACGGATTAAGCGAACACTGGCAAAGGACGAGGTGACGATGTGCGTGGGAAATGGTTCCAAAGTCGATGTGATCGCAGTCGGCACGCTACCTCTACATCTACCTTCGGGATTAGTATTAGACCTAAATAATTGTTATTTGGTGCCAGCGTTGAGCATGAACATTATATCTGGATCTTGTTTTATGCGAGACGGTTATTCATTTAAATCAAAGAATAATGATTGTTCTATTTATATGAGTAATATCTTTTATGGTCATGCACCCTTGAAGAGTGGTCTATTTTTGATGAATCTCGATAGTAGTGATACACATATTCATAATGTTGAAGCCAAAAGATGCAGAGTTGATAATGATAGTGCAACTTATTTGTGGTACTGCCCTTTAGGTCATATCGGTATAAAGCGCATAAAGAAACTCCATACTGATGGACTTTTGGAACCACTTGATTATGAATCACTTGGTACTTGCGAACCGTGCCTCATGGGCAAGATGACTAAAACACTGTTCTCCGGTACTATGGAGAGAGCAACAGATTTGTTGGAATCATACATACAGATGTATGTGGTCCGATGAATGTTGAGGCTCGTGGCGGATATCGTTATTTTCTCACCTTCACAGATGATTTAAGCAGATATGGGTATATCTACTTAATGAAGCATAAGTCTGAAACATTTGAAAAGTTCAAAGAATTTCAGAGTGAAGTTGAAAATCATCGTAACAAGAAAATAAAGTTTCTATGATCTGATCGTGGTGGAGAATATTTGAGTTACGAGTTTGGTCTACATTTGAAACAATGCGGAATAGTTTCGCAACTCACGCCACCCGGAACACCACAACGTAATGGTGTGTCCGAACGTCGTAATCGTACTTTACTAGATATGGTGCGATCTATGATGTCTCTTATAGATTTACCGCTATCATTTTGGGGTTATGCTTTAGAGACGGCCGCATTCACGTTAAATAGGGCACCATCGAAATCCATTGAGACGACGCCTTATGAACTGTGGTTTGGCAAGAAACCAAAGTTGTCGTTTCTGAAAGTTTGGGGCTGCGATGCTTATGTGAAAAAGCTTCAACCTGATAAGCTTGAACCCAAATCGGAGAAATGTGTCTTCATAGGATACCCAAAGGAGACTGTCGGGTATACCTTCTATCACAGATCCGAAGGCAAGACATTCGTTGCTAAGAATGGATCCTTTCTAGAGAGTGGGAGGAAAGTGGAACTTGATGAGGTAACTATACCTGCTCCTCTATTGGAAAGTAGTTCATCACAGAAATAGGTTTCTGTGACGCTTACACCAATTAGTGAGGAAGTTAATGATGATGATCATGGAACTTCAGATCAAGTTACTACTGAACCTCGTAGATCAACTAGAGTAAGATCCGCACCAGAGTGGTACAGTAATCCTGTTCTGGAAGTCATGCTACTAGATCATGATGAACCTACGAACTATGAAGAAGCGATGGTGAGCCCAGATTCCGCAAAATGGCTTGAGGCCATGAAATCTGAGATGGGATCCATGTATGAGAACAAAGTATGGACTTTGGTTGACTTGCCCGATGATTGGCAAGCAATTGAGAATAAATGGATCTCCAAGAAGAAGACTGACGCTGACGGTAATGTTACTGTCTATAAAGCTCGACTTGTTGCAAAAGGTTTTCGACAAGTTCAATGGATTGACTACGATGAGACCTTCTCACCCGTAGCAATGCTTAAGTCTGTCCGAATCATGTTAGCAATTGCCGCATTTTATGATTATGAAATTTTGCAAATGGATGTAAAAACTGCATTCCTGAATGGATTTCTGGAAGAAGAGTTGTATATGATGCAACCAGAAGGTTTTGTCGATCCAAAGGGAGCTAACAAAGTGTGCAAGCTCCAGCGATCCATTTATGAACCGGTGCAAGCCTCTCGGAGTTGGAATAAATGCTTTGATAGTGTGATCAAAGCATTTGGTTTTATACAGACTTTTGGAGAAGCCTGTATTTACAAGAAAGTGAGTGGGAGCTCTGTAGCATTTCTGATATTATATGCGGATGACATATTGCTAATTGGAAATGATATAGAATTTCTGGATAGCATAAAGGGATACTTGAATAAGAATTTTTCAATGAAAGACCTCGGTGAAGCTGCTTACATATTGGGCATCAAGATCTATAGAGATAGATCAAGACGCTTAATTGGACTTTCATAAAGCACATACCTTGACAAAGTTTTGAAGAAGTTCAAAATGGATCAGGCAAAGAAAGGGTTCTTGCCTGTGTTACAAGGTGTGAAGTTGAGTAAGACTCAATGCCCGACCACTGCAGAAGATAGAGAAAAAATGAAAGATGTTCCCTATGCTTCAGCCATAGGCTCTATCATGTATGCAATGCTGTGTACCAGACCTGATGTGTGCCTTGCTATAAGTCTAGCAGGGAGGTACCAAAGTAATCCAGGAGTGGATCACTGGACAGCGGTCAAGAACATCCTGAAATACCTGAAAAGGACTAAGGATATGTTTCTCGTTTATGGAGGTGACAAAGAGCTCATCGTAAACGGTTACGTTTATGCAAGCTTTGACACTGATCCGGATGATTCTAAATTGCAAACTGGATACGTGTTTACATTAAACGGTGGAGCTGTCAGTTGGTGCAGTTCTAAACAAAGCATTGTGGCGGGATCTACATGTGAAGCGAAGTACATAGCTGCTTCGGAAGCAGCAAATGATGGAGTCTGGATGAAGGAGTTCATATCCGATCTAGGTGTCATACCTAGTGCATCGGGTCCAATGAAAATATTTTGTGACAATACTAGTGCAATTGCCTTGGCGAAGGAATCCAGATTTCACAAGAGAACCAAACACATCAAGAGACGCTTCAATTCCATCCGGGATTTAGTCCAGGTGGGAGACATAGAAATTTGCAAGATACACATGGATCTGAATGTTGCAGACCCATCGACTAAGCCTCTTCCACGAGCAAAACATGATCAGCACCAAGGCTCCATGGGTGTTAGAATCATTAGTGTGTAATCTAGATTATTGACTCTAGTGCAAGTGGGAGACTGAAGGAAATATGCCCTAGAGGCAATAATAAAGTTATTATTTATTTCCTTATATCATGATAAATGTTTATTATTCATGCTAGAATTGTATTAGCCGGAAACATAATACATGTGTGAATACATAGACAAACAGATTGTCACTAGTATGCCTCTACTTGACTAGCTCGTTGATCAAAGATGGTTATGTTTCCTAACCATAGACATGCGTTGTGATTTGATTAGCGTGGTCACATCATTAGGAGAATGATGTGATTGACATGACCTACTCCGTTAGCTTAGCACACGATCGTTTAGTATTCTGCTATTGCTTTCTTCATGACTTATACATGTTCCTATGACTATGAGATTGTGCAACTCCCGTTTACCGGAGGAACACTTTGTGTGCTACCAAACGCCACAACGTAACTGGGTGATTATAAAGGTGCTCTACAGGTGTCTCCAAAGGTACTTGTTGGGTTGGCGTATTTCCAGATTAGGATTTGTCACTCCGATTGTCGGAGAGGTATCTCTGGGCCCTCTCGGTAATGCACATCACTTAAGCCTTGCAAGCATTGCAACTAATGAGTTAGTTGCGGGATGATGTATTACGGAACGAGTAAAGAGACTTGCCGGTAACAAGATTGAACTAGGTATTGAGATACTGACGATCGAATCTCGGGCAAGTAACATACCGATGACAAAGGGAACAACGTATGTTGTTGTGCGGTTTGACCGATAAAGATCTTCGTAGAATATGTGGGAGCCAATATGAGCATCCAGGTTCCGCTATTGGTTATTGACCGAAGACGTGTCTCGGTCATGTCTACATAGTTTTCGAACCCGTAGGGTCCACACGCTTAACGTTACGATGACGGATATATTATGAGTTTGTATGTTTTGATGTACCGAAGGTTGTTTGGAGTCTTGGGTGTGATAAAGGACATGACGAGGAGTCTCGAAATGGTCGAGACATGAAGATTGATATATTGGAAGCCTATGTTTGGATGTCGGAAGTGTTCCAAGTGAAATCGGGATTTTACCGGAGTACCGGGAGGTTACCGGAACCCCCCGGGAGCTTAATGGGCCTATATGGGCCTTAGTGGAAATAGAGGGAAGCAAGGGGAGTGTGGGGCGCGCCCCCCAAGGCCCAAACCGAATTGGTTTAGGGCAAAGGGGGCCGGCCCCCTCTTTCCTTCTTCTCCTCTCTCTTTCCTTCTCCCGAATCCTATTCCAACTAGGAAAGGGGGGAGTCCTACTCCCAGTGGGAGTAGGACTCCTCCTGGCGTGCCCTCTTCCTGACGGGCGGCACCCCCCTTTCTCCTTTATATACGGGGGCAGGGGGCACCCCATAGACACAACAATTGATATGTTTGATCTTTTAGCCGTGTGCGGTGCCCCCCTCCACCATAGTCCACCTCGATAATACTGTAGCGGTGCTTAGGCGAAGCCCTGCGTCAGTAGAACATGAACATCGTCACCACGCTGTTGTGCTGACGAAACTCTCCCTCAACACTCGGCTGGATCGGAGTTCGAGGGACGTCATCGGGCTGAACGTGTGCTGAACTCGGAGGTGTCGTACGTTCAGTACTTGATCGGTCGGATCGTGAAGACGTACGACTACATCAACCGCGTTGTGCTAACGCTTCCGCTTTCGGTCTACGAGGGTACGTAGACAACACTCTCCCCTCTCGTTGCTATGCATCACCATGATCTTGCGTGTGCGTAGGAATTTTTTTGAAATTACTACGTTCCCCAACAATGTCAAGTGTTGGTCCCTCCGAAAGTTTATCCTATAGGGACTTAACCGTAAATTTCCCGGATCTGGTTAGGGACCAAGAAACATCGTCCGGCTCAGGGTTTAGGGTGACATCTGCTAGCTTAACGCACAGCTCCTCCCAGGACGCGCGCTCATCAGCTAAAAGGGGACGGATAAAAGTGATCGCAGGCGGGGATGATCGAAGCACGTCCGCCACTAGGGATTCGGGGTGCGCAGCTAGGCGGTATAAAGGCTGGAAGGTTTGCCATAACAAGGCGGTCCCGCACCATGAGTCGAGCCAAAACCGAGTGGACCGCCCATTGTTTACCCGAAACCGGGCGCCCATAGTGAAAGCTGGCTTAACTGCCTGGATCCCATTCCAGAAAGTCGAGCCCTTGGCGTTGGCAGTGAGATAACTCTCGTCGGGAAAGTATTTTGCCCTGAGGATCTCTGCCTAGAGCCCCTGCTCGTTATTTGCCAGCTTGCACACCCACTTAGTTAAGAGGGCCACATTCATTAGTTTGGAGTTAAGGATTCCCAATCCCCCAAACTTTTTAGGCCTACAAATTGCCGCCCATTTCACTAAGTGGTATTTATTTTTGGTCCAGGTTCCTTCCCAAAAGAACTTTGACCTAGGAGTGTCTAGCTTGGCATGCACTTCGTCAACAAGGAGAAACATGCCCATTGTAACACAGGGGCAGGGAGGAGAGGCTGGTGTTCGTTAGAATCAGCCTGGCAGCGGAGGACATGAACCTGCCGTGCCACGGGCTGACCCTATTCGCTACCTTCCCGTGAAGGGGCTCCCAATTGTGGATGGAAATGTGCTTGTCCGAGATCGGGAGGCCCAAATACTTAATTGGAAAGCTCCCAAGCTTGCAATTAAGGAGGTTGGCCACACGGGTAGCCTCCGGGTCAGCCATCCCAATGGCTATAACCTCGCTTTTGAGGAAATTAATTTTGAGGCCCGATATTACTTCAAAGGCGAGGAGAATGAGCTTAATGGACGCAATACTATGGTCATCGGGCTCAAAGAGCAATAATGTGTCGTCCGCATATTGAAGGTGCGAAACACCACCGGGGATAAGGTGGCTAATTACCCCGCGAATATGCTTGGCCTTGTCGATCATGGCTGAAAGGGCGTCCGCAGCCAGGTTAAAGATCAAGGGAGAAATGGGGTCACCTTGTCTTAAGCCACGCTTGTTGTAGAAGAAGTTTCCTACTTCTCCGTTTATGGACACCGTCGTCTGGCCCCCCGAGACCAGTTGCATGATGCAGTGGATGAAACCTGATTCAAATCCCTTTCAAACCAGGACCTCGAATGAACTCCCAGTTCACTCGATCAAAAGCCTTCTCAAAGTCGAGTTTGAGGATCATGACATGTAGTTTAGTACGCTAGAGCTCATGGATAATTTCTTGCAAGACGATCGGACCCTCTAGGATGTTGCGCCCTTTGAGGAAGGTCGTTTGGCTTCTGCTAATCATGCGCCGAGCTACGGGGGCAAGCCTAGAAGAGCAAGCCTTAGCGCATATTTTGAAGGGCACATTGATCAGGGTAATCGGACGGTATTGCTTAATTGAGTCGGCCCCTTTGACCTTGGGAATCAAACTAATGACACTAAAGTTCAGCCGTGAAATGTCTACGGAGCCTAGCACAAATCCGCTGACAATGTCATAAAACAACCCTTTCAAGAGAGGCCAAAACCTCTTGAAAAACGGCACCGAGCATCCATCTGGGCCAGGAGCCGTATCCGACTTCATAGAGTCGACGGCCTGGTCAATTTCCTCCGTGGAGAAGGAAAGGGCCAGTATATCGTTATCGGCCTGCGAGACGCGACCTTCCTGCCCCCACAAGTCAGGTCGAAGGCGTAACGGTTTCTCCTTGGCTGTTCCCAACAGGCCGAGGAAGAAGTCGTAGATGTGGGCGGAGATATCGTCTTGGCGGATTAGCATCCCTTGCTCAGATTGGAGCCTAAGGATCATGCACTTGCGTTTACGGCCATTAGCATGAGCGTGAAAGTAGCCCGTATTCGTGTCGCCCTTCGTGACCCACTCTCCTACGGCGCCAGTACTCTTCTTCTTCCCCGAGAATAGAGACCACCTGGTTTTCGAGGGCGTAGCGGTTGGCCCAATCGCTTCCGAGAACGCACCCACGTCGGCCAGGATATCCAACTGTTTGATTTCCTCTAACAGAGCTTCCCTAGCTCTTTTGGCCTCGCTCCCGTGATTGGCACACCATCCGCGAAGGAAGGAGCGCAGCGAACTAGCCGCTGAGATCCAACAGTCCATAGGGCCACGTTGCCTACTAGCCGAAGAAATCGCCAACTCCCAACGATCGGTAACTAACGGGATAAAACCCTCAACCTCTAGCCAGCCAGTCTCGAAGAAGAAACAGGGGCTACATTTGATCCTGTCCTCCCCGGAGGCTAGGAAGAGCGGGACGTGATCGGAGCCTATGCGCGTTTCGGCCGTCAAGGTGCACAGCGGGAAGAGAGCTTCCCAATCCGCCGTGATAAACACCCTATCTAGCACACTACGAACCGGAGAAAGCTACTTATTAGTCCAGCTAAACCTGGCGCCAGTCCTGGCCACTTCCCTAAGTGCCATAGCGACAACAACATTATTGAACAACGTCACCCGGTTCCAGTCGATATTACTGTTGTTCTTGTCCGCTGGTGACCGAATGAGGTTGAAGTCACCCCCCTAGAATGATGGGAATGTTGGCGGCTTTCTTGCCCCCCACCAAAGCTTGGATTTCCCCCAAGAAATCCGCCGACCTGGAGTGATCTGCTGGGCCGTAGACACAAGCGATGGCCCACATAGCTAATGAGATGCACTGCTGAATCGTAACAGAAATGAAAAACAAGCCAAGCTCCCATGAAACAACATCACAGATATCATTATTACAACCCAAAAGTAAGCCACCAGAGTGGCCGGACGAAGGCACCCTGAGGGAGTCCTGGATTAGGGGGTCTCCGGACAGCTGGACTATCTCCATTGGCCGGAATGTTATACTATGAAGATACAAGATTGAAGACTTCGTCTCGTGTCCGGATGGGACTCTACTTGGCGTGGAAGGCAAGCTAGGCAATACGAATATGGATATCTCCTCCTTTGTAACCAACCTTGTGTAACCCTAACCCTCTTCGGTGTCTATATAAACCGAAGGGTTTTAGTCCTTAGGACATACAATCACAACATACAATCATACCATAGGCTAGCTTCTAGAGTTTAGCCTCTCTGATCTTGTGGTAGATCTACTCTTGTACTACCCATATCATCAATATTAATCAAGCAGGACATAGGATTTTACCTCCATCAAGAGGGCCCGAACCTGGGTAAAACATCGTGTCCCCTGCCTCCTGTTACCATCCGGCCTAGACGCACAGTTCGGGACCCCCTACCCGAGATCCGCCGGCTTTGACACCGACACACCCAGTTCCAAAAAAGCGCTGAAAAGGATCGTAGGCCGCGAGGTCTCGAAAGGTAAAATCGGATTTAACCGTTTCCTGGAGCGCTACAATGTTAATTCTTTCACGTGCCATGTACTCCCGAAGTTGGGAGCGCCGACCAGCGTGCCCACATCCCCTGATGTTCCAGAACAAGTACCACACTAGATGATACGGTTTCTAACGCGGACGCCCCGAGAGGTTACCGCTTTTGTCACTCTTTTCCTGGCCGGGGCACGACTGGTGGAAGGTGCAGCGTCAACCTCCCTGGCTTCCACCGTCCCCTCGATCGTCAGAGGATCATTGCCTCCGGTGGCAGCCCCCACTACCTCCTGAGACTGATCAACCCCCGAAACCACGGTATTAGCCTTGGCCAACGCCGCAGCCGTAGCCAGAGCTGCTTGAGCTTCCTCACACGCATGAATCAAAGAAACCCCCCCCCCTTCGGACCAACCTCTATCCCGCTATCGGAAAGAATCGTCGCAAGCTGAGGATCCGAGAAAGCAGTAAGAATTTTGAAGGAGAGTGGGGTGTTACCTGAGGATTCTAGATTCTTGTCGGTGAGCCGCAGTTGAGCACTTTCTAGCAATGAGAGATCGCCCATCGCCGCCTTGGATCGCGCACTGGGGGCCCAAAGAGGAACTGGAGTCGCCTTGGAACGCCGCGCCTTGGCTATGCCACCCACCGCACCAAGAATCGCCTGCAGCGAGCCCGACGTTGGACCCGCCGGAGATGGGAGCGCCATCACCGCGGGTTTGGACGTAGGCTTACGACCTGCCGTCTTCTTGGGGCACGCCCTGACCCACCGGAGGAGCGACGACCCGACTGAGGTGAGCAGATTGGGGGCTCATTGAGCACACAGCCTGAGTCATAGCCCCGCATCCCGGGCGAGGCCGAAGCCGAGGGGGCCAGAGGCAGAGGCAAACCATCAGAGGCAGGGGGGCAGGGAGGGCCTTGAGGTTGGAACCATATTGGTCAAAAACTTTCTCCAAGGAATGAGCGGTGAGAGGGCTGCCAACATGCTCAGCATCAGCTGCCTCCGAAGCCGCAACCAGCCCCACATCCGGCATGGCACCATGTCCACCGGCATCTCATCCTCCTTTGCTCCCAGCATATCCTAGGTCGCTGTGTCTATGGAAGTATCCGGCATGCTTTCCTCATGCTCATCGTCTTGACAGGTCATCCCCACATCTTGATGCTGCCCTCCGGCCTGGCCTCCCTGGCCACCGTTGGCCTCATTGCTAGGTCCCGGGCGCCCACCAGGCCCTGAACTAGCCGCGCCTCCAGGGGGAGGGGACCGCGCTTGTCAGAGGGCCGCGGTGGGGCGTCGTTTGGACCAGGAGCTGTCAGCCCGTCCCCCGGGCGCTTTGGCATGCGCTCCACTTCCACCTTGATGTCGAAACCTTCATGATTGAACCAAGCTTGCACAAATCCATTCAATTTCTCCGGCGCTTTGCAACCAAGCTTCATCCTCACTGGTCCCATCCGAATGAGGGAGAACTCATCGACCATGATTGGTCGGCCTAGCATCTTCAAACCCTCCATCAGCCGCTCAGCCCGACGGTGCTTCTTGGGGATGCCATGGAGGCAGACCCACACTTCAGGCATGGTCATGGGAACCACCTCCTCGAAGATGGAATCACGCACGCTAACCGTAATGTCCGTGCGGGGGCAGGAAGAGTTTGCCGCTGGACTTGGCCATGTGAAGCAGATCCGCCGAGGGGAAGACAACAGAAAAGTCGTCATCGCCCACTTGGGAGATTTGCCAGTCCCAGTCACTGGCCACGATGTGCTTCAGCTCCTTCTTGAGTGTACTGATGTTGAGCTTGCCCGGCTCCGCCGACAGGACCGCACCATTGCTAACCTTCTTGTCAGAGCCCGTCTCCTCCTCCTCTTCGAACTCGAGGTAGAAGAATTCCTCGCCCGGGATCGCGCTGCCCATGATCTGGAGGTGGAGGCGCTTGCCGCGCGAAGGACAGTGGGCATAGGCATGCCCTTCCTGCTTGCAAAGCACGCAGAGGGGTAGAAACTTGCACTGGGCTTGGAAGTGGCCAATCCTGCCGCACTTGAAGCACTCAGATTCGTTCCCATCCTCCACGGGAATGGGCGCCACCGCGGATCCAGTGGGATCGGCCGGCAGCGCCAGCGCCAACGCCCCCGACGCCACACGCTGCTTCTTGGCCAGCGGGTCACTGTGACCACCGCACAGAGGGTGCTCGGGAGATTTCCGCTCAAGATGGTGGCGCCGCTGGCTCTGCTTTCTCTTCTTCTTTCGCTCCTGCTGTTGCAGCCACCAAGGCGGAGGCAAACCCCAATCCGCCTCCCGCCCGAGCGCTCCAGCATCCTGCGCATAACCACTGCCGTCACCACGGCTTGACTGCCCGACGCCACCTCCCGGGTCGTAGCCGCTGCCATCGCCGCGGCCAGCCGACCGAGCCCGCTGGTCGCGCTTAGCCTTCTCGCGGAGCTCGCGCTCCTGGCGCCGCTCCGCCTCCGGGATCGGGGGCTCCATGGGCCTCTTGTCGGCGCGGCGGTCACCCATGGCCGTCACCGCCGTGAAGGAGAGGGAGAGGGGTGGAGGGGGAGGGGAGGGGCGGAGAGAGCGAGTAGATCTGCCAAATCGCCGCACCTCGCTAGAGGAGGCAGGAAACCCTAATGCAGGGTCACGGGGGCCACGGCGCAGCCATATATAGCGGCTCACACCGGGCCCCTTAGCGGGTTGAGGAGTCGGGCCAGGCCGGGGAGGGTGCGTGGGCCCAGACGCATCCGCCTGCCCAGCATCACCAACCGCCTCGGGCCTCGAACCAGGCACACATGCACCCAAGCCAGGCCCAACCGCCAGGACCAGGCCCGGCAGGCACTGCGGGGAGGGAGGCGTAGTCACCCTGACCAGCCCTAGCTCTCGCTCCGCCGCCTCCGACACCGCCGCCGCCAGCCTCACTGGTTAAGCCCGCGCTGGGAGCGCCGGCCATTCCTCGACAGCATCCACCGCAGGGGCCAGCCCGCCCGTCGAGGAGGAAGACGCCGAGTACCCCGAACCCGCAGCAGCGCCGTCCGAGGGAGGGGGCGACGGCCGCCAGATTCGCAAAGCCGTCGCCCGCGAGCCTCCGCCTCCCGGCGCAAAACGGCGGCGGCGGCCTCCCTGACCATTGCCACCGGCCACCGCCAGCACCATGAAGTCGCCGAGCGACGCTCCCGTCCGAGGCTCGGGTGGACAGAGGTGAGGAACAACGTCCTCCCCCTTCGACTCCTCACCGGCCAGGGCCCAGAAACGGTTGCCGCCCGCACCCCACGGGGCACCACCGGCCGTGGAGAGAGACGTCAGCGCCGGGGAGCCACTTGGGCCACGCCGGACCTGCGTCCACACGCCCACTGCATCAAGGACAGGGGCCGAGGGTGGCGCGCCGCCCATCGCGCCCAGGGTCGCCTCCAACGGCTCGCTCGCGCAGCCACTCATGCTCTCAAGATTCAAAAATCTGGGTATGTTCTTCTACCACCTCCAAGTTGGACGTCCGTGATGAGAACAAATCATTGCATGTACCCGGCCTAGTTCGCCGGTTCGCTACTACAACCTCTTCTTCTTCTTCTTTTACGGGTCAACAAGTGTATATATTAATTAAGCAACAGTCTTACACTCGTTTTGACAGAGATTACACAAAATCAACTGGTCCTGAGCCTAGCCAGGTAGCAACCTAGCTGAGCCATCAAGTGAGCAGCAGCATTCAGACTACGCTTTACATGTACTAAGCAAAACTCACGACCTTCACGCAAGAGGTTCTTTGTCTCCTCTTCTTTTTAATCGTGGTGTTTATCTCATACGAATTCTCATTAGCTCGGCTGGCAATCATAGGAATCCAGAGTCCTCAGGTCGCGAGTTCGACAGCATTTCCTAAACGGCGCTTAAGGCGCCCATTCCTTCGATACCCGCAAACGGGCGCACACCCATCCCTCCGTGCCGGGCCAGCCCATTTCCTTATTTCTAATTTCTAAAATCCTGCAAAAAAAGAGGGGCGTGCGGTGAGTCGAACCTGCAACCTAAGCTATCCATTCATGCCACACTAGCCAATCGGGACAACGTACACGATGTGACTGCTTCCATCATTTCTCTCTTTTGTTCTGTCTTTCCTTTATTCTTTATTTCTTTTCTTTTCTTTTACCCACTTTTCATATATTTTTATTTATTCAAAATGCAAAGACTTTTTCTAATTCGAAGATTTTTTTTCCAAATCAATGAACTTTTTTTCTAATTTATGAACTTTTTTTCAAATCAAGCATCAAATTGATGAACTTTTTTAAAATTGATGAACTTTTAAAAACGTTCACAAAATGTTTATGAACGATTCTTCAAAATTGTTGAACTTTATTAAAAATCGATGAACTTTTTTTGAAAATCAATGAACTTTTTTCAGATTTGTGAACTTTTCTTCAAAATCGATGAACTTTTTTTGAAAATTAATGAACTTATTTCAAATTTGTGAAATTTTCTTCAAAATCAATGAACTTTTTTCTGATTTGTGAACTTTTCTTCAAAATCGATGTACTTTTATTTTAAATCGATGAACTGTTTTTGAAAATTAATGAACTTTTTTTAGATTTGTGAACAATTATTCAAAATCTATGAACTTTTATTCGAAATCTATGAACCTGTATTCAAAATTAATGAACTTTTATTCAAATTCATGATATTTTTTTAAAAAATGAACCTTTTTCAAAACCAATGATATTTTTTTAATTCCTGAAACTTTTTCCCATGCTGTTGAACATTTTATTACAAATATATGATTTCTTTTTCAATTGATTTATATGGTTACAAAACATGTGTTAGCGTTGTCAATAAGGAAGTCTTAAATGCATTGTTGTCTCATAGTAAACATATAAGGCGTCGGGCTCTTGTGGTCATCGGGCTGAGTCCCTGAGACGGTGGCACGTGGTTTCGATTTCCACCTCTCCCGTATATCTTTCTAGAATCAAATTATTTTTTCGCTCTCTGTTGAGATTGCTGGGCCGGCCCGCCAGGTGGAGCGCGCGAGCGCCAGGAGCGCCAAGCGGCGCTGAAAGCGCCGTATAGGAGCTCCCGAGTTCGACCCCTTCGATTCCTCGCTGCACTCGCTCTCACTTGCTGCTATTGGGCCGGCCCATTCGGGGCACCCCTGTGCGAATCAGTGACAATTTGTCGCAAAATGTGACATATAGGAGCTCCCAGCACAGCGGGCATGATCACTTGGTTCCAAGTTTCCTACACTACAGGCTGCACGCTTTTCACTTCTCTGGCCTCTCTATTCGCCCACCGGCATCGTCTGATCGCCAACACAGGTCGGCGGTTGCCCTTCAAATTGAAGGGAGTGAGATCGGATCCCCACCCTTTTATCAGGGAGACTAGTATATGATCTCATATTAGGTGATATCAATGAGATCAATCACAAAATTTCATATTTAGAAATTCCGATTTTTTTTTGAAATTATTTGACAACATACTTGCGGGGTGTGTCTATAACTCTGGAAAAAATTAGCTCAAAACTTCATGTACATTTAGAGACTCAAAAAAGACAAATTGGAATGTGAATAGTGGCAGCTTTGGGTGAATAGTATTTTGACACTATTCATATTCAACATCTTTTTTGTTTCTACTATTACTCTAGGTCGAAGTAGAAGATGAAACTTGTTGAGATCGTACATCAAACATTGATATGTGTCTGCAATATATTTTGAGAATGTTTTGTATTTTCACCAAAAATTGATCTCATTGATCTCACCTAATGTGAGATACTATACTAGTCCCCTCCCCTTCTTGTGCATGTCCTGCTTACATTATAGTCTAGCTATCACGATAATAACCTTTGCCCTAATTTTCTAATTGCCTTTTTCATAAATTTAGATTGATCTAAGCTATGAAAAGACATTTCTCAAAAATAATTGATCATTTGATTCAAATAATGACGCAGACACTTCAAGGTCATCCGTTAGATGTAGGCAAATCAAATGATGTTGTTACAAATAATTTCTGAAGCCTTACATGGTTTGTTTGATCTTTTTAAGATGATGAAAAATCAAAAGGAGACACTCTGATTTATATGCCTCTTTCGCTTGATGACCCCAATACTTATTATAAACTAGTCAAAGTAACTTGTCATTTTTTCCATGTTTCAAGGAAGATAAAAAGCTACACCTGAAGCTAGGAAGTTACTTTGGTGGTACTATACTTTGGAGTATGTAAACAAGTGATTCTTTAAGTTCGTTCAACCGGGTATACCTTGCACTCTTTAGTTTTTTAATATATAACAGCTATATGTGATATGTGGTATCATATTCCTATTTGTTGTGTCGTCTTTGATTTACTTTTGTTACATACTAAGATAGATAGTATTAAATTGGCTGCACCCTTAATTAATTCATAATAGCAAACATGCATGTGCGTTGCAACGGTAGAAAAAAAATTGTACGCTTGCCAAATAAGTATGACTCAATACCTCGACATATGAGTGTCTCTATTTTAACACGGTGACTCATCATTTTGCCACTTATCTTTCTTTCGCCCCTCACTGATGATGGACGTGGTGTCCACATGATCGCAATGCATTCGACATGGTAAATCCTAAGGCAATGAGCTTGCCACCGCACGACACACTTGTCATTGTGTAGCGCAAGGAAATGTTTAAAACTTTAAAAATAAATCTCATCTACCATGAACTACTCCTAACGCATAGACATATCAAGACTTCTCAAAAACTAATCAAAACCTAGACATAAAAGACTTTGGAAACGGCGAACAATTTTTTGAATTTACAAACAATTTTTCAAAAAATTGGGCATTTTTTAAATTCACAAACATTTGTTTTGTTTAGACAAACATTTATTGAATACATGAATTATTTTCGAATTCATGATTTTTTTTGAATCAATTTTTTTTAATTGTGGCAAACAATTGAAATTCACAAAAAGTTGAATTTTTTGAGTATTTTCTAAAATTTCATGGATATTTTATTAGATTCATGAATATGTTTTGAATATACGATCATTTTTTCAAAATCGAGAACATGGTTTTATTTCCCGACATTGTTTTTCCAAATTGTGGTTTTTTTATAATCTGCCAACATTTTTTTGAATCACCAACATATTTTGAAACCACAAAAACTTTAATATTTTCAAACATTTTTTTAAATTCATAAACATTTATGATTTCTCAAATATTTTTTTAAAGTCGCAACTTTTTGAAATTTGTAAATCTCGAGTTAATTTAAAGAAGAAATAAAAAAGAAATAAGAAAAGACAAGACAAAAACAGAATGGAAAAAATTAAGGGCGCCACGCCCCGGGCCATGAACACGTACGTGGGTGGAGGAAGTGCGTGAGAGAAAAACAATGGAACCTGGGGATCGAACCGTGGAGTTGTGGGTGGGGGGAGTAGTCTGTAGCCACCACGTCACTAGTAATTGCAATGTACGTATATAGGATATCATATATTTAAAAGATCTGAGCATGAGGCAACTTTGAAAGAAAACAACCCGAAGCGTTTTCACTTATGGGTGGTATAGAGGGTAATATATAGCAACTTTAAGGGTAATTTTTAAACGCAGGATCAGAAGCAATATTTGCTTTATTATTATAGGTAAACTTTTCAAGCCGGCGGACCGGCCAAAGCTTTCGCCGGTCGGCTCCCACACAAGCGCACTGCTTATGGGCCCACACACCGTTTCATCAGGCGCATCACTGCCTTATCCATCCCCTTCGCTTTCCTTACCACATATCACATCTCTCTCACCTCTCGCCTCATCCATCCCCATCCTATGCTCGCCGTGCGCTTCACCACCTATGCTCATCTCTGCTTCTTCCTCCACACGGCACAACAGCAGTCGACACACGGGGCTGCGTAGCGGCGGCCGCCGCAGGTCTCCGACCATGGGAGCGCCACCATCCACCACCTCCGCACTTGTTTCTGTCGACGGCGACAAGTGCTGCAATCAGCACCCTGCAGTTGCTGGGGACGGCGGTGACAAGTGCTGGATACCCGCACAGCTAACGATGCCTTTTTGTTGCAACCGGGCATCCCAGAGTTGGAACCGGCGCCTCCCGCTGCTTCAACCGACAAAAGGTCTTCATGCCGTAGAGACGGACGGCGGGCTGTGGACGACCCTTTTTTGCTGCAACCGGTCATCTATTTTCTGGAACCGACATCCGTTTTTGCTGTCACCGGCCATGCGATTTGCTGGAACCAGACGCGCCCTCGCCGACGACGTGTGTTTTTGCTTGAACCAGTGTAATTTTGCTGGAACTACTTTTTCTTTTTGCTACAATCGAAACCGATGGGAGTATCCCTGCTAAGTTATTTTGCTAGAAGTAGTGTTTATTTTTGCTGGAACTAGCATTTTTTTGCTACCAATCAATCACCGAAGTTCCCTGTGTTGAGCTTGATTTTGCTAGAAACGATGTCTCTTTTTGCTGGAACCTTATAATGATTTTGCTTCAACCGACCATTGAGCATTTGTTGCTTTTTTAGATCTTTTTTCGCTGGACACAATGGTGTAAGGCGACGACCACGATGAGCCGGAGGCGGGGTAACACTGGGGATGTTGCAATCATGGCGCCCGGGCGCTAGATCCGACCCATTTTTTAGAGCTGCACCCATGGTACTGAATCTCGCCTAAAATCAATGGTGGTTGTGATGCAATCCTGGAGGGGGGGGGAGGGGGGCGGGCGCTCGCCGGAGCTCGTCCGGCACGGCCACATCGACGAGGAGGAGGGGGTGGTGGTGTGCGTGTGGGGGAGCGTGTGGATCCCCTTTTGTTTTTTCCGGTTCGCCCATGTGTGCGAGACTGAGAAGGAAGACAGGAAAAGGGAAGAAGACGACTCTAAGATATGACGTTTTGTGTTTTCTAGATTGGGTGGCTAGCAGCAGACCAGCCGAATGTTTGGGCCAGCGCACCGGCGTGTATCATCGCCCTTATTATTAGTGGTAGATTTTTTACGTAGCCAGCAGTAGGACAGGTAGGTCATGGCGTGTTAAATTGCGCACTTTATTTTATTCCTAGTGATGCCACTGCTCGTGATGAGTCAATGTTTGAACCCATTGTTGAAATTATCTGGCTTTGCTCTTGCACCTTTTTGAATGCATGCACGCACGCACACTTTATTCCTATGAGCATCATCGAAATACCTAGCCGACACAATATCTTGAGACTGATGAAGACACCGTCGTAGTTGATGGAAACATTTTCTTCCATTGGACGAACATTACCGAAAAGTATAAAATAAATTAAAAAAATGCGAGCATCAATATCAAGTCTAGAACTTAAATTCTGGTGGACTGGTTTCACCATAAAAGGACTTACTACCTTACCTATGCTCAGTTCTCTGGACTTGAGCACTTGCAGGTAGTTTTTTTAAACACGCACAAACAATGTATCATATATTCATAGAAGTAGCCAAGATGAGCACTACAATTCCTTCCGAAAAAGTGCTACATCGGGAGGTTAGCAACCACATCCACCATAATAACACCGCCACATGACTCGCCTTGCCCAAACTCAAGCCAAACCATTGCGAAGAGGACGGACACAGAGCACACAAGCCGCGTCCCAACTAAACCGAACACATCATAGCACGACAAAAACACCAAAGCAAACTAGATCAACACACTCTCCATTCATGGCGTCTAGGAGATCAACAAGTGGACAACATGAGCTAGCCTGGCTCAAGGAAGGCGTTGCAGATGAGGCATCGATGATGGAGTGCGTAGCGCCCTGGATGCTCGTGCCCATAGCAACAACAAACACAAGATAACTCGGCACCCCAAGCCACATCGCCGAGGCGAACAAGGCAACCCACACCAGCTACTCCTCCAGAAGACACCTCGACCACCCAGGCAATCCCTCCATGAAGGGGGCAACGTCATGATGCCGTCGCAGCCTGGCTCGGCGAACCGAGCCAAGGTTTCCCCGGTGAAGAATAGGGGATGGACAAGGCCATGGCAACACCTGCAGGGAGGAGATGACGCCCACAGGCGTCGCCATTGCCCGCAACCACAATAGTGCACGGGTTTCTTCTCGACCTTGTCTGAAATGTGTTCGAAGTGCAACAAATTTTTTTTGGGGGGGAGGGGGGCAAAGTTATCACCTTGGGCCGTCACCATGGAGAGGGGAAGTCGTATGCCGCTGCCCCGTCGCCCACGCACCACCATACCGCCAGAACTAACGCGTCCAACACAGCCCATGGCCACCACCCGAGCAGGAGACCACACAACATACCCTTGACACGTCTCCAACATATCTATAATTTTTGATTGCTCCATGCTATGTTATCTTCTGTTTTGGATATTATTGGGCTTTATTATCCACTTTTATATTTTTTTGGGACTAACATATTAACCGGAGGCCTAGCCCAGAATTGTTGTGTTTTGCCTATTTTAGGGTTTCGAAGAAAAGGAATATCAAACGGAGTCCAAACGGAATGAAACATTCGGGAACGTGATTTTTGGAACGAACAAGACCCAAGAGACTTGGACCCTACGTCAAGCAACCAACAGGGAGGCCACGAGGTAGGGGGCGCGCCTACACCCCCCCCCCCAGGTGCGCCCTCCACCCTCGTGGCCCCCCTGTTGCTCCACCGACGTACTTCTTCCTCCTATATATATCTACGTACCCCCAAACGATCAGATACGGAGCCAAAACCCTAATTCTACCGCCGTAACTTTCTGTATCCACGAGATCCCATCTTGGGGCCTGTTCCGGAGCTCTGCTGGAGGGGGCATCGATCACGGAGGGCTTCTACATCAACACCATAGCCTCTCTGATGAAGTGTGAGTAGTTTACCTCAGACCTTCGGGTCCATAGTTATTAGCTAGATGGCTTCTTCTCTCTTTTTGGATCTCAATACAAAGTTCTCCCCCTCTCTTGTGGAGATCTATTCGATGTAATCTTCTTTTGCGGTGTGTTTGTTGAGACCGATGAATTGTTGGTTTATGATCAAGTTTATCTATGAACAATATTTAAATCTTCTCTGAATTCTTTTATGTATGATTGATTATCTTTGCAAGTCTCTTCGAATTATCAGTTTGGTTTGGCCTACTAGATTGATCTTTCTTGCAATGGGAGAAGTGCTTAGCTTTGGGTTCAATCTTGCGGTGTCCTTTCCTAGTGACAGTAGGGGCAGCAAGGCACATATTGTATTGTTGCCATCGAGGATAACAAGATGGGGTTTTCATCATATTTCATGAGTTTATCCCTCTACATCATGTCATCTTGCTTACTGTTCTTATGAACTTAATACTCTAGATGCATGCTGGATAACGGTCGATGTGTGGAGTAATAGTAGTAGATGCAGGCAGGAGTCGGTCTACTTGTCTTGGACGAGATGCCTATATACATGATCATACCTAGATATTCTCATAATATGCTCAATTCTGTCAATTGCTCAACAGTAATTTGTTCACCCACCGTAAAATACTTATGCTCTTGAGAGAAGCCACTAGTGAAACTTATGGCCCCTGGGTCTATCTTCATCATATTAATCTTCCAATACTTAGTTATTTCCATTGCTTTTATTTTACTTTGCATCTTTATCATAAAAATACCAAAAATATTATCTTATCATATCTATCATTTCTCACTCTCGTAAGTGACCGCGTAGGGATTGACAACCGCTTATCGCATTGGTTGCGAGGATTTATTTGTTTTGTGTAGGTGTGAGGGACTCGCGCGTAGCCTCCTACTGGATTGATACCTTGGTTCTCAAAAACCGAGGGAAATACTTACGCTATTTTGCTGCAGCACCCTTTCCTCTTCAAGGGAAAACCAACGCAAGTGCTCAAGAGGTAGCAAGAAGGATTTCTGGCGCCGTTGCCGGGGAGGTCTACGTAAAAGTCAACATACCAAGTACCCATCACAAACCCTTATCTCTCGCATGACATTATTTGCCATTTTCCTCTCGTTTTCCTCTCCCCCACTTCACCCTTGCCGTTTTATTCGCCCTCTCTCTCTCTATCCTCCCTCTCTTTCTCTATTTGCCTCTTTTCGCCCGTTCCTCGTTTGCTTGTGTGTTGGATTGCTTGCTTGTCTCGATGGCTCTTCCCCGATTTGGTGATCTTCACCTTAAAAGGTTAGAAGAAATTGAAAGCAACGTTAGGAGTTTTATGGTCTTGCAATTTGAGCATAATAGTTTCTTTAGAAACGAGCTTAAAGAACAAAAAAGCTTTATGAGTTATATGAATCAAGAGCTCGATGATATGTCTAAAGAATTTGATGGTTTGAGATCCCAAATTGCTTGCCTTGAGAAGTTAATAGCTGAAGTTTCAGATAAGCAGGCTACCTTAGTTAATAAGATGGCCGCTAAACCGGAAGACCATGATAATAAAGATGAAGATCTAAAAGTTATTGATGTGTCCTCTATTAAATATTTGTTTTGCAATATGAATCTTGATAATGATGGGACTGAATATGATCCACCTTTACCTAGAAGGTGTTCCAAAAATTCGGAGTTTTTAGACCTTGATGCTAAATTTGATAAAAGTGGGATTGAAGAGATCAAAACTCTTGATGTTAATGAACCTACTATTTTGGATTTTTCAAGGAAATTAATTATGATAATTGCTCTTTTATAGATTGTATTTCCTTGTTGCAATCCATGCTAAATTCTCCTCATGCTTATAGTCAAAATAAAGCTTTTACCAACCATATCGTTGATGCTTTGATGCAATCTTATGAAGAAAAACTTGAGTTGGAAGTTTCTATCCCTAGAAAACTTTATGATGAGTGGGAACCAACTATTAAAATTAAAATTAAATATCATGAATGCTATGCTTTGTGTGATTTGGGTGCTAGTGTTTCCACGATTCCAAAGACTTTGTGTGATTTGTTAGGTTTCCGTGATTTTGATGATTGCTCTTTAAACTTGCACCTTGCGGATTCCACTATTAAGAAACCTATGTGAAGAATTAATGATGTTCTTATTGTTGCAAATAGGAATTATGTGCCCATAGATTTTATCGTCCTTGATATAGATTGCAATCCTTCACGTCCTATTATTCTTGGTAGACCTTTCCTTAGAACGATTGGTGCAATTATTGATATGAAGGAAGGAAATATTATATTTCAATTTCCGTTAAGGAAAGGCATGGAACACTTTCCTAGAAATAAAATTAAATTACCTTATGAATCTATTATGAGAGCCACTTATGGATTGCCTACCAAAGATGGCAATACCTAGATCTATCCTTGCTTTTTATGCCTAGCTAGGGGCATTAAACGATAGCGCTTGTTGGGAGGCAACCCAATTTTATATTTATCCCTTACTTTTTGCTCCTGTTTAGTAATAAATAATTTATCTATCCTATGTTTTGGTTGTGTTTTTGTGTTTAATTATTGTTTGTGCCAAGTAGAACCGTTGGGAAGAGTTGGGGAAAGTCTTGTTAATCTTGCTGTAAAAAACAGAAACTTTAGCGCTCACGAGAACTGCTGCCATTTTTATCTAGAAGGTGATATTTAGTTAATTCGTTTCGCAGATGATTAATAGATAAATTCCTCACGTCCAGCAATTTATTTTAGAATTTTTGGGGTTCTAGATCTTGCGCTAGCTATATATTACTATAGAATGTTCTGTTTTTGACAGATTCTGTTTTTCGTGTGTTGTTTGCTTATTTTGATGAATCTATGGCTAGTAAAATAGTTTATAAACCATAGAGAAGTTGGAATACGGTAGTTTTAACACAAATATAAATAAATAATGAGTTCATTACAGTACCTTGAAGTGGTCTTTTGTTTTCTTTCGCTAACGGAGCTCAGGAGATTTTATACTTTGAGTTTTGTGTTGTGAAGTTTTCAAGTTTTCGGTAAGGATTTGATGGATTATGGAACAAGGAGTGGCAAGAGCCTAAGCTTGGGGATGCTCGTGGCACCCCAAGATAATCTAAGGACACCTAAAAGCCAAAGCTTTGGGATGCCCCAGAAGGCATCCCCTCTTTCGTCTACTTCTATCGGTAACTTTACTTGGAGCTATAGTTTTATTCACCACATGATATGTGTTTTGTTTGGAGCGTCTTGTATGATTTGAGTCTTTGCTTTTTAGTTTACCACAATCATGTTTGCTGTACACACCTTTTGAGAGAGACACACATGATTCAGAAATTATTAGAATACTCTATGTGCTTCACTTATATCTTTTGAGTTATATAGTTTTGCTCTAGTACTTCACTTATATCTTGTAGAGCACGGTGGTGGATTTATTTTATAGAAACTATTGATCTCTCATGCTTCACTTAGATTATTTTGAGAGTCTTAAATAGCATGGTAATTTGCTTAAAGAATCCTAATATGCTAGGTATACAAGATTAATAATAAAATTCTCTTATGAGTGTGTTGAATACTATGAGAAGTTGGATACTTGATAATTGTTTTGAGATATGGAGATGGTGATATTAGAGTCATGCTAGTTGAGTAGTTTTGAATTTAAGAAATACTTGTGTTAAAGTTTGTGATTCCCGTAGCATGCACGTATGGTGAACCGTTATGTGATGAAGTCGGAGCATGATTTATTTATTGATTGTCTTCCTTATGAGTGGCGGTCGGGGACGAGCGATGGCTTTTCCTACCAATCTATCCCCTAGGAGCATGCGCGTAATCTTTGCTTTGATAACTTGTAGATTTTTGCAATAAGTATATGAGTTCTTTATGACTAATGTTGAGTCCATGGATCATACGTATTCTCACCCTTCCACCGTTGCTACCCTTTCTAATACCGCGCACCTTTCGCCGGTATCATACACCCACCATATACCTTACTCAAAACAGCCACCATACCTACCTATCATGACATTTGCATAGCCATTCCGAGATATATTGCCATGCAACTTTCCACCGCTTCGTTTACTATGACACACTCCATCATTGTCATATTGCTTTGGATGATCATGTAGTTGACATTGTATTTGTGGCAAAGCCAATGTTCATAATTCTTTCATACATGTCGCTCATGAGTCATTGCATATCTCGGTACACCGCCGGAGGCATTCACATAGAGTCATATTTTGTTCTAAGTATCGAGTTGTAATTCTTGAGTTGTAAGAAAATAAAAGTGTGATGATCATCATTATTAGAGCATTGTCCCAGTGAGGAAAGGATGATGGAGACTATGATTCCCCCACAAGTCGGGATGAGACTCCGGACGAAAAATAAAATAAAATAAAGAGGCCATAAAAAAGAGAAGGCCCAAATAAAAAATGAGAGAAAAAGAAAGAAGGGACAATGCTACTATCCTTTTACCACACTTGTGCTTCAAAGTAGCACCATAATCTTCATATTAGAGAGTCTCCTTTGTTATCACTTTCATATACTAGTGGGAATTTCATTATAGAACTTGCCTTGCATATTCCAATGATGGGCTTCCTCAAAATGCCCTAGGTCTTCGTGAGCAAGCAAGTTGGATGCACACCCACTTAGTACCTTTTTGAGCTTTCATATACTTATAGCTCTAGTGCATCCGTTGCATGGAAATCCCTATTCACTCACATTGATATCTGTTGATGGGCATCTCCATAGCCCGTTGATATGCCTAGTTGATGTGAGACTATCTTCTCATTTTTGTCTCCTCCACAACCACCATTCTATTCCACCTAAAGTGCTATGTCAATGGCTCACGCTCATGTATTGCGTGAAGATTGAAAAAGTTTGAGAATGTCAAAAGTATGAAACAATTTCTTGGCTTGTCATCGGGGTTGTGCATGATTTAAATACTTTATCTGATGAAGATAGAGCATAGCCAGACTATATGATTTTGTAGGGATAACTTTCTTTGGCCATGTTATTTTGAAGAGACATAATTGCTTAGTTAGTATGCTTGAAGTATTATTATTTTTATGTCAATATTAAACTTTTGTCTTGAATCTTTCGGATCTGAATATTCATACCACAATTAAGAAGAATTACATTAAAATTATGCCAAGTAGCATTCCACATCAAAAATTCTGTTTTTATCATTTACCTACTTGAGGACGAGCAGGAATTAAGTTTGGGGATGCTTGATACGTCTCCAACGTATCTATAATTTTTGATTGCTCTATGCTATATTATCTTCTGTTTTGAACATTATTGGGCTTTATTATCCCCTTTTATATTATTTTTGGGACTAACGTTTTAACCGGAGGCCCAACCCAGAATTGTTGTTTTTTTGCCTATTTTAGGGTTTCGAAGAAAAGGAATATCAAACGGAGTCCAAACGGAATGGAACCTTAGGGAACGTGATTTTTGGAACGAACAAGACCCAGGAGACTTGGACCCTACGTCAAGCAACCAATAGGGAGGCCACGAGGTAGGGGCGCGCCTACCCCCCAGGCGCGCCCTCCACCCTCGTGGGCCCCCTGTTGCTCCACCGACGTACTTCTTCCTCCTATATATACCTACGTACCCCCAAACGATCAGATACGGAGCCAAAACCCTAATTCCACCGCCGTAACTTTCTATATCCATGAGATCCCATCTTGGGGCCTGTTCCGGAGCTCCGTCGGAGGGGGCATCGATCACGGAGGGCTTCTACATCAACACCATAGCCTCTCCGATGAAGTGTGAGTAGTTTACCTCAGACCTTCGGGTCCATAGTTCTTAGCTAGATGGCTTCTTCTCTCTTTTTGGATCTCAATACAATGTTCTCCCCCTCTCTTGTGGAGATCTATTCGATGTAATCTTCTTTTGCGGTGTGTTTGTTGAGGCCGATGAATTCTGGGTTTATGATCAAGTTCATCTATGAACAATATTTGAATCTTCTCTGAATTCTTTTATGTATGATTGGTTATCTTTGCAAGTCTCTTCGAATTATCAGTTTGGTTTGGCCTACTAGATTGATCTTTCTTGCAATGGGAGAAGTGCTTAGCTTTGGGTTCAATCTTGCGGTGTCCTTTCCCAGTGATAGTAGGAGCAGCAAGGCACGTATTGTATTGTTGCCATCGAGGATAACAAGATGGGGTTTTCATCATATTGCATGAGTTTATCCCTCTACATCATGTCATCTTGCTTAAGGCGTTACTCTGTTCTTATGAACTTAATACTCTAGATGCATGCTGGATAGCGGTCGATGTGTGGAGTAATAGTAGTAGATGCAGGCAGGAGTCGGTCTACTTGTCTTGGACGTGATGCCTATATACATGATCGTACCTAGATATTCTCATAACTATGCTCAATTCTGTCAATTGCTCAAAGTAATTTGTTCACCCACCGTAAAATACTTATGCTCTTGAGAGAAGCCACTAGTGAAACCTATGGCCCTCGGGTCTATCTTCATCATATTAATCTTCCAATACTTAGTTATTTTCATTGCTTTTATTTTACTCTGCATCTTTATCATAAAAATACCAAAAATATTATCTTATCATATCTATCAGATCTCACTCTCGTAAGTGACCGTGTAGGGATTGTCAACCCCTTATCGCGTTGGTTGCGAGGATTTATTTGTTTTGTATAGGTGCGAGGGACTCGCGCGTAGCCTCCTACTGGATTGATACCTTGGTTCTCAAAAACTGAGGGAAATACTTACGCTACTTTGCTGCAGCATCCTTTCCTCTTCAAGGGAAAACCAACGCAAGTGCTCAAGAGGTAGCAATCCTCCACCACACGCCTCCGTAACAGGCGGGTCGACCATATGCCTCAACCCCGGCGTCACCACGGCCAGGGTATCCAGCGCAGCCGCCGAGACGTAGAAGCACACTGGCGGCCCGAGCCAACGGATCCAGTCGCGATGCCTGGACCAGCCACCTGGCCGCACCTCCGCCCCAAGAAGAAGAGGGCGACACCACCGCGACCCGGGGCCGCCGCCCCAACGCACTAGCATAGACCTGAGCGCCGCCACTTCATCATGAAGCCACAACCGCCGTGCTGCCAGCAAACGCCACCTCACCGCGAGGCCGTAGTTGCAGCGTCGACAGCAAGCTCCAGGCCCTGACATGCACGCACACTCGCGAGCCACCATGCCGCCACCTTCCTTTGGGCAGCGCGGGCTTAGCCGGCGGCGAGACGAGGAGGGGGGAAGGAGGTTGGCGGCGGCGGGACTTAGGGTTCTCCCGGGCGACACAGGGTTGGGAGGAGGCTTTATGTGGAAATAAATTTGTTGACGTGAAGAGTAGTTGTATGATCGAAAGAGGAAAGAAGTGTATACAACAAGCCATGAATGCGGCCACTACTCCCTCCATTCCATAATGTAGTGCGTTCACGTTTACCGAGATCTAAGTTTGATCATAAATTTAACTAACGAAACCGACTGCGGCGGGA
The DNA here is from genome assembly GCF_056163025.1 of Triticum urartu. Taxonomy (NCBI): domain Eukaryota; kingdom Viridiplantae; phylum Streptophyta; class Magnoliopsida; order Poales; family Poaceae; genus Triticum; species Triticum urartu. The sequence continues at coordinate 494,149,894 of NC_141877.1, forward strand.
GCAAAAATTATATCACTGAAATTCGTTATTTCGATAAGCACGGACGCACATCATGGAATGGAGGGAGTACAACATAGCCGGCAAGTCAACGAAAACCCTGTAGCTGGCTAGCGCGTTTCAACGTTTAACGATGGGAAGACGTGAAAAGTGAAGGCAACCTGAGCCAGAGTGACGAAGCATGATCCGCAGGCTGGCAGCAGGGGGGCGCCTGGAACTTTCAGTACTAAACTGAGAAAGTCGAGGTTGTCTGATACCAACGACTCGTTGGTCTCCCGAATTGCTTTACAGTTTACAGTCAGGGCCTGGGCAAAGGAAGCCTCTGCAAAGCCAGAGCAGCGAGGCCGGTTGATTACATTCACACGCACGTACGTGCACGGTGCGCATGAACTTTCCTCTTCCTCGTGGACAGCACACCGCAACAGAATTTGAGCCCTCCATTCCGACCTTCCGTTTTCTTTCATCAGCGATATCAAATCCGCATACGCCCAGCTGCGAGACCATTAGCTGGAAACTAGTACTTTTTATAAAGTTAGTATAAAGTTGAGTCATCTATTTTGAAATGAAGGAAGTAGATACCAAAGGGTTCTTAGCTTAAAGTTGCAGGCCAAGAATAGGCAAGAATTCTCAGCTCATTGGTCGGTCAGCACATCTACATGTCTTTTTCCATGGCCGTTCTGCGAGCTCGGCAAACACGCCAACCTCTATAACCACACTCGCACACACGACGAACTACACCAACCAAACAACCCTGCAGACTCACCCGTTTACTCAGAGTTCGTTCAGGCGCAGACTACACCAGCATCACCTTTGATCGTCGGTAGTTCTGTCTTCTGTGTGATGGCATCTTTGTCGGGGCGGCGGGCAGTGGCTCTCGTCTTCCTCATGGCCGTCTTGCTGGTAGCCGGAGCCGGTCCTGCAGGCGCGGCGCGGCCGGCGCCAGCAGGGAGGAGTGGAGACGGCACGGCGTACTCCGCGGTGTACCCGGCGGCGGTGGTGGCGGCTGAGAAGGCGAGGGATGCGGTGGATATGCTCTTGGGGAGGCTGCCGGCGGGGCCCAGCTCTAAGGGTCCTGGCCACTAGCTACGGCCGGCGGATCGTTCTGATTTTTGACACGGGAAGACGTGAATATTAGAGCATATCCAGCCACGCCCCCAACAAGGTTCCCAGACGATTTCTCGGCCGTCGACGCCGAAAAATCGGCCCAATCGCATCCCCAAAGGCCTTTTTTTCGTCGGCTCGGGCTAAAATTGTTGCCGGCGGACTCAGACCGAACCCGGCGCGCTAGGGGCGCTTGGGGGCGTCGAGGCAAGGGGTTTTGGCACGAAAACTCGGCGGGCCCGCCGAGTCAACAACACACGCCTCGGTTTCCCGTGGGGAATCAATGGCAAGGATGTCGCCGGTCAGCCTTGCCATTGATTCCTCATCACGGGCGACGCGTCATGGGTGGGCAGGCGCGGCGACGCGTTCACACGGCCTGGGGCTATATAAACAAAGGCCTCCCTCACCGCTGGCCACACCAGCCGCCGTCCGTCCCTCCCGTTGCCGAGCCCAAACCAGTCGCTGTCCCTCCCTTCCGCCGCCGAGCTCTGCCGCTCTCCCCTTCCTTCCCCTTCTCTCTCCATGGCCGAACGCTTCCCCAGCGACGCCGCGACGGCCAATGGCTTCGGCCGCCGCTCGCTCCAGGAGTGCGAGTCGTGGCTTCTCTTCGAGGCAAACATCCCGGCGCCGCCGGATATGCGCGCCGGGCCGACGTGGTGGAAGCTCAGCAACGACGGCGTTCCCATCCCCCTGTGTCCGACGTCGACGCGCGCCTCGGCCTCTTCGCCGCCGAGGTCGACCGCGTGCGGTCGTCCCTATCGGAGGAGCAGCGCGCCCTCCCCTAGTACGCCGCTGACAACCACGCGGCCTGGACTGAATATTTTCAGCGGCGGCGGGCACAGAGGCTAGCGTCCACGAAACGGGGCGACGGTGGTCGGAGGCACAAAGAACAGCGACGGCCGCCGCGTCTGGTGGGGGGTCCCCGGCCGCACCCTGCATGAGGTGATCGCACACCTCGAGGGCGGCAACAACCCGCCGCTGGCGTACCCCGCCGCGGTGGCCGCGCCGGCCCCTCGCCGGAGCGCCGGGCCGTGGGTGCCCAGGAGGTTCGCCGCCTACTCCTCCCGCTCCTCCTCCCACTCCTCCTCCCACTCTTCCGGCTCGCCGGCGCTCTTCGGCGTCAAGGCAGAGCCCACCGCGGAGACGCCGCTCGGCTGGCGCATCCGCAGCACCGACATCGTCATCAACGAGGGCGGCCGGCGTGCCACCTCCTCGGCTCCTCTACATTTCGTCAAGCCGAAGACGGAGCCGGGGCTCGCCGCCGTCATGTGACGCCCCCGATTCAATCCTGGGATCTATGGGTTACGGGCCCACCATGTGGGTTAAAAGTAGGAAGAGCGATGACGTCTTGCACGATCATGTAAGCAAGGTATGTCAGAGGATAGCCTATCAGTTATGTCGGCAACAACATCAGTACCAAGGGCGAGGAACGAAGAGAACCATTTTCCTGCTCGTTGAATGAGGCGGACCAATAGGCAAAGTTCTCGTCCATCGGTGGCTGCCGGAATGTCATCGACAATAGTAGCAGGGTCTTGCTGACAGAATTGTACAACGAGGTGTTTACATAAGCAGGAGAATATTACTCCTTAGATCATGTAGATCACAAGAAAGGTTAAAGCAAACAATGGAAAGGAAAATTTGATTATTAGATTAAACAAAACAATGGAAAGAAAAATGTGTTAAAACACATATTCTAGGGGTATATCCTTCTCAAGGACAAGCAGAGCACGATATCCATGACAGGATATAATGTAGAAAACTCTTTAGGTAAGGTGAGAGAAATTTCATGACATTACCCATACAATGGTGTTTGGATAATTGAGCAAGAAACATTTAGCATTGGGCTACAAATGTTCTTTGTTGAAAATTGGAGTACCACAAACGTGCTTCGAGATAGTATTGACATGGTCACTGGGTAGAGATCAGACTTTGGATACACAAAGGATCCATCAAGAATAACTTACAGAATAAGTCTTACAATTTCCTCATGGAAGAATCGCTAACCTTGCTAAAAAGGAAATTATAACAATAGGCCCTCCGAGCAACTGTGTTAGGATGACATCGCCTTATTGGGTTAAAGACCAATGTTATAACTCTTGGGAATATGTTCCAACCATCGTATCTGACTGAGATTCAGGTCCAATTGGTGTCAGGATACCCCAGACTCAGGATGCCTAAGAAGAAAAGGTGCAACTCACATTGACGAGATGACATTGTAAGATTCTCAGGGAATGAACTATGGAAGCAAGTTCCGAATCATGAGTTCATCATTAACCCAAGGAGAGGATGAGGAGGTGGCTGATGAACTCAGCGACAATGAGTCGATATTTCCAAAAGATGGATTCCCACCAGTATTCGAACAAGGAGATAACATTTGTCAGATCAAAAGATATAATGAGGTATGCTCGAGGAAAACATACACAGTTAATCATTGATTGAAAGGTGCACCCGAAATATGGGCTTAGGTAGCATGCTCAATGTTAGAATGGTGATTCGATAACCAATGGTGTAAGAATGAAATATCAACCATTAACTTCAAAGCAATAGGGTTGCTAGAAGTTTTGAAGTCGCACATCATAGTTCAATTGTCGGTTTGCCGGTTCGAAACAACACGGGGACCAAGGAATGAACGGATATGGCAAGAGGTATCACCTGTATCAAGATCTCTTAAGAGGTGGTGAAATTCTCACGATTTTCTTGACATAAAAGTTGGTAATACTTCCAAGGTAAAGAAGAACAACTGCTGGGTAGCAAGGTTCTCAAGGTATAACTCAAAACACTATCAAGTTTGTGTTGGAGGAAAGGCAATAAAGTGGCCGATGATAACACAAATCATCGAGGGCAAGGATGGTATTTATCATCATGAATTTGATTGATATCTTGGAAGAGATCATAAGGTTGATGATGATCAATGACACATTTGTCGAGAGATTTCATGAAGATATAATCAACCAGCGACGACATCAGGTCAAAGGAATTATGAAGCGAAAGGTTATTGTGACCATGGTTATGTCACAAACTCGAAATCAAGCTTGTTGTTCAAGGCGAAATGATATGATGAGGAAAATCGATGTAAGCTTAACTCATTGTCAAAAATTGTGCTCCGGGAAGAAGGACCATGTAGCACAATTAAAAGTTTGCATGATAATGATATAGCCGCTCAGGCTAGGAATGACTTGTAGGATTATGCTACCTCTTGAGCACTGCGTTGGTTTTCCCCGAAGAGGAAGGGATGATGCAGCAAAGTAGCGTAAGTATTTCCCTCGGTTTTTGAGAACCAAGGTATCAATCCAGTAGGAGGCTACGCGCGAGTCCCTCGTACCTGCACAAAACAAATAAATCCTCGCAACCAACACAAATAGGGGTTGTCAATCCCTATAAGGCCACTTACGAGAGTGAGATCTGATAGATATGATAAGATAATATTTTTGGTATTTTTATGATAAAGATGCAAAGTAAAATAAAGGCAAAGTAAATATCAAAGGAAATAACTAAGTAGTAGGAGATTTAATATGACGAAGATAGACCCGGGGGCCATAGGTTTCACTAGTGGCTTCTCTCAAGAGCATAAGTATTATACGGTAGGTGAACAAATTACTGTTGAGCAATTGACAGAATTGAGCATAGTTATGAGAATATCTAGGTATGATCATGTATATAGGCATCACGTCTGAGACAAGTAGACCGACTCTTGCCTGCATCTACTACTATTACTCCACTCATCGACCGCTATCCAGCATGCATCTAGAGTATTAAGTTAAAAACAGAGTAACGCCTTAAGCAAGATGACATGATGTAGAGGGATAGACTCATGCAATATGAAGAAAACCCCATCTTGTTATCCTCGATGACAACAATACAATACATGCCTTGCTGCCCTTACTGTCACCGAGAAAGGACACTGCAAGATTGAACCCAAAGCTAAGCACTTCTCCCATTGCAAGAAAGATCAATCTAGTAGGCCAAACCAAACTGATAATTCGAAGAGACTTGCAAAGATAACCAATCATACATAAAAGAATTCAGAGAAGATTCAAATATTATTCATAGATAGACTTGATCATAAACTCACAATTCATCGGTCTCAACAAACACACCGTAAAAAGAAGATTACATCAAATAGTTCTCCACAAGAGCGGGGGAGAACATTGTATTGAGATCCAAAAAGAGAGAAGAAGCCATCTAGCTACTAACTATGGACCCGTAGGTCTGAGGTAAACTACTCACACTTCATCGGAGGGGATATGGTGTTGATGTAGAAGCCCTCCGTGATCGATGCCCCCTCCGGCGGAGCTCCGGAACAGGCCCCAAGATGGGATCTCGTGGATACAGAAAGTTGCGGCGGTGGAATTAGGGTTTTGGCTCCGTATCTGATTGTTTGGGGGTATGTAGGTATATATAGGAGGAAGGAGTATGTCGGTGGAGCAACAGGGGGCCCACGAGGGTGGAGGGCGCGCCTGGGGTAGGTGGGCGTGCCCCCCTACCTCGTGGCCTCCTCTCTTGTGCCTTGACGTAGGGTCCAAGTCTCCTGAGTCTTGTTCATTGAGAAAATCACGTTCCCGAAGGTTTCATTCCGTTTGGACTCCGTTTGATATTCCTTTTCTTCGAAACCCTAAAATAGGCAAAAAAAACAACAATTCTAGGTTGGGCCTCCGGTTAATAGGTTAGTCCCAAAAATAATATAAAAGTGGATAATAAAGCTCAATAATGTCCAAAACAGTAGATAATATAGCATGGAGCAATCAAAAATTATAGATATTGGAGATGTATCAGATTATTAAACTCGTAAGCAACAAAACGTAAGCTTAACTCATTCACTTATCGGTGTTCTCAAGTGACTAATAACTCGGAACTCGGGGGAAATCTGAAATCGGTGAGAGGCAATACTAGATGAAGACTCATAGGAAGCAACACAGCTCTTTGATATTCTCGAGATACCGGAGGGTAATACCCGAGGAAGATCAGAAATAGAGGTTGTGGTGATGTATTGATCTGGAAAAGACAGAGGCTTTTACTTGTCTGAGAAATGAAAACAAGGGAGAAAATATGATCGGAACCACGATTGCAAAGGATCAATTCACAGATACCAAATGATATTATATCAAGGGAATAGTTATTATTACAAGAAGCTTCCATGATAGGATATACATCATGTCCATGGGCATGAACACAAAGTTCAAGGTCGACTCCCACTTCTTCAATGTATAACCTTCCATTCACCTCTCGTATTTCGAAAATGATATTAGTTGTTGAAAGTTTTTACCTGGCGCAATACAAGATAAGTATGACCCATGAAATCTTTCGTGTTCACACGGATTAGGGAAGGCGTAGGTTCAACCCATCAGGGCATCTTAGGAACATATACTACAAACTTTGGAGTAGATAGTACAAGTTCGAAAGTAGAGCATGGTTTACAAAGCAGAGGATACAATTTACCAAAGGCATTATATATCCAAGGAGAGGCTCACAAGTTTAATGAATATGAAGGACGGTGTCGGACAAAATCCAACAAAGGATCTGGTGGTCCATAAGGGATCTGATGTGAGCATCGGTACTCAACCAGAGGAAGAAAGAATGCAAGGAGATCAGATTATAGAAACAACTGACTAACTCCAAGCTCAAAGGCAAATGAATTATGAATTCCAAGACAAAGGATCAGAAGCAATGCTCTGATTAGGAACGGATAAGTTGAATAGCCTTAGAGGTACAATCGATGGCAATTTAGTTGGTCGAGATCCAGCTCATGTTCACAATGGTGTCTGAGTCGGAAGGATGAATTCTAGCATCTGGTTGTGGATTGCGAGCATTCGCACTTATTGAATCAATGGGATCAAAATGATAGTGGCAAAGAATGCAAATAAGATTATACTATACTTATGGGATTAACCATAATGCAAGCAAGCAAGAATTTCAAGAGCAGTAAGCTGCTGAGGATTTTCGGAAGATCAAATAGTATTTCGAAGACTTTGGTGAAACACATGAACAACTGGGGAGAAACAAATCCTCGGTGTGTGTGAGTATTAATTTGTAGGTGTATTTAGGTGACAAGGAACTGCAAGGCAGTAGGCACAAGGATTCTCGGAACAACAACGTGTATTTCGGGGTATCTTGTAATAACAAGAGCAACTGGGTACGAAGGTACAAGTGACAAGCGTAAGTAGTTATCCTTAAGGGTTTATCGGTGGTCGAGAATAGCAAAAGCGGTGGTCACAAAGTCTCGATATAACACCAGAGAGTATCTTTAAAATCTTATGGTGCAGTAGGCGATCATCTGTGATAAGGGGCTCCCCGAGAGAAAGTAGTTACGAGAACCTAGAGTCAGAGTTAGTAAATTCATTTTAACCCGAATAGAAGAGAGATCAGAGTGCCAGAGTATAGTTCGAGGAATAAAAGATCCTAATACCACCCAATGGCGACGTGGGCCCATGGGCCGCACAGCCATGTTAGTAAAACAATTTTCATCGACTAGACTCAACTTCGGCCAAGGAGTGTGGAAAGGGGATTCCTACAGGCAGTCGGCTCTGATACCAACTTGTGACACACCCGATTCAATCGTATACTAATCATACACGCAAACGTATACGATCAAGATCAGGGACTCACGGGAAGATATCACAACACAACTCTACAAAAAAAATAAGTCATACAAGCATCATATTACAAGCCAGGGGCCTTGAAGGCTCGATTCAAGAGCTCGATCATAGACGAGTCAGCGGAAGCAACAATATCTGAGTACAAACATAAGTTAAACAAGTTTGCCTTAAGAAGGCTAGCACAAACTGGGATGCAGATCGAAAGAGGTGCATGCCTCCTGCCTGGGATCCTCCTAAACTACTCCTGGTCGTCGTCAGCGGCCTGCACGTAGTAGTAGGCACCTCCCGAGTAGTAGGAGTCATCGTCGACAGTGGCGTCTGGCTCCTGGACTCCAACGTCTGGTTGCGACAACCGGATATAGAAAGGGGGAAAAGTGGGAGCAAAGCAACCATGAGTACTCATGCAAAGTACTCGCAAGCAAGGAGCTACACTACATACGTATGCATTGGTATCAAATGGAAAAGGGTAGCATATGTGGACTGAATTGCAGAATGCCAGAATAAGAGGGGGATAGCTAGTCCTATCGAAGACTACGCTTTTGGCCACATCCATCTTGCAGCATGTAGAAGAGAGTAGATGATAAGTTCACCAAGTAACATCGCATAGCATAACCCTACACGGTGATCCTCCCCTCGTCGCCCTGTGAGAGAGCGACCACCAGTTGTATCTGGCACTTGGAAGGGTGTGTTTTATTAAGTATCCGGTTCTAGTTGTCATAAGGTCAAGGTACAACTTTGGGTCATCCTTTTACCGAGGGACACGACTATTCAAATAGGTCAACTTCCCTACAAGGGTGCACCACATTTCTCAACACGCTCGATCCCCTTTGTCCGGACACACTTTCCTGGGTCATGCCCGACCTAGGAAGATCAACACGTCGCAGCCCCACCTAGGCACAATAGAGAGGTCAGCACGCCAATCTAAATCCTATGGCGCAGGGGTCTGGAGCCATCGCCCATTGCACACCTGCACGTTGCGTACGCGGCCGGCGAGCAGACCTAGCCTCCCTTATACAAGAGCAGGCATTCCAGTCCAACCCGGCGCGCGCCGCTCAGTCGCTGACGTCACGAAGGCTTCGGCTGATACCACGACGTCAAGTGCCCATAACTGTTCCCGCGTAGTTGGTTAGTGCGTATAGGCCAGTGGCCAGACTCAGATCATATACCAAGATCTCGTTAAGCGTGTTATTTTGAAGTAACCACGAACGCCGACCAGGGCCAGGCCCACCTCTCTCCTGGGTGGTCTCAACCTGCCCTGTCGCTCCGCCACAAAAATCCACCCAGAGGGCCGTCGGGACAAAGGTCCTTTGAGCCCCCAATCCGTGAATCACTCGCGGGTACTCCACGAGCCGACCCGACTTTAGTCACCACATGTATCATGTGTAATATGTATAGTATATACCCGTGATCAACACCCGACGTGATCACGACCCGATAGTATAGCATGGCAGACTGACAAGAATGTAGGGCCACTTATGATAAACTAGCATCCTATGCTAAGCATTTAGGATGCAGGTAAGGTATCAACAACTGTAGCAACAATGACATGCTATGCAACAGAATAGGATTAACGGTAAGCAGTAACATGCTACACTACTCTAATGCAAGCAGTAAGGAGAAGAATAGGTGATATCTGGTGATCAAGGGGGGGGGGGCTTGCCTGGTTGCTCTGGCAAGAAGGGTTCGTCGTTGATGTAGTCGATCACAAGGGTACCGACAACCAAGGTTGTCAGAATCGCGATTTTGAATCGAATCGGACCTTCGATGGTAGGATCGCAAATCGTAGAATCTTCACTATCAGAATCGTAGAAACGTAGATTATAAGAACTAAAATCATAGAATCATAGTGGTTAGTTTGGATCGTAAAGTCGTAGAATCTTATAACAGAATCGCGATTCTGACAACCTTGTCGACAGCGGTCTCGGGGTTTACCGGAAAGAAGTAACGGAGGGGGAACACAATAAATAATAGAGCAATCAAATGTAACACAAAGTAAGACGTGGGAATATGTTGTGCTAGGGGTGACCTAACGTAGGTATAGGTGATACCGGTGAAGGGGAAATATCCGGGAAATTATTCCCGGTGTTTCGTGTTTTCGGACATATGGACCGGAGGGGGGAAGGTTGCAGGTTTTGTAAGTGCATCTAGTGCCACCCCTAGTTGGTTTTGGAGTATTGACGACAAACCTAGTTGAGGGACTAATGTGTTTGTGAGAATTGCAGGATAACACAGGTAGAAGTCCCTCATGATTCGGTTTTACTACCAGAGATGACCCCTAAAAATGTATGAAGACATTGAAGTCAAAGGTGGTATATGAAGATATTCACATTGAAGACTATGACAAGAGAAGACACGATATGAAGCCTATGGAGCTCGAAGACTTAGATCTTTCGTAGGTCCTTTTCTTTTGTGTTGAGTCATAGGAACCACCGTACTGTTAAGTGGGGTCCAAGAGAACCAGTCAGAATGACTGAAGTGATGCCTAAACCAAAAACCTATGTCTTCGAGTGAAGACTATGAGAGCGAATCTTGTCCAGAGTCGGACAAGTCAGTTTTGCTTGTAGCCCAAGTAAAGTTGTCGTGTGAGTTTGAAATCTAACCGTTGGAACATGTGTCAGTTCCTTAGTGACCCAGGGTCATTTCGGACAAATCAGGTCGGGTTGCCAAGTGGCTATAAATAGCCCACCCCCTACAACCATAAACGGTTGGCTGCTCAGATTGGAAGTACGGCTTTTGTCGTTTGAGAGCAACCCACCTCGAAGCCTTTGAGAGAGAATTCCTTGCGAGGATAAAAGCCCTAACCACCAGAGCCAGAGAGAATTGGGCATCACTTAAGTCTTCTTGTCTGTGTGATCTGAAGACTTATTACACTTGAGGACTGTGCATCCTCCAGCCGGTTAGGCGTCGCGTTCTGAGCATCCAAGAGACATTGTGGATTGCCGGTGAACGAAGTCTGTGAAGGTTTGGGAGTCTACCTTGAAGACTTACCAGAGTGATTGGGCAAGGTCTATGTGACCTTAGCTCAAGGAGAATACGGTGAGGACTGGGTGTCCTGAGCTGCGTGTTCAGGACTGGGTGTCTGGGACTGTGTGTCCTAAGGTTTAAATACCTAGCCGCTCCAACTAGACGTACAGTTGTCACAGCAACTGGAACTGGTTCAACAAATCATTGTCTTCAACGAGTCACTGGTTTCATCTTCACTTCACTTTACTTACTGTTCCTCCTTGTGAAGTCATTGTATGCTTGCTCTATCATTTGTCTTCACTGAGTGACTGCGTGTTCTGTTTGGCTTCACAATATCTTCCTACCTGATCCTTACTACCTAGCTGCTATTAGTCTTTGTGCTTTCACTTCATTGAATACTTGACTATGGTTTGCCTAGTGTAGTCTACCTTCCGCTGCATGGTAATAGGTTTAATTTTATCGTTTGTCTTCAAAACTCCCATGTTCTGAAGACTTTCATAAAAATCGCCTATTCACCCCCCTCTAGTCGATATAATGCACTTTCAATTGGTAGCAGAGCAAGGTGCTCCCTTGTTCTATGTGATTCGGTTTAACCACCTGAAGTTTTAGCTATGTCGACTGCAGGGATAATTAAAGTCTCCGCTGCGTGCCCCGTCTTCGATGGAACTGAATATCCCTACTGGAAGAATAAGATGCGCATGCATCTTGAAGCCATTGACGTCGACCTATGGTATGTCGTCGAGAACGGCGTTCCCAAGGCTGGAGAAGGTGTCACTGCTGCTGATGTCAAGAAATTCGTTCAACTGGACTCTACTGCCAAGAATATCATCTGTGGTCATCTGACCAAAGGACAGTATGGCCGTGTGAGTGCTTTGAAGACATCCAAGCTGGTCTGGGACTGGATCTCCAAGGTCAATGAAGGCATCTCAACCCAGAGAGATCAGAGAATCAGTGTCCTTCGCAACCTCTTCAATCGCTTCAAGCGAAATGACAATGAGAATGTCCAGCACACATTTGACCGACTCACTGACATCACAAATGAGCTTCAAGCCCTCGGCGCCACTGAGATTACCAAACACGAAGTCGTCAAGACGCTGCTGAGATCACTTGATAGTTCGTTTGACATCCTGGCCCTAATGATTCAAGAACGTTCTGATTTCAAGACACTCGATCCGTCTGACATACTTGAGAGGCTCAACACACATGAGTTTCAGCTTTCGGAGAAAAGAGATATCTACGGTCCAAACTATGGGCGAACTCGTGCCTTGAAGGCAAAAGCTGTCTCCTCATCTGAAGAAGAATCAGACAGCAGTTCTGATGATCCCGAAGACATTGGAAGGGAACTTGCTATGCTTGTCAAGAAGTTCCAAAAATTCACCAAGAAGAAAGGCTTCAGAAAGTCTTCCCGATCAAGTTCAAGGAATGATGAAGCTCCTGCTCATGACTAAAAGAGGAAAACATGTCACAAGTGCAAGAAACTTGGCCACTTCATCTCTGAGTGTCCACAGTGGGACAATGAGAACAAAAAGAAGAAGAAGAGCAAGGAATATGACTCTGACGACAAGAAAAAGAAGAAGAAATACTCAAAGTCTTCTTCCAAGTCTTCCTCAAAGTCTTCATCACACAAGAAGAGTTCATCTGGCAAGGCACGTGCGTCGGTTGGCAAGGAAATGGATTCAGAGGAGGAGTCTGCTTCTGAGGAGGCGGAGGTGGAGTCTGAGGAGGAATCCGACTCAGGCGTCGCAAGTCTGGCTACAGCATATGTTGCCAAGTCCATCTTCAACGCTGAAGACAATGACTTCATCACCGACACCGATGCAAATGACAAGGACTACTCCGCTTCTACCTACTGCTTCATGGCACGCGGTGCCAAGGGTACGACACCAGCGTCTTCAGAATGGATTATTGACAGTGGGTGTACAAATCACATGACTGGCAAAAGAAGTCTTCTTATGGAGTCAACCTTACGTCCATCCGACAAGAGCCACATCACATTTGCTGACACTGGTAAAGTAAGGTATTGGGTCTAGTTAGAGTTGCAATCTCAAGGGATCAACACATGGATAAATTCATGCTTGTTGAATCCCTTGGCTTCAACTTAATGTTTGTCTCAATGCTTTGCGGTTTGAACATGATCGTAATGTTTGGAAAATATCGTTGCCTTGTACTAATGGAATCTGACAAGTCTCTAGTGTTTGAAGGGTATCGAAAAGATGATTTGTACGTGGTAGATTTCTCAGCAGGGCCACAGCTTGCAGTATGTCTTCTAGCAAAGGCTTCAGAATGCTGGCTCTGGCATCGGAGGCTTGGACATGCTGGCATGAGAAACCTCCACACCCTTCCGAAGAAGAAGCATGTCATAGGCATCGAGGGTGTCAAGTTCAAGAAAGACCACTTATGCGGTGCCTGTGAAGCAGGGAAGATGACGAGGGCCAAACATCCCTCGAAGACAATCATGGCCACTACTCGACCCTTCGAACTGCTTCACATGGATCTTTTCGGTCCCACTCATTACTCAACTCTAACTACTACTGCTTGCCTCTATGGCTTCGTTATTGTTGATGATTATTCTAGATATACTTGGGTGCACATAATCCTTTACAAGACTGAAGTGCAGGATGTCTTCAGACGCTTCGTCAATCGAGCTATGAACAATTTTGGCGCCAAGATAAAGCACATCAGAAGTGACAATGGCACTGAATTCAAGAACACTGGCCTTGATACATATCTTGATACCTTGGGCATCACACATGAATTCTCAGCCCCGTACACGCCACAGCAGAATGGCGTCATCGAACGCAAGAACAGAACACTAATTGAGATGGCCAGAACGATGCTAGATGAATACAAAACCCCAAGAAAATTCTGGCCCGAAGCCATTGATACTGCATGCCATACAATCAATCGTGTTTATCTTCACAAGCTACTAAACAAGACATCTTATGAGCTCCTTACTGGCAAGAAGCCAAATGTCAGTTACTTCAGAGTATTTGGCGCAAGGTGCTGGATCAAGGACCCACATCACACCTCAAAATTTGCACCAAAAGCACATGAGGGTTTTATGCTCGGATATGGAAAGGATTCGCACTCCTACAGAGTCTTCAATCTCTTTCATTACAAAGTGGTTGAAACAGTGGATGTGCGGTTCGATGAGACCAACGGTTCACAAAGAGAGCAGCTGCCAAATGTGCTAGATGAAGTTCCATCCAGTGAATCAATCAAGCTAATGGGAACTGGAGAAATTATACCTTCTGAAGCTCATCCTGAAAAAGAACTTATCATTTCAGCACCTGATCAACATGAAGACAATGCTCAGCCTGAAGACATTCCTTCCAACAACGACAATGAACAGCAAGAGCAAAGTCTTCGCCCTGTACATCCTCGCATTGCCAATGAAGTGCAGATTGAAAGAATAATTGATAGCATCAATGCACCTGGTCCACTCACTCGTTCAAGGGCAACTCAGCTAGCAAATTTCTATGGGCACTTCGCATTCGTCTCAATAGCAGAACCCAAGAAAGTTGAAGAAGTCTTCATGGAACCTGAATGGATTCAAGTTATGCAAGAAGAGCTTCAACAGTTTGAGCTGAATAATGTATGGGAACTGGTTAAGCGTCCTGATCCACAGAAGCACAATATAATAGGCACCAAATGGATATACCGCAACAAGCAAGATGAGCATGGTCAAGTTGTCAGAAACAAAGCTCGTCTCGTTGCTCAAGGATATACTCAAGTGGAAGGCATTGACTTCGATGAAACATTTGCTCCTGTGACTAGACTTGAAGCCATACGCATACTGCTGGCCTATGCAAATCATCATAACATACTTCTATATCAAATGGATGTGAAGAGTGCCTTTCTCAATGGCAAGATTGAAGAAGAAGTGTATGTTGCACAACCACCTGACTTTGAAAATCCAAAACATCCTGACATGGTATACAAGCTCAACAAGGCACTGTATGGCCTCAAACAAGCCCCTCGGGCCTGGTATGACACACTCAAATACTTCCTGAAGAGCAAAGGCTTCATACCTGGTTCCCTAGATCCCACTCTTTTCACGAAGACATATGATGGTGAACTGTTTGTGTGCCAAATATATGTGGATGACATTATCTTCGGCTGCACCAATGAGAAGTACAGTGAAGAGTTTGGATATATGATGCAAGAGCAATATCAGATGTCCATGATGGGGGAGCTGAAGTTCTTCCTTGGTCTTCAAATACGACAACAACGCAATGGCATCTTCATATCTCAAGAGAAGTATCTCAAAGATTGCCTGAAGAAGTTCGGTATGCAAGACTGCAAAGGCTTCACAACACCAATGCCAGCCAAACATCATCTGGGTCCTGACGACAATGGTAAAGAGTTCGATCAAAAGGTATACCGCTCCATGATTGGTTCTTTACTTTATCTATGTGCATCTAGGCCAGATATTATGCTTAGTATTTGCATGTGTGCTCGATTTCAAGCGGCACCAAAGGAGTCGCATCACTTAGCTGTGAAGCGAATTCTTCGATATTTGGCTCACACCCCAACTCTAGGATTATGGTATCCAAAGGGTTCAGAGTTTGATCTGGTTGGATTCTCGGATGCTGATTATGCTGGTGACAAAGTTGATCGCAAGTCTACATCAGGCACATGTCACTTTCTGGGACGATCACTTGTATGTTGGTCTTCAAAGAAGCAGAACTGTGTATCTCTCTCCACTGCTGAATCTGAATACATTGCTGCTGGATCTTGCTGCGCTCAGCTTCTGTGGATGAAGCAAACACTCAAGGACTATGGCATTCATCTGAAGCAAGTGCCACTTTACTGCGACAATGAAAGCGCCATCAAGATTGCGAACAACCCAGTTCAACACTCGAAGACAAAGCACATTGAAATTCGTCATCACTTTCTCAGAGATCATGTTGTGAAGGAAGACATTGATATCATACACGTCAACACTGAAGAGCAATTGGCAGATATCTTCACCAAGCCCTTGGATGAGAAGAGGTTTTGCAAGTTACGGTGTGAGCTAAATATTCTGGAATCCTCAAATGTCCTGTGATCAGGCACACATCCTAACCCTTATGCATATTGATGACTTAGATGTGCAACACACAAAATAAAGTATATCTTCAATCAATGAAGACATACATTCTAAGTGTGAATACATTAATGTGGAATTTGACTTCGGAGCGCCACGATAATTGTGCGCCATGTCTGGGTCTAATACTTCCTATACGGTGGGTAACGCCACCACCAAACGTTCTATTTTGAAGTGTTTCACTCACGGCGTTACCTTGCAATGTCTTCACATTTGGTTTGGCTTCGATCTCAACATATTTTCATGATTATCTTCACTATGTTGATTATATATATATATATATATATATATACTAGTGTCCTGTCCTCTACAACATTCACTTATAGCTATGTCTTCGTGTTGAATCTTTTGAACTAAGTGAATGTGATCGGACCCTAATCTCTCTATGCTTTCTATCTCAAACTCTATCTCTCCAAGTCATATGCATTCTATTGAAACTGTCGAATGTCTTCTCTGCGTCCTTGTCAGCAGAAGATACAGAGACAACCATTAAGTCCGTTTTCAATGCTCATTCCTCCACATGAAATCCGGAGAAGTAGGAACGACCACCCGACAATCCAGGCGTGCGTGGGACGTGGAACAAACCGCAAAATTCCGCATAATGGCCACGTGTTCCTCAGATGCGAATTGCCAGGGGCACCTGTGTAATAGCACAGTGCCGCCTCTGTACCTATAAATACACACTCACAGCGGTCATTATCTCTTCTTCCACCCTCGCACGAACCCTAGCGCCACCGCTAGCTCTCGACGACGTCGGCGACGAAGCGCTTCGCTGCTGCAACCTCTCCGACGCCGTCTTCACGCCGACCGCGGACATCGTCCTCTCCGCCGTCGCCGTAGGTGTCCTTCGTCGCCAAGTTAGGGCACGGAAGAGTGAACTGCTCGGCCTCATCTCCCACTCCATCTAGCAGTTCTCAGTGTGGTAAATAAAACTCCCTTTTTACAACACCATTGATCCTATTGATCTATCACTTTCTACCACAAGCAGTTTCTGTTCACACAAGCTAGATCTCTCTCATACTGCATCTCATAACATGCCTAGTATATTCACTTGTGCTTCACAAATTAGTTAGATTCCTCACTTGTACTGATCTGTGGATTCGTACAAATCTGGAACCAACTTCTTATCTATGAGTGAATGTCTTCGCACGATGAGGTCAATGTCTTCTAAACTGATTTATCTTCAAAATCTTCTGAGAATGCATATGACCTCTTCCCCTTCCCTCGCACCTTAATGCTGTCACAGGTACATGTCCGTGGGAGAATCCTTTGGTTCTCATAGTCTGCATTCATTTGCAGAATTCTTACAGCATCACATAAATTCTTTCGAAGCCAGTTCCTGTTGGTCCAGCAAACGAAAACCTTTGAAGCCTTTGAACGTCTTGAAGCCTTTCAAGTTAAAGTTTATGGCTTCAAAGAAAGCAGCAAGGAAGGGTGGCAGAAAGCGTCGTGGTGAGACCTCTAGATATCTGCCAGATGAACTCTCAGAAATGTACAAGACAGATCCTGAAGAGGATTACAGTCAGCGCAAGACCCGAATCCAATGGATTCGAAGATATTGGGCAGAACAATGGTTCAAATACAGATTTGTGACCCAGGAGTATGCTGAGAAAAATGCCATCAAGAGACCGTGGGGAGACATCCTATTCAAGAATCTTCTACCCAGGTCCAGAGATGAAGCCATTGCTCAAGGCTTCTATCCATGCATGGTCCGTGGACCACAGCCTGCTGATGCGCACTCGTCGTCACTGCTATGGTGTCGTGACGACAATCTGTTCAAGCGCAACTTCCAGTTTGCTCAGAACTCAGCGAAGCAGAACAAGAAGACTTTTGGGTTAGACTTCAACCCTGGTCCCTCATCTCCAAGGGCAGATGGCACACGACATGCAGAACCCAATGTCATCGGTCCTTTCGCCAACCTTGAAGGCCTCATCACCTACATCTTGGTTCAAGGGACTGCAGTGAATGAGCCTGCAGCTGACACTGAGTCTGATGACGCGCCTGCAGTGCCGAAGCCAAAGCAGTTGAAGAAGCCAAAAGCTTCAAAGCCGGCCCCTTCACCAAAAATCTCAAGGGCGAAGCCATTGGCAACTGCACCTCCTGAAGACAGTGTGCAGTCTGAAGACTTATCACGCGTCTCCAAACCCCAGAAGGCCAAGATGCCTCTGTCTCACACTGGCAAAGAGCTAACAGCTGCTGCCATTCTGCGCAATGACGACATTGATCTGTCAAGTGATGAAGATCTTGCAGATGACGCTCTTGAGCAACTCATCAAGAGCAAAGAAGAAGCAGAAATCTTCAATGATCTGCCTCTCTTTGATGTCACTATCATCCACAACTTCATTGACGAGTGGTTTGACACACCAAACATTAGCTTTGAAGATCTGCAGCTACCCATTGGCCTCAATGTCGCCTTCCAAGGCATCATTGCTTCAGAACTTGCAATTGCCCAGCGCATTGTTGAACTGAAGCAGAAGATTGACTATGAAAAGGCTCAGTTCAAGAAGCATATGGCCAAGCTCAGCGTGCAAGAAGTGAAGAACTTCAAGACAATGATGCACGAGCTCAAGGAAGCCTTTGTGAAGAAGCGTGCAGAAGCTCAGGGTTCGCGTGAGCGCATGAAGACTCTGGCTGACAGATGTGTGCAAGCCTATAATGAGGCTGAGAAGCGCAAGGCACTTGGGCGTCCTGGCATCGACCCCAGGATGGCCGCAAAGAAGAAGAAGAAGCCTGCTACGGCTGAATCTGATGCACCAAGGCAAGAAGCAGTTCCGATTGTCTTCCCAACAAGAATGACTGACTCAAAGCCAAGGAGCCGATCAACAGCTTCAGAGCTCAAGAAGACAAGAACTGCTGAGGCTGAAGCCAGGAAGAGGAAACACTCTGAAGACTCTCCTACTGCCCCCACCAAGAAAAAGCAAAAGACCAAGAAAGCTCGGGCTGCTCCCACAGAGCCCTTGATAGTTGAACCAATTTCTATGGTTCATCCTGACGCAGAACGTCAACTGACAGTTCATGAGCCTGCTTCCACAGAGGCTCCTGAAGCTGAAGACATTCCAGCAGCTGATCCCATCGCTGCTGAAAACATTGGTCATCATGACAATGTAGAAGATGATGCAGTTCTTCCTCAGTTAGAAAACAGCGAACTCATCAGAATTGGTCGTCCACTGACGCCAATTGCACAGGATGCTTCATGGGCGGATCGCCCACAAGAGGAAGAAGACTATGAGGCCCAGCCCACTCCAACTCCACAGGCGTCGTCTGCGTTCCGCAGGCTTCGTAAAGGTCCAAGGCCTCAAGTCTCTGCTGAAGACATTCCGGCTGCATCAGCCGCAGAAGAAGAAGTACCACAAGATCCCACTCCCCTGCTCCACCAAGAAGCAGTTCTCCAGGAGAACGTGCCCGTGACCAACCCTCCAGCTATTCAAGTGGAGGATGAAAATCTTGAGGCTGCCACAATCAACAACGAAGCTAATGTGGAGCCCTCCCCAGCAAAAGCTTCAGAAGACAGCAAAGCCACTGATCCCGCCACTTCTGTTCCTGAGTCTGCTGCCGGTCCCCAATTCAACTATCATGTTGAGCACAGGCCTCAGGTCCAGAAGCCAATCCCAAGACTGCCAAGGTTTTCAGGTCCTGCATCAGCACCTGGCTCCTTCAACATCAATGGCTTCAGGGCAGACAACACGTTCTTCAATAGCTCCAGGAACCCCTACTCAAGGGAAAGGATATCATCTGATCGGTTATGGAGCTATCCTCAGCGAAGCTATTACTCTTGCATTCTTTACAACCAAGGTCGCATCTTCCCACACAAGCGCCTTGACGTTGAAGCTATAGCTGGTCTGCCCTGTCTAGAAGAAGCGTTGGATTGCTTCAAGCAAGTGGGTCTGTTGCAGTTTGTTACAGATGAAGAGCATTGGAATGAAGAGCTGTTGCTACAATTCTATGCCACACTTCACATCAAAGGGTACATCAGAGATCCGAAGACTTGGGTCCTGGAGTGGATGACTGGCAACGTTCATCACGAAGCCAATGCATTTGACATCATTGAGCTCACTAGCTTGCCCACTCCTGGCGATCTCTTCGAGCAAGGCTGTCAGCTGCATGCTGAAGCTATTGAGAGCATCTTTCAGCGGCCAGAACCTGATATGAGTCAAATGCTCAGCATGATGAAGCCATTGCCCCAAGATGCTGCATATCCCACAGAGTTCTTCGTTGAAGACCTTGAGTACCTTCCCAGAATCATCTATCACATCATCAGGCGAACTCTCTGGCCTATCAAAGAGCACTCTCCAAATGCCAAGCTTCAGGGTGCAATGAAGACTTTGGTCTTCTATATACTTCATGGCAAATGCTTCAATGCACATGACTTCTTCATACGCCAACTTGCTGCATCAGGCATTGATCTGTTTGGTTTGAAGTTCTACGCCCCTTGGGTCATGCGGCTTATCAAGCTACACTCCGCCATCTCTTATCAGCCCTCAGCTCGCAACCATTGGATCTTCTTGCCTGACGTGGACATGTCTACTGAAGCCATATATTCTGAGCCTGCCAAGCAACCTCTAAGTCTTCAGAATGCATAATATCAGAGTTTTACACAGAACGTTGAAGGCGTTGAAGCAGTTTCTCGGGTGTATCCTTTGGCTGGCACTACACGTGCACCACACCCTGCTTCCACTGAAGCCACTGACAGTGCCACTGCTCCAAGACCCAAGAAGCGCGCTCGTGTTCTCAACGACCAAGAGCTTCTTGTGGCTCTACATCAGAAACAAGATAGGCATCATAACTGGCTGAAGCGTCAGATGAAAAGCCTCTTGGTGGATGTTAATCGCACTCGAAATCTTGCCACCAAGAATGCTTTCATTGTCCATGAAACCTGTCGCCGCACATGGAAAGGGCTAACGATGATGCTTTCTGAAGCTGATCTTCAAGAGGATGGCTTCACTGAGAGATTCAAGTTTGACTCCACACCTCCTCGAAGGGCTGTGCTGCTAGGAACTCCATCCCTTGAAGACTCTGAGTTCTCTTCCTCTGCTGCCACAGTGACTGCCAGAATTATTGAGGAAGAAAGACGATGCTACTTCACCGCCACCTCCTTCAGCACCTCCGAGCTCTTCTGCACCGCCAAACAACACCAACAACCCTGCTACTTCACCTACTCCTCATGGGAACGAGTAGAGGCTCCATGTCTTCAAACCTTTTTGGTCATTACTGACAAAAGGGGGAGAAGCATATGAGATTGATAGTCTTCAAGCGGGTCCATATGGGCGGGTGCCTTATATTTTGCTTCGTGCTTAAAACTCTCGTGTTTTGATACATTTGGTTCTTATGAGTTGTAACACTTAAACTAGATGGTCGTCTGCTACTTATTTGCCACCTTGTTTTGCGAAGATAAATTCCGCATGTGCGACGATAAATTCCGCACTTAGCTCATTCTGCAGACGTCCATTTTCCATTATGCATGGCATTATCTTCATATACTTTCACATGCATAGTGGATTGTCATCATAAGTTGAAGTGGATCTCCACAAGTACCACCTGCCATGTGCATTTGCATTCCAAAAGCAAATTAACTTATATGCACATCTTCAGGGGGAGCCCTTGCAACTTATGAAGACAATTCCTTATCCTTTACAATTTCACAAATTACATTCCCCGTTGAAAACTTCAACTAGTTTGTCATCAATCACCAAAAAGGGGGAGATTGTAAGTGCATCTAGTGCCACCTCTAGTTGGTTTTGGAGTATTGACGACAAACCTAGTTGTGGGACTAATGTGTTTGTGAGAATTGCGGGATAACACAGGTAGAAGTCCCTCATGATTCGGTTTTATTACCAGAAATGACCCCTAAAAATGTATGAAGACATTGAAGTCAAAGGTGGTATATGAAGATATTCACATTGAAGACTATGACAAGAAAAGACACGATATGAAGCCTATGGAGCTCGAAGACTTAGATCTTTCGTAGGTCTTTTTCTTTTGTGTTGAGTCATAGGAACCACCGTACTGTTAAGTGGGGTCCAAGAGAACCAGTCAGAATGACTGAAGTGATGCCTAAACCAAAAATCTATGTCTTCGAGTGAAGACTATGAGAGCGAATCTTGTCCAGAGTCGGACAAGTCAGCTTTGCTTGTAGCCCAAGTAAAGTTGCCGTGTGAGTTTGAAATCTGACCGTTGGAACGCGTGTCAGTTCCTTAGTGACCCAGGGTCATTTCGGACAAATCAGGTCGGGTTGCCAAGTGGCTATAAATAGCCCACCCCCTACAATCATAAACGGTTGGCTGCTCAGATTGAAAGTACGGCTTTTGTCATTTGAGAGCAACCCACCTCGAAGCCTTTGAGAGAGAATTCCTTGCGAGGATAAAAGCCCTAACCACCAGAGCCAGAGAGAAATTGGGCATCACTTAAGTCTTCTTGTCTGTGTGATCTGAAGACTTATTACACTTGAGGACTGTGCATCCTCCAGCCGGTTAGGCATCGCGTTCTGAGCATCCAAGAGACATTGTGGATTGCCGGTGAACGAAGTCTGTGAAGGTTTGGGAGTCTACCTTGAAGACTTACCAGAGTGATTGGGCAAGGTCTATGTGACCTTAGCTCAAGGAGAATACGGTGAGGACTGGGTGTCCTGAGCTGCGTGTTCAGGACTGGGTGTCCGGGACTGTGTGTCCTAAGGTTTAAATACCTAGCCGCTCCAACCAGACGTACAGTTGTCACAGCAATTGGAACTGGTTCAACAAATCATTGTCTTCAACGAGTCACTAGTTTCATCTTCACTTCACTTTACTTACTGTTCCTCCTTGTGAAGTCATTGTATATTTGCTCTATCATTTGTCTTCACTGAGTGACTGCGTGTTCTGTTTGGCTTCACAATATCTTCCTACCTGATCCTTACTACCTAGCTGCTATTAGTCTTTGTGCTTTCACTTCATTGAATACTTGACTATGGTTTGCCTAGTGTAGTCTACCTTCCGCTACATGGTAATAGGTTTAATTTTATCGTTTTTCTTCAAAACTCCCATGTTCTGAAGACTTTCATAAAATTCGCCTATTCACCCCCCCTCTAGTCGATATAACGCACTTTCAGGTTTGCTATGATAGGGACGCGTGGCGAACGAACGGACTGCGTATTCGGATTCGCCTCGAAATTCTGAGCAACTTTCATGTACAAAGTATTTTCATCCGAGTTATAGATTATTTTATATTAATTTTTAAAGCTTTAAACATTTTCAAAAATTCTTTGAAATTTTGCTAAGTTTGAGAATTCGACAGTTTTAAACATCACTTAGCTGTTTTTCAAAGGGAGGTAAATATACTAGAAGTCACATAACTTGCGCGTAGCGGTCAGTTTGGTATTTAAATTTGCAAAATACGTGTTTTTAGTCCGTGAACTTGCATGAAAGTGCAAATATGGTCATGTTTCACGTACGCACATGTATCCGTTGCCTGCATGGCATGTCAGCTTGGCCAGGACCTGCTGTCAACCACTGTGATAGTTTTCGCATGGTAGATTTGCACAAAAGGCATGGGCTTTTTATTCACGTACTGAGCTCCTCAAATAAAATTAAAACACATTGGCTCTGATGGGTTTCGAACACAAGACCTTCGGCTAAATAACTAGAAAGGTAATGATACAACATTGGCTCTGGTGTGGACAGCCACCAGAAAGGTAATGATACAACAAGACTAGATAGCATGACTATAACTTATATTCTATTAAGACAGACCAATTTTTTTTAAAAAAAAAACAATCTATCCGAACCTATGACCTCCTAATAAAGAGATAAACATTATTTATGTTGTTACTTCTGTAGTTCTATGTATAAGAAAACAACTTATATAATAGTGTTTCTGACATTTAAAAAAAAGTTCATGTGTTAGAAAAAAACATGTGACATTTAAAATAATATTTAAACATTGTTAAAAAACATACGTTGCATTTAAAAATGTTTACACATTTCAAAACAATTTTCATGAATTTTTTTAAATATTTATAAAATGTAAAATAATGCTCGTGTAGTTTACAAAATACTTCCTACCATCCCAAAAATGTTTAACATGTATTTGGACTTTTTTAACCTGTATTTGAAAAAAAGTTAATAATATGTTTAAAAAATATTAAACATGTATAAAAATGTTTTTAGATATATACCTAAAACGGATAATGTGCATGAAAAAATACATCAAAACATATATTTTTAAAACTGTCAATCATGTATTTGGGAAATGTGAAAGGTGAATAAAATTGTTTCTGCTGTATACAAAAGATGTAGAATGTGTATGTAAAAGTAGACATCAAAACATATATGAAAAAAATTAATTATGTATTTGAAAAATGCTAAACATCTATAGAAATAATGTTTGGCTATATAGTATTGTACTACCTCCGCCCTAGTTTATTGGTCTTTTTGTATTTTGTGGCAAAATTTGGCCATAGATTTAACTGATAAAATGCTAATACATGTCATCATGAATTGTATCGTTGGATTCATATTTGAACATAGTTTCCAATGATACTATTTTTTGTGACATGCATTAACATTTCATTAATTTATAATCAAATTTTAGCACAAAATACTAAGAGGACCAGTAAATCAGGACGGAGGTAGTAGTACGTACTGGTGGACTGGGCCCGTATATATACTTACGTAATTAAGTACGTCGCCATCATTATATACTTAGAAATGTAAGTATATACCCTCCATTCCTTGATATAAGGTGTATAGATTTTTAAGAAAAACCCGAAATATAAGGTGTATTGCGTTGCACCACTCGTATGGATAAGTTTTTTAGGAATTTGATTACATTTCCTTATATTAGGCAAGCTCCTTTATTTTCTCATGCCAATTAATCAGGTGTAATCTCACCCAAAACTTATGAAATTTTCCTTTCATGTGCGTTCTTTAATTTCCATGCCAAAAACTGTACACCCTATATTTAGGAACGGAGGGAGTATTATAACTATGTTGGTTAGTACATTGGCTGACAATCACATGTAGGGCGCACTGTAAAGCTGGCACGATGTTGCTAAAAAGGATAAGAAAGGTTATCATCAGAAACTAAAATTAACCAAAGCCATTGTTTTTAAATTTTATATTTGAGGGGGCCAATACATGAATAAAAAAAGGCAAGGGCTTTTCTGCAAATCTACGATGCGGGAACTGTCACAATGGCTGACCGCGGGCCCCGGACACGCTGGCATGCCATACAGGCAACAGATACGTCGGCATACGCAAAATGTGACCGTATTTGCACCTCTTTGCAAGTTCGGGGACCAGAAACACGTATTTTACAAGTTTGTGCATTAAACTGACCGTCACGCGCAAGTTTTATGACTCCTTGTGTATTTACCTCTTTCAAAGGCTATAACTATTGATCTGCCCATCCTATAGATTAGTGCTTTATATCAATATTGACCACCTTCTTGATATCTATAAGAAGGTAACAATTGCATCACTGTTAGAGTTCATTTGCTTAATCAAAACTTTGCTTGAAAAGTGCCACTTGTTGTTAATTCCAGAAACTGTTAAAATATACGAACATAGGATTTTGTGATTTTCACATGATTTTTTTTTGAACGTTGGCAGTAGAGCTGCTAAATTCATTGATCAAAAGAAGCGTTACAAGAACCCTCCGAGAAGGAAAGCACAGCGAAAGGCTAGTGCAAAAAGAAAAGAAAGAAAAAAGGTCCAATGGGGTAACTTTGAGCTTGTCAAGTGTACTAACTGCCCATATTATTCTTACCCATGTTAACACTTGTTTAGCAGCAGATTAGGGGCTGCCTAGGGGGTTAGTCAATGTAGAATTAGAAAAGCTAGCTACTGCTACAGTAACATTCAGTTACTGTAGCACAGCAGCAGTGGGCGCGCACACACTACACACACTGCACGGACACACTACACAGGGCCGGCCAGAGGCACACAGCCGTGCCACAGCCGGCCACACACGGCGCACACACACACACTGGACACACTCACACACACATCACACGCCACACATGGCCATGGCCAGGCAGCAGCCGGCATAGCAAGAAGCAGTAGCAGTACGGGGCATGCGGGGGTGATAGCGGCAGCGGCTCTAGGCAGCAGCAGAGCAGCGGTAGCAAGCAGCAAGCAGACAGCATGCAACGACAGGCACGCGGGCAACGGGCAGCAGTAGCAGCAAGCATCAGCGCAGCGGCATGCACACAAGATGGACGCGGGGCGCGGCGCTGCACGGCGTGCGCGTGGGCGCGGCCAAATGCAGAGAGCCGGGAGCGCGGGAGAGCAGTGCCGCGGCCGGTAGCGGTGGGCAAGTGCGGTGCACGGCGAAAGTAAGTTGAGCGGCGGCGGCGCTCGGATGCAAGCGGCAGCGGCGCTACGGTGCACTAGCGGGAGGGAAAAAGAGCGCTACGGCCTCCTGCGAGCTCCAGGATGTCGTGCGCATCATTGCCGAGGTCTGGGCAGCACGGCAACATCGGGTTCAATTAACATGATGGACGGCAAGCTACGGTGGTTGCAGAGGAACACGCTCGAGCTCGAATTTGGGTACAAGGCAAGAGGGGTTCGATGCGGGTGCTCACAACGGTCACGACGGAGTGGTCGGTGGGGCCGGGGACGGTCGAAGTGGCGGCAATCGACGGCGGCGACGATGATGTACGCAGTGACGACGAGCTCGATGGCGAGCGTACGGGCCTTCCCGGCTTGATTCACTGGTCGAGGACGAAGGATACGACAACGAGGATGCTTCTGGACATCTTGGCGCGACGAAGGGAGGCTGGTGGCCGCGGGATCGACGCGACGATGGTGGCGTCGGGTGGGTGTGGGGGAGAGAGCAACGGCACGGGGAAGGGGAGGAAAAAGGGCTAGGGTTTGTCCCGGGGTCACGGGGGTCGGTCTTATAACCCAAGGGAGCCGGGGGATGGTGGACACGGCGCCATCGTTGGCCGATGGCCGCCATGATCTCTTCTCTGTAGCAAGGGATGGCTGGTTGTGGGTTGGGCCTTGTACTGTAGGAGTAGGCCAAGTGCATAATAGCTTTTTAGGCCTTTTCTCTTATCTCTTTTTCTTTTCTGTCAAATATTTGAGTCATTGTTTTGCATTTCCTTTTAGTACCAAATGAGTTTTTTTCTGAACATAGCTTCACACATAGTTCTAACACAAAATCTTGAGATGGAACAAAAAGTTTGGGGTCAATTGGAACAGTTCAAATTAGTTTTGAATTTAAATGGGCTTACTTAACGCTGTTGGTCCACTGTTTTAATATCCAGGAGCATTTTATATTTTGAAAAAGATGTCACTTCATACATGACAATTAGCTAGTGATTATTTTCAACCCATTGAACATTTTAGTTTTTACATTTGAAAAATTTTACCGCTTGACTTTATTTTAAATTTGAATTTTGACAGGGTTTCGAAGTAACGCGAGATTAGCAACAGTAATTGAGATGACGTGACATCATTAGTGGAGGGTTACTGTAGCTTAATTATCCGGGCATCACACGTCAAGCCGGAGCCGAGGCTCCCCGTCGTGAAGACGGAGCCCGTCAAGGAGGAGGCGCTCGACGACGAAGCGGCCCTCAAATGGGCGCGCGACGACTAGGTGCAGACGGAGAAGGAGCGCCAGCGCGCTGCCTTCGCGTGGTTCGAAGCTCGTCGCCGTGGCCGGGACGAGGGAGGCATTGTCGTCCTCGACGACAGCGACGACGACGATGACGCGCCACCACCGCCTGTCCACCATGGAGACGTCGGGCAGGGGTCCAGCAGGGGCGGCCGCGCCATCAGGAAGGAGAAGGCCGATGACGACGAGGAGGACGGCGGCGACGTCGGCGACTTCGCTGCGCTGATCGAGTTCTTCGCCCCGTAGATTTTTTTTAAAATAATTTATGTAAAACGCCGAACATGTTGAATATGAATATCAAATTTGCCGAATTTTAGCCGAACTTTACCGAATTCAGTTTTTTTAAATAAAAAAACACGTCTGGGGCGACCCTGGGGCGAGCGGCTGGGAACCCGCTCGCCCCGGCGCCGATTTTAGCGCCGGCTCGCCCCCGGGGCGCGTAAAATCGCCGCCTAGGGGACCAACGGCTGGAGATGCTCTTAGCAGGTGGCACCCATTGCATATAGCATGTTTCACGGATATATAATTCCTTCGTTTTCTATTTTATTTTTATTTTTTAACGCATTACATACGCAAGCACACTTATCCCTATAAATGCACGCACACATACCTATCCCTATAAGCACCTGCGAGAGACTGACCCGGCACATCACCTTGAAATTGATGAATTTGTCACACATGCCTTCGTAGTCGATTGAACGTCTCCTCCCACTGAATGCACATCACTGGAAGGTCTGGAATAAATCCAGAAAAATGCAAGCACTGATTTCAAGTCTAGGACTTGAACTCTAGTGAGTTGGGAGATATCATTGTCCTCTTAATCATCCAACCATCGATTGGTCTGTTTCTTCTGGAAAATTATTAATTACTACAAAGATAGTATATATCTGATGTACTCCTTTCGTAAAGATATTAGTGGTCTAAAGGCTCTTACATTTCTTTATAGACGGAGTACAGTGATACATGCACTTGTAGTTAATTTTTTTTGTATGTTTTATCGTTGAAAGGCATATGTTCACTCGTGTTATGTTTCATTTAAGGGTTATTTTGATAAATATCACTCGAATTCTGACATTCTGAGAAACGCCTGCAATTTTCAAACTTTGAATAATACCATTTTCAGTGGCATTTTTCAAAGTATTGCCGTGGTGTTTCTCGGAATCGCCAGAATTCGAGTGTCATTTCTCCAATTAACCCTTCATTTAAACTTTTCTTTGACTTACTCGAGTTGTGATTCTTTGTTCTCTCTATCTATAATAACTAGATGATGCCCCGCACACTGTTGCGGGAAAGTTTGCAATATTTTAATGAGATTTTAATTATATGGAACATGAATTCTTGAAACAATAGTTTCTGAAAGTATATAAAAATTAAATGTAAATAGCATAATAAAATGGAATTTTACATGCATGCATGTTGTAGTTGATTTTTAATGTACATAGTTGCATGTTGAGGTGAGTCTTTTCTTATGCATGTTAAATGATGAGGTGTCATACTTGCATATTGAAAGAAATATTTTAATGGAAGCTAGCTATTTAGATATAGAAGATAGAAGATTTCAGACCTATGAGGCTTTTACGGGTTTGTCACGGGCTCGTGTCTCACCTTCACAAATCAGGCCCCCTGAATTTCTCTCGTGGGTCCCCTCTTCCTCTGTTTTCGACACCTCGCCCTGTAAGCTAATTCCTGTACCATTTAGTAGTAAGTCTAGCAAAGCTCCTCTATCTAACCGCTGTCTAATTCTCTTCTGCCTTCTAAACGGGAAAGTTCTATGAGAGGTCGAGCTTCATAGTACCCTGTATAATGGTCACCTGTTTTCTTGGATATGCGTTGTGGACCGCAGCATCTTCGGGCCACTGTCAGATGTTTTTTCCTCCAATTTCGCTGGTCTGTCTAGCAAGAGCATATTCAACGCTCTTGCTAATTTTTTTTGACTTAGGCATGTGCAAAATAAAAGTGAAAACTGGTCAGCATAATTATTGAAATCATGTGCCCACATTCTACTTCCTCCATCCCAAAATTCTTGTCTTAGATTTATCTAAATACGGATGTATCTAGTTACGTTTTAGTGTTAGATACATCCGTATCTTGACAAATTTAAGACAAGAATTTTGGGACGCGGGGAGTACTAGTCAGCGGGTGGATGCAAAATTCCACACACACCAACCAAACCACGAGCCTCCATTGCAACACTATTCACATGCCTTTCCGCAAAAAAAACATTATTCACATGCCACTGGCCATAGAAATACGGTTATGCCAGAAGGAAATAAATAAATTTGCACACCATTTTAGCACGATGAACTCTCAAATTGCTTCATTGACAATCTCAAAACAATGTTTAATGATTTATTCTTTGTTTTCCATTTGTACAAAGGATGAGAAATATATTTGAATCACACAATAGGGTACGAAAGGCTCTGAGATTGCTATTACCGCCCCCCCCCCCACACACACCACCACCACCCAAAAAGATAGTACATATCTTAAAGCAGCCTAATGAAGGATAGTTTTGTATTTACGTAATTAACGAAGAGTGGTTAGTCTTACCCCAATGCCCAAGGTACAGAATTGAGCATGAAGACATCCAGCATACCCTGTTCAGTTGTAAGCATGCAGAGGAGGTTTCAAAAGAAATTGCACTCAATGCTACTAACATCAGACGGTGGCTCGTGATCGTTGTAGTTCTGTTACATTGGATATTTTATTGAAAACTAGGCGAGACTAGACGATCTACCTACGGCCGAACTAATCTTGATTGCTATGTGGTACATCAGATGGCAATGGCGACAAGTTTCTAAAGGAGAAAATATACAATCACCAACCCATACAACTATTTCAATTCGTGTTTTGGCAACTGATTTTATTCGAGCAGCAACACCGAACTACCCTATTCGTAAGAAAATTCATACCTGGATGAAACTGATGAAGGGGACTATAAAAATCAATGTTGATGCGTCTTTTCATGCTGACACACTATCGGGCTCTAGCGTAGCGGTGGTGCGAGACTACAAAGGAAACTTCATAGCTTCTGCGACCTGGGTCTTGCCACACATTAGTAATGGAGAATCAGCTGAAATGAGTGCAATCTTGAACGGTCTATTTTTGGCAGGAAACATTGGATGTAATAATGTGATCACTGAATCTGATAGTATGTGGCAGTGGAAGCAATTACACATTGCGATGATTATTTGGGGCCTGATGAATGTATCCTCCTTGCTATAGATTTCGCAAGTGTTAGCTATTGTTATTGCTGCAAGAAGCCAATCAGGTTGCCGACTTGTTAGCTAAATATTCTTTTAGGTCTAGATCATCTGATTTTTGGGATTCTAATATCCCAGACTTTATCCTCCCCCAAATTGTAACTGTATGTCTATCATATGAGGAATAAAGTCATTTAATGTTCAAAAAAATATGAAGGGTGGTCAATCTAATTTCGGCCGGATTGAGGCTCATGAAAATCCTAGTGTAATTAAAGTTAACTCTATTGGGAGGTCAAATTGATTGATTTGATTTCATCTCAGCCGCACTCTGGTCCTAGGATCGCCAGATGAGGTCATTGCACATACCTTGGCATGAATTCAACTAAACTAAGGACCGGCCTTATTGCTTAAATTGTGTTTGAATCCACCTTATGTGATTACATACCAAATTAGTTTCCTCGGGTTCCACCTGTTACATTATAGTACCAAATTTGCTCAATGACCGCCCACCTATGGGGTGGGCCCAAGTATACATAACACTCTCTTACACTTCCACCGCCCTCTCATACAAAAGCATTAACCCAAAAGTGGCTCTTTGGATCACAAGGTATATATGTCAGTCAATCTCTTCCCAAACTCTCCATGTACGAGTAAGACTAAGCCCACTACAGAACTAAACATGGTCCGCATGGGTCTCCACTAATGGATTGGGGCATCAAATAGTGCTTCGTTTCTGTTATTAGTTTACATGTGTTGTTGTTTCTTCTTTGATTTCTGGGTGAAGCAAAATTCAGATTGTTCCCATAATTGACGATGTGTCATCCGAGGAATGGGAGACATCAAAATAAATGAGGGATGGTCTCTAGAAGAAGAATAGATAAGGCTATCAAAGAATACATATGTCCAAATTGATTCTAGGGTACCACAAAAATAAATAAAGAATAATTAATATTCATCATCATGTATTATGACTAATTGGACTTGTTTGGATACCTCTACATATCAAACAGACTAAACTACTCTTTGTCACTAAAGGAGTACTTTATTGTCTCCGCCATAGATTTTTTATTCAAAGTTGTAAGCTTCTCAAAACATGGTGTGTTGAAGCAAGCCTCACAGAAACCATCCATTCGCTTTTGCACTTTTCACACATGCAACAAAAGTACTATCTAAGACTCACCACATCCACCTAACCAAGCACATCATGGAACATAAATAAACTTGAAGAGTCAGATAAGAAACATCGTTCAATCTTTACAAGGCCTAGTTTGGAAATTCCAACATATCAGTTGCAAATGTCCCTAGTGATCTCCCACAATAAAATGACAACCCAACATGTTAATCTGAGCCCTTCGAGTGCTACAACACGGGCTAAAGATGGATGGAATTGCAAAGCTGAGAACATAGCTTGCAATGGAATAGAATTTTCTTTTACCTTTCTTTTTTGTTTCAACAAATAAGACCAAAATTGATCCTCAAATAACAACATAACAAAATATTATTTGTGATTACTATTGGTTAATTTAGAACCACAGATAAGACAATATAGAATTATACTTTTGCATGTATTTATTCAAATTGCGGGTCAAACCTAGGAAAAACCAAGACAAATAATATTGTGACCTTATATTTTATAATAAATTCTCTTGTGCTTGTTGCTGATGAATTTTTTATATCACGTACTAAGCATCATGCCTTGCGTGATAACTATATGAACATTGTGGCACATTAATGTCATATTTTAAAAATATTGGAAGACCAAGAAACAAGCTAATGTTTCATATATGGACAAATTACTTATAGGCTCATCATACATTGAGATTTTGTATAACCAACCATAAACTCTAGAAAACCCTATCAAGATATTTTGTTCAAAATGTACTCTCATTTCTATACCATAAAATATTTCGAGATCATCAAATGCACCTGCATACGTACCAGTGCAATTTATGTACTCACATCTACGTAAATTCAAACAATTGATGATTCTATTAATAGGCAATGTATCAAACTAAACTAAATAAAAATGATAAATAACATAAATATAGTTGCAAAATATGGTTTGGCCAATGATAAATAACATAAATCTAGTTGCAAAAAACCTTGTTGAAAAATATGGTTCCAATATAATTAAATGAAAATGTATTAGCATTTGATAAAAACTAGTTTTATAAGACTAATATTATATCTTAATAAATAATCACATTTATATGCGGTTCATGTAAATATATATGAAAATATATAATAATTAAGTAATAGTTTTAGGGAAATGTGTTATGCACAAGTAAAAAAGTTTAATATAAATAAATGTAAGTCGCCATTTGATTTTAATAGATAATATGATGCGATGTGGTAGATAGTTTTTTGGAGATACCTATCAAGTTTTTAAAATAGGATTGACGATTCTCATATGACATGAAAATGCTCCAAAGTCTTGTTCATAGCTTACTCATATGATGATTGCATTAATTCACAAAAAAATGAAAAAAAAACAAGTTATGCTCAAAAGACAGAACTGATGCCACAGATGACTTAGTTGATTTTTTCTACCCCAATTTCATATATAATATGCACATGGTCATGTATGAAAATGCTCACAAATGCACAAAACAATATACTGCCTAAAATAAAAAATGACAGAAATGGCAAACTGCTAGAAATGGAATGTCTAGATTTGGACTTGCCTGATTTGGAAAACATCTCCTGGGGGTATGTTTGCGTGGTTGACCAGTGGGCTATCACATGGTTTGTGTTAAACTAGGACAAAAACCTCATATGTACATAATCAAAGCCCGAGCCTTGGTTTGCCATGAATGCACATTGTGCTTGCCGGCAGCAATGGTGACAAGCCAGGCAGCAACCGCGGGGGATGCAGACGTACGCCGGGGGTGCCGAAACTGCATGGGAGCATGTGAGCGAGCGGCTTCTCCTCATGGACATCGCGCACGTGCGGTTGCTCAAGTACGAGCTCGAAACGAGCTTGCCCCGAGCACGAGTAGTGAAGCAAAGCAGGTCTACGGTGATGCCGTCAGCGCGGGAGTAGGAGCGTGTGCAGGGCCGCAGGTGTGCGTGATAGCATGCGGGAGCGCGGCGAGCGATGCAAGATCTGATCAACAACACACAAAACAACAAACAAAAAGATGCTGCTTGCCGGTGCACCGAGAGCATGATGTTTGCAGGGACAGAACGACTTGTACCGGACGAGACCAACGGCAAGGAAGGGCAACGAGTAGGCGCGGCTCACCTAGTATGCACTAGACATGAAGATGTGGTCGGAGTGACGATGGAGACGGCGCGATGAGGAATGAGAACTTGCCGGTCTTCGAGTCTAGGAAGAAGAGAAAAAACATGGTCGAGGCGCTCGATGCAGAGGCCCTAGAGGTGTGTGCGTGCTCGTAGGCGAAGGAGGGGGTCATATGGGCTCTCTCCATGGTGGCCAGAGGGTCAGAGGCGCGGCGAGGAGCTACCCCGAGCTCGAGCTCTTGCTCGGCCGGAGCATGGTGGACATGGCGATGGCGAGGCTGTCGGGGAACATAGTAATTTCAAAAAATTTCCTACGCACACGCAAGATCATGGAGATGCATAGCAACGAGAGGGAATAGTATCGTCCACGTACCCTCGTAGACCGTAAGCGGAAGCGTTATGAGAACATGGTTGATGTAGTCCAACGTCTTCACGATCCGACCGATACAAGTGCCGAACGCACGGCACCTCCGAGTTCAGCACACGTTCAGCTCGATGACGCCCCATGAACTCCGATCCAGCAAAGCTTCACGGGAGAGTTCCGTCTGCACGACGGCGTGTTGACGGTGATGATGTTGCTATCGACGCAGGGCTTCGCCTAAGCACCGCTATGATATGATCGAGGTGGATTATGGTGGAGGAGGGCACCGCACACGGCTAAGGGATCAATGATCAACTTGTGTGTCCATGGGGTGCCCCCTCCCCCGTATATAAAGGAGCGGAGGAGGGGGATGGCCGGCCCTCTACTATGGCGCGCCCTCGGGAGTCCTACTCCCACCGGGAGTAGGATTCCCCCCTTCCATGTAGTAGGAGTAGGAGAGAAGGAAAGGGAAAAGAGAAGAGAAGGAAGGAGGGGGCACCGCCCCTCCCCCTAGTCCAATTCGGGCTAGGCCTTGGGGGGAGCGCAGCCTGCCCTAGGCAGCCCCTCTCTCTTTCCCCTAAAGCCCAATAAGGCACATATACTCCCCGGCGAATTCCAGTAACTCTCTGGTACTCCGATAAATAGCCGAACCACTCAGAACCTTTCCGATGTCCGAATATAGCCCTCCAATATATCGATCTTTACGTCTCGAACATTTCGAGACTCCTCGCCATGTCCCTGATATCATCCGCGACTCCGAACAACCTTCGGTACATCAAAACACATAAACTCATAATACAAATCGTCACCAAACTTTAAGCATGCGGACCCTACGGGTTCGAGAACTATGTAGACATGACCGAGACACGTCTCAGGTCAATAACCAATAGCGGAACCTGGATGTTCATATTGGCTCCCACATATTCTACGAAGATCTTTATCGGTCAAACCGCATAGCAACATACGTTGTTCCCTTTGTCATCGGTATGTTACTTGCCCGAGATTCGATCGTCGGTATCTCAATACCTAGTTCAATCTCGTTACCGGCAAGTCTCTTTACTCGTTCCGTAATACATCATCCCTCAACTAACTCATTAGTTACATGCTTGCAAGGCTTATAGTGATGTGCATTATCGAGTGGGCCCAGAGATACCTCTCCGACAATCGGAGTGACAAATCCTAATCTTGATTTATGCCAACTCAACAAGTACCATCGGAGACACCTGTAGAGCACCTTTATAATCATCCAGTTACGTTGTGACGTTTGGTAGCACACAAAGTGTTCCTCCGGTATTCGGGAGTTGCATAATCTCATAGTCATAGGAACATGTATAAGTCATGAAGAAAGCAATAGCAACAAACTAAACGATCAGTGTGCTAAGCTAACGGATGGGTCAAGTCAATCACATCATTCTCTAATGATGTGATCCCGTTAATCAAATGACAACTCATGTCTATGGTTAGGAAACATAACCATCATTGATTCAACGAGCTAGGCAAGTAGAGGCAAACTAGTGACACTCTGTTTGTCTATGTATTCACACATGTATTATGTTTCCGGTTAATACAATTATAGCATGAATAATAAACATTTAGCATGAAATAAGGAAATAAATAATAACTTTATTATTGCCTCTAGTACATATTTCCTTCAATCTCCCACTTGCACTCGAGTCAATAATCTAGTTCACATCTTTATGTGATTAGTTCACATCTCCATGTGACTAATACCCGAAGGGTTTACTAGAGTCAATAATTTAGTTCACATCGCTGTGTGATTAACACCCAAGGAGTGATCATGTTTTGCTTGTGAGAGAAGTTTAGTCTACGGGTCTGCAGCATTCAGATCCGTATGTATTTCCCAAATTTCTATGTCTACAATGCTTTGCACGGAGCTACTCTAGCTAATTGCTCCCACTTTCAATATGTATCCAGATCGAGACTTAGAGTCATCTAGATCGATGTAAAAGCTTGCATCGACGTAAATCTTTACGACGAACTCTTTTATCACCTCCATAACCGAGAAATATTTTCTTAGTCCTCTAAGGATAATTTTGACCGCTGTCCAGTGATCTACTCCTAGATCACTATTGTACTCCCTTGCCAGAAAGATGCTAAGGTATAGAATAGGACTGGTAAATGCTACCTCTTGAGCGCTGCGTTGGATTTCCCTGAAGAGGAAAGGATGATGCAACAAAGTAGCGTAAGTATTTCCCTCAGTTTTTGAGAACCAAGGTATCAATCCAGTACGAGGTTGCGCGTGCGTCCCCTAGTACCTGCACAAAGCAAATAACTCCTCGCAACCAACACGATAAGGGGTTGTCAATCCCTTCACGGTCACTTACGAGAGCGAGATCTGATAGATATGATAAGATAATATTTTTGGTATTTTTATGATAAAGATGCAAAGTAAAATAAAGGCAAAGTAAAAAGCAAAGGAAATAACTAAGAATTGGAAGATTAATATGATGAAGATAGACCCGGGGGCCATAGGTTTCACTAGTGGCTTTTATCAAGAGCATAAGTATTCTACGATGGGTGAACGAATTACTGTTGAGCAATTGACAGAATTGAGCATAGTTATGAGAATATCTAGGTATGATCATGTATATAGGCATCACGTCCGAGACAAGTAGACCGACTCCTGCCTGCATCTACTACTATTACTCCACTCATCGACCGCTATCCAGCATGCATCTAGAGTATTAAGTTCATGAAAACAGAGTAACGCCTTAAGCAAGATGACATGATGTAGAGGGATAAATTCATGCAATATGATAAAAACCCCATCTTGTTATCCTCGATGGCAACAATACAATACGTGCCTTACTGCCCCTACTGTCACTGGGAAAGGACATCGCAAGATTGAACCCAAAGCTAAGCACTTCTCCCATTGCAAGAAAGATCAATCTAGTAGGCCAAACCAAACTGATAATTCGAAGAGACTTGCAAAGATAACCAATCATACATAAAAGAATTTAGAGAAGATTCAAATATTGTTCATAGATAAACTTGATCATAAACCCACAATTCATCGGTCTCAACAAACACACTGCAAAAAGAAGATTACATCAAATAGTTCTCCACAAGAGAGGGGGAGAACATTGTATTGAGATCCAAAAAGAGAGAAGAAGCCATCTAGCTAATAACTATGGACCCGAACGTCTGAGGTAAACTACTCACACTTCATCGGAGAGGCTATGGTGTTGATGTAGAAGACCTCCGTGATGGATACCCCCTCCGGAGGAGCTCCGGAACAGGCCCCAAGATGGGATCTCGTGGATACAGGAAGTTACGACGGTGAAATTAGGGTTTTGGCTCCATCTCTAATCGTTTGGGGGTACGTAGGTATATATAGGAGGAAGGAGTACGTCGGTGGAGCAACAGGGGCCCCACGAGGGTGGAGGGCGCGCCTCGGGGGGGGGGGGGTAGGCGCGCCCCCTACCTCGTGGCCTCCTCCTTTGTTTCTTGACGTAGGGTCAAGTCTCCTAGATCATGTTCGGTGAGAAAGTCACGTTCCCGAAGGTTTCATTCCGTTTGGACTCCGTTTGATATTCCTTTTATTCGAAACCCTAAAATAGGCAAAAAAAACAGCAATTCTAGGTTAGGCCTCCGGTTAATAGGTTAGTCCCAAAAATAATATAAAAGTGGAAAATAAAGCCCAATAATGTCCAAAACAGTAGATAATATAGCATGGAGCAATCAAAAATTATAGATACATTGGAGACGTATCAAGCATCCCCAAGCTTAATTCTTGCTCGTCCTCGAGTAGGTAAATGATAAAAACAGAATTTTTGATGTGAAATGCTACTTGGCATAATTTTAAGGTAATTCTTCTTAATTGTGGTATGAATATTCAGCTCCAAAAGATTCAAGATAAAAGTTCATATTGACATAAAAATAATAATACTTCAAGCATACTAACAAAACAATCATGTCTTCTCAAAATAACATGGCCAAAGAAAGTTATCCCTACAAAATCATATAGTCTGGCTATGCTCTATCTTCACCACACAAAGTATTTAAATCATGCACAACCCCGATGACAAGCCAAGCAATTGTTTCATACTTTTGACATTCTCAAAACTTTTTCAATCTTCATGCAATACATGAGCGTGAGCCATGTATATAGCACTATAAGTGGAATAGAATGGTGGTTGTGGAGAAGACAAAAAGGGAGAAGATAGTCTCACATCAACTAGGCATATCAACGGGCTATGGAGATGCCCATCAATAGATATCAATGTGAGTGAGTAGGGATTGCCATGCAACGGATGCACTAGAGCTATAAGTATATGAAAGCTCAACAAAAGAAACTAAGTAGGTGTGCATCCAACTTTCTTGCTCACGAAGACCTCGGGCAATTCGAGGAAGCCCATCATTGGAATATACAAGCCAAGTTCTATAATGAAAAATTCCCACTAGTATATGAAAGTGACGAAATGAGAGACTCTCTACTATGAATATCATGGTGCTACTTTGAAGCACAAGTGTGGTAAAAGGATAGTAGCATTGTCCCTTCTCTCTTTTTCTCTCATTTTTTTATTTGGGCCTCTTCTCTTTTTTTATGGCCTCTTTTCTTTCCCCTTTTTTAATTTTTCATCCGGAGTCTCATCCCGACTTGTGGGGGAATCATAGTCTCCATCATCCTTTCCTCACTTGGGACAATGCTCTAATAATGATGATCATCACACTTTTATTTTCTTACAACTCGATACTTAGAACAAAATATGTCTCTATATGAATGCCTCCGGTGGTGTACCGGGATATGCAATGACTCATGAGTGACATGTATGAAAGAATTATGAACGGTTGCTTTGCCAAAAATACGATGTCAACTACATGATCATGCTAAGCAATATGACAATGATGGAGTGTGTCATAATGGAAAGTTGCATGGCAATATATCTCGGAATGACTATGGAAATGCCATAATAGGTAGGTATGGTGGCTGTTTTGAGGAAGGTATATGGTGGGTGTATGATACCGGCGAAAGGTGCGCGATATTAGAGAGGCTAGCAATGGTGGAAGTGAGAGTGCGTATAATCCATGGACTCAACATTAGTCATAAAGAACTCATATACTTATTGCAAAAATCTACAAGTTATCAAAGCAAAGTATTACGCGCATGCTCCTAGGGGGGATAGATTGGTAGGAAAAGACCATCGCTCGTCCCTGACCGCCACTCATAAGGAAGACAATCAATAAATAAATCATGCTCCGACTTCATCACATAACGGTTCACCATACGTGCATGCTACGGGAATCACAAACTTTAACACAAGTATTTTCTCAAATTCACAACTACTCAACTAGCACAACTTTAATATCACCATCTTCATATCTCAAAACAATTATCAAGCATCAAACTTCTCATAGTATTCAACACACTCATAAGAAAGTTTTATTATTCTTGAATACCAAGCATATTAGGACTATTTATTATTAATCTTGTATACCTAGCATATTAGGACTATTTAAGAAAATTACCATGCTATTTAAGACTCTCAAAATAATCTAAGTGAATCATGAGAGATCAATAGTTTCTATAAAACAAATCCACCACCGTGTTCTAAAAGATATAAGTGAAGTACTAGAGCAAAACTATATAACTCAAAAGATATAGGTGAAGCACATAGAGTATTCTAACAAACTCCAAATCTTGTACAGCTCTCTCAAAAGGTGTGTACAGAAAGGATGATTGTGGTAAACTAACAAATAAAGACTCAAATAATACAAGACGCTCCAAGCAAAACACATATCATGTGGTGAATAAAAATATAGCTCCAAGTAAAGTTACCGATAGAAGTAGACGAAAGAGGGGATGCCTTCCGGGGCATCCCCAAGCTTTGGCTTTTAGGTGTCCTTAGATTATCTTGGGAGTTCCATGGGCATCCCCAAGCTTATGCTCTTGCAACTCCTTGTTCCATAATCCATCAAATCTTTACCCAAAACTTGAAAACTTCACAACACAAAACTTAAAGTAGAAAATCTCGTGAGCTCCGTTAGCGAAAGAAAACAAAAGACAACTTCAAGGTACTGTAATGAACTCATTATTTATTTATATTGGTGTTAAACCTACTGTATTGCAACTTCTCTATGGTTTATAAACTATTTTACTAGCCATAGATTCATCAAAATAAGCAAACAACACACGAAAAACAGAATCTGTCAAAAACAGAACAGTCTGTAGTAATCTGTAGCTAGCGCAAGATATGTAACCCCAAAAATTCTAAAATAAATTTCTGGACGTGAGGAATTTATCTATTAATCATCTGCAAAAATAATTAACTAAATAGCACTTTCCAAATAAAAATGACAGCATTTCTCGTGAGCGCTAAAGTTTCTGTTTTTTACAGCAAGATATCAAGACTTTCCCCAAGTCTTCCCAACGGTTCTACTTGGCACAAACACTAATTAAACACAAAAAACACAACCAAAGAGGCTAGATAAATTATTTATTACTAAAAAGGAGCAAAAATCAAGGAATAAAAATAAAATTGGGTTGCCTCCCAAGAAGCGCTATCGTTTAACGCCCCTAGCTAGGCATAAAAAGCAAGGATAGATCTAGGTATTGCCGTATTTGGTTGGTAATTCTGCAATGAGGCATCTACCATCCTTAGGAATTTCTTTATTTTTAGTTATTATCAAACTTTTAGGCACAATATCAAAAAATTCATTTGTAACAAATGGTTCCTTAATGATAGCAACAAGATTGGGATGAATACTTATAGATTTTAGATCCGAAGTTTCCTTACTAGAGGATTCACCCTTATTTTTAGGAACATACATAAGCTTGGCAATTTTAGTAGGAGGACTTGGAGTATTCTTTACGGAAGAAAAAGCGGTTCCGAAGTTGGTGATGACACCCTCAAGTTTATCGATTCTAGTGGAATCATGATTTATTTTCTCATTAACTATGGGTTCCTTCTCTTTAATATTTTTCAAAGTGACTCATACTTTAGATCCATATTGAGAGATTCGGTTGTGGATATTTTTATCCAAATTTTCAATTGACTCTATGGTAGCAACCTTATTTTCAATAATTTCGAGCCTTTGCATTACATGCTCCAAAGTTAATACAGTTCCATTAACCAAAAGAGGTGGTGAGCCAAATAAATCTATCATAGCATTATAAGAATCAAAAGTGTGGCTACCCAAGAAATTCCCTCCGATAATGGTATCAAGGACATATCTGTACCAAGGAGAAACGCCTACATAAAAAATGCGAAGAAGAACGGAAGTAGATTGCTTCCTGGTAGATCTATTTTGAGCATTGCAAATTCTATACCAAGCGTATTTTAGATTTTCTCCCTCCCTTTGCTTAAAATTTAGAACTTCATTCTCGGGAGACAACGGAGAAGATAGAGGACTCGCCATAACAAGAAGCAAATGGAAAAGAGGCAAACGGAAAAAGAAAGGGGGGATAGAGAGAGAGGGCGGATAAAATGGCAAGGGTGAAATGGGGGAGAGGAAAACGAGAGGCAAATGGCAAATAATGTAATGCGGGAGATAAGGATTGTGATGGGTACTTGGTATGTTGACTTTTGCGTAGGTGCCAGAATGGCTCGTTGTTGGAAGTCAAATCTTGACTTGCACGAACCTCCCCGGCAGCGGTGCCAGAAATTCTTCTTGCTACCTCTTGAGCACTGCGTTGGATTTCCTCGAAGAGGAAAGGATGATGCAGCAAAGTAGCGTAAGTATTTCCCTCAGTTTTTGAGAACCAAGGTATCAATCCAGTAGGAGGTTGCGCGCGCGTCCCCTAGTACCTGCACAAAGCAAATAACTCCTCGCAACCAACGCGATAAGGGGTTGTCAATCCCTTCACGGTCACTTACGAGAGTGAGATCTGATA
Organism: Triticum urartu; assembly: GCF_056163025.1. Classification (NCBI taxonomy): domain Eukaryota; kingdom Viridiplantae; phylum Streptophyta; class Magnoliopsida; order Poales; family Poaceae; genus Triticum; species Triticum urartu. Next base: position 494,191,892 of record NC_141877.1, read on the forward strand.
GATATGATAAGATAATATTTTTGGTATTTTTATGATAAAGATGCAAAGTAAAATAAAGGCAAAGTAAAAAGCAAAGGAAATAACTAAGCATTGGAAGATTAATATGATGAAGATAGACCCGGGGGCCATAGGTTTCACTACTGGCTTCTCTCAAGAGCATAAGTATTCTACAGCGGGTGAACGAATTACTGTTGAGCAATTGATAGAATTGAGCATAGTTATGAGAATATCTAGGTATGATCATTGATGACACACAAGTATAGGGGATCTATCGTAGTCCTTTCGATAAGTAAGAGTGTCGAACCCAACGAGGAGCAGAAGGAAATGATAAGCGGTTTTCAGCAAGGTATTCTCTGCAAGTACTGAAACAAGTGGTAACATATAGTTTTGTGATAAGATAGATTGTAACGAGTAACAAGTAACAAAAGTAAATAAAGTGCAGTAAGGTGGCCCAATCCTTTTGTAGCAAAGGACAAGCCGGAACAAACTCTTATAATAGGAAAAACGCTCCCGAGGACACATGGGAATATCGTCAAGCTAGTTTTCATCACGTTCATATGATTCGCGTTTGATACTTTGATAATTTGATATGTGGGTGGACCGGTGCTTGGGTGCTGTTCTTACTTGAACAAGCATCCCACTTATGATTAACCTCTATTTCAAGCATCCGCAACTACAAAAAAAGTATTAAGGTAAACCTAACCATAGCATGAAACACGTGGATCCAAATCAGCCCCTTACGAAGCAACGCATATACTAGGGTTTAAGCTTCTGTCACTCTAGCAACCCATCATCTACTTATTACTTCCCAATGCCTTCCTCTAGGCCCAAATAATGGTGAAGTGTTATGTAGTCGACGTTCACATAACACCACTAGAGGCTAGACAACATACATCTTATCAAAATATCAAACGAATACCAAATTCACATGACTACTAATAGCAAGACTTCTCCCTTGTCCTCAGGAACAAACGCAATTACTCACAAAGCATATTCATGTTCCTAATCAGAGGGGTAATAATATGCATATAGGATCTGAACATATGATCTTTCACCAAATAAACCAACTAGCATCAACTACAAGGAGTAATCAACACTACTAGCAACCTACTAGCACCAATCACGGACTTTGAGACAAGAATTGGATACAAGAGATGAACTAGGGTTTGGAGATGAGATGGTGCTGGTGAAGATGTTGATGGAGATTGCCCTCTCCCGATGAGAGGAGTGTTGGTGATGACGATGGTGATGATTTACCCCTCCCGGAGGGAAGTATCCCCGGCAGAACAGCTCTGCCAGAGCTCTAGATTGGTTCCACCAAGGTTCCGCGTCGTGGCGGCGGAGTCTCGTCCTGAAAAGTTCCTTCTTATTTTTTTCTCATCGAAAGACTTCATATAGGATAAGATGGATGTCGGAGAGCCACCAGGGGGCCAACAAGGTAGGGGGCGCGCCCTAGGGGGGGGGGGGCGCCCCCCACCCTCGTAAGCAGGGTGTGGGCCCCCTGGCCTTCATCTTTGGCGAGGATCTTTCTTTATTTATTTTAAGATGTTCCGTGGAGTTTCAGGACTTTTGGAGTTGCGCAGAATAGGTCTCTAATATTTGCTCCTTTTCCAGCCCAGAATTCCAGCTGCCAGCATTCTCCCTCCTTATGTAAACCTTGTAAAATAAGAGAGAATAGCCATAAGTATTGTGACATAAAGTGAAATAACAGTCCATAATGCAATAAATATCGATGTAAAAGCATGATGCAAAATGGACGTATCAACTCCCCCAAGCTTAGACCTCGCTTGTCCTCAAGCGAAAAGCCGATAACAATAAATATGTCCTCATGTTTAGAGGTAGAGGCGTCGATAAAAATAAAATACGGACATGAAGGCATCATGATTATTCTCATAACAGCAACATATATAGCTTTTGTCATATGATTACTTATGTTCAAGTGATGATCTATTCACAATGCAAAAGTATAAATCATAAACCTTATTGGGCTTCGACAAACTATAATCTCAATCATTGAAGCAATTGCAATTTATCATAACATCGGAAAGAGTCTATGTCAGAGCTAAAAAGCAGGTCCACATACTCAACTATCATTTAGTCCTCCATAATTGCTAACATTCACGCAATACTTGTGGTTATGGAGTTTTAATCGGACACAGAGAAAGATAGGGGCTTATAGTTTTTCCCCACAACCTTTTACCTCAAGGGTAATGTCAACAATAATGGTTCATGCTCCCCTACATCCAATTAGATATATATATCATGTTCTTTCCAACATGCTGAGCTTGCCAAAGGATAAAATGAAAAAGGAAAGGTGAAGATCACCATGACTCTTGCATAAGGTAGAAGGTAATAATAAAGGATAGGCCCTTCGCAGAGGGAAGCAGAGGTTGCCATGCGCTTTTATGGTTGGATGCATAAAATCTCAATGCGAAAGAACGTCACTTTATATTGCCCCTTGTGATATGAACCTTTATTATGCAGTCCGTCGCTTTTATTACTTCCACATCACAAGATCGTATAAAGCTTATTTATCCCACACCAATCAATCATACATATTTAGAGCAATTTTTATTGCTTTGCACCGATGACAACTTACTTGAAGGATCTTACTCAATCCATAGGTAGATATGGTGGACTCTCATGGCAAAACTGGTTTAAGGGTATTTGGAAGCACAAGTAGTATTTCTACTTGGTGCTGAGAATTTGGCTAGCATGAGGGGGAAAGGCAAGCTCAACAAGTTAGAGGATCCATGACAACATACTTTATCTCAGATATAAGAAAGACATAACTCATTACGTTGTCTTCCTTGTCCAACATCAACTCTTTAGCATGTCATATTTTAATGAGTGCCCCCAATCATAAAAGATGTCGATGATAATATATCTATATGTGAAAACCTCTCTTTCCTTATTACTTCCTATTAATTGCAACAATGACCAAAGCTATGTTTGCCAACTCCGAACAACTTTTAATCATCATACTCTTTCTATGTGAAGTCATTACTCTCAATAAGATCAATATGAACTTTTTGTTTCTTTTTATTCGCCCAAGATCATGGCAAAGTAATCAAGCCCTTGACTCAACACTAATCTTTATTATATATAGCTCACGAACTCGATTACAAAGAAAGATCATAAAGCAAAACTCAAAACTAGATCATGCCATAAACTTTATTCTACTAGATCAAGATACTACTAATAGGATCGAACTAAGAAAACGATAAAGATAGGAGTTGTGATTGTCATACGATACCGGGGCACCTCCCCCAAGCTTGGCAGTTGCCAAGGGGAGTGCCCATACCCATGTGATTATATCTCCTTGGTTGGTGAAGAAGGTGGAGGTGTTGTTGATGATGCAGGCTTGTCATCCATCTTCCAAGGCATAGGTTCACCATCATAGAAGGATGATCGAGTCTCCGGAATCCTCGAATCTTCAGCCAAACTCATTCTTTTGAATCTATATTCATACTCACAGTTTTGGTTTTGCAGGTCATAGATTTGGGCTTGGAGGTGCTCGATCTTCTCATATAGCTTGAAGATGGCCTCCTCGGTGTTCTTGGCATCCGGCTTGTAGTTGTTAGTGAACTCCGCGAGCATCGTGTGGCTAGTGTTGATTCCATGCTCCACCATCCCCTGGCACTTGAAAACTTGTTGCTCCATTGCTTCGAGCCTCGTCTCCACGCTTCCGGTTCCCTTTGGTCCCTCAACATCGCGGATGTGCAACAACCCATCACGCATCTCAATGGTTTGAGGGTGTCGCAGCACCTCCGCGAGGTAAGGGTTGATGACCTTCTCGAGGAACTTGTCCTTGGAAGCACTTGGGGACGTCATGATAATCTAGATCTGACAGAAAAACAGCTTGAAACAAGAACAGAGAATAATTGCGTGATACAGGAGTCAAAACCTCCGGGAGAATATATAATGAATTTTACCGACCAAAATACGTATCGTGCAAGAAAACAGAGTCCGGAAGGCACACGAGGTGCTCACGAGATAGGGGGGCGTGCCCTAGGGGGGCGCGCGCCCACCACCCTCGTGGGGCCCTCGTGTCCTTCCCGGACTGCTACTTATTTTCCTATTTTTCTAAATATTCCAAAACAGAGAAATATTGCCTTAAAAATTGTTTTGGAGTCGGTTTACTTACTGTACCACATACCTATTCCTTTTCAGAGTCTGAAACGTTCCGGAAAGTGTCTCTTATGTATTCCTCCCGGGTTACGGTTTCAATAATATTTGTTTCAACATTTATGGGATTGCCTGAGATATAATGTTTGATTCTTTGACCGTTTACCACCTTCGGATTTGTGCCCTCGAAGTTGTTGATTTTTATGGCACCGGAATGATAGAACTCTTCGATAACATAGGGGCCTTCCCATTTAGAGAGAAGTTTTCCTGCAAAAAATCTTAAATGAGAATTGTATAGCAATACATAATCACCTACATTAAACACACGCTTTTGTATCCTTTTATCATGCCATCTTTTAACTTTCTCTTTAAACAACTTGGCATTTTCATAAGCTTGGGTTCTCCATTCATCAAGTGAACTAATATCAAATAACCTCTTCTCACCGGCAAGTTTAAAATCATAATTAAGCTCTTTAATAGCCCAATATGCCTTATGTTCTAGTTCGAGAGGTAAGTGACATGCTTTTCCATAAACCATTTTATACGGAGACATACCCATAGGATTTTTATATGCAGTTCTATAAGCCCATAATGCATCATCAAGTTTCTTGGACCAATTCTTTCTAGACCTATTAACAGTCTTTTGAAAAATTGATTTGAGCTCTCTATTGCTCAACTCTACTTGACCACTAGACTGTGGGTGATAAGGAGATGCAATTCTATGATTAACATCATATTTTGCAAGCATTTTATGGAAATCACCATGAATAAAGTGTGAACCACCATCAGTCATTAAATATCTAGGGACTCCAAACCTCGGGAAAATAACTTCCTTAAGCATTTTAATAGAAGTGTTATGATCAACACTACTAGTTGGAATAGCTTCTACCCACTTAGTAACGTAATCAACAACAACTAAAATATGTGTGTATCCATTAGAGGCGGGAAAAGGTCCCATATAATCAAAGCCCCAAACATCAAACAGTTCAATAACAAGTGAATAATTCATAGGCATTTCTTGACGTCTACTAATATTACCAATTCTTTGACATTCATCACAAGATAAGACAAACTTACGGGCATCCTTGAAGAGAGTAGGCCAATAAAAACTAGATTGCGATACCTTATGTGCAGTTCTATCTCTAGCGTGGTGTCCTCCATAAGCCTCGGAATGACACTTGCGTAGGATCTGTTCCTGTTCATGCTTAGGTACACAACGTCTAATAACACCATCTACTCCTTCTTTATAAAGATGTGGGTCATCCCAAAAGTAATGTCTTAAATCATAGAAAAACTTTTCTTTTGTTGGTATGTGAAGCTAGGTGGTATAAATTTAGCAACAATATAATTAGCATAATCAGCATACCATGGAGTACTACGAGAAGTACTTATAACATTTAATTGTTCATCAGGAAAGCTATCATTAATAGGTAGTGGGTCATCAAGAATATTTTCTAACCTAGACAAGTTGTCTGCAACGGGGTTCTCAGCTCCCTTTCTATCAACAATATGCAAATCAAATTCTTGTAGCAAGAGAACCCATCTAATAAGTCTAGGTTTAGCATCTTTCTTTTTCCATAAGGTATTTAACAACAGCATGATTAGTTTGAATAGTTACTTTAGAATCAACAATATAAGATCTGAACTTATCACAAGCAAATACAACTGCTAAAAGCTCTTTTTCAGTAGTAGCATAATTTCTTTGAGCATTGTCTAGAGTCTTACTAGCATAATGAATAACATTTAATTTCTTATCAACTCTTTGCCCTAGAACAGCACCTACAGTATAATCACTAGCATCACACATAATTTTAAAGGGTAAATTCCAATCAGGTGGCTGAACAACAGGTACAGAGACTAATGCTTTCTTAAGTATTTCAAATGCTTCTACACAATCATCATCAAAGACAAATGGTATATCTTTTTGCAATAAATTAGTCAGAGGCCGAGAAATTTTTGAGAAGTCCTTAATGAACCTCCTATAAAATCCAGCGTGACCAAGGAAACTTCTTATACCTTTGATGTCCTTGGGACATGGCATCTTTTCAATAACATCAACCTTGGCTTTATCAACTTCAATACCTCTTTCAGAAACTTTGTGCCCCAAGACAATACCTTCATTAACCATAAAGTGGCACTTTTCCCAATTCAAGACAAGATTAGTTTCTTCACATCTCTGCAAAACTTGATCAAGATTGCTCAAGCAATCATCAAAAGAGGAACCATAGACGAAAAATTCGTCCATGAAAACCTCACAAATCTTTTCACAAAAGTCAGAGAATATAGCCATCATGCATCTTTGAAAGGTAGCAGGTGCATTACATAAACCAAAAGGCATACGTCTATAAGCAAAAGTACCAAAAGGGCATGTAAAATTAGTCTTTGATTGATCTCTAGCCGACACAGGTATTTGAGAGAAACCAGAATAACCATCTAGAAAGCAATAGTGTGTATGTTTGCATAATATTTCTAGCATTTGATCAATAAAAGGTAAGGGGTAATGATCTTTCTTAGTAGCTTTATTTAATTTGCGGAAATCAATTACCATCCTATAACCTGTGATAATTCTTTGTGGAATCAACTCATCTTTATCATTAGGAATAACAGTAATACCTCCCTTCTTAGGGACACAATGGACAGGACTTACCCACTCACTATCAGCAACGGGATAGATTATATCTGCCTCCAGAAGCTTTAGTATTTCTTTTCTTACCACTTCTTTCATTTTAGGATTCAGACGTCGTTGAGGATCACGAACTAGTTTGGCCTCTGCTTCCAAATTTATTTTATGTTGACATAGAGTGGGACTAATGCCCTTAAGATCATCAAGAGTATATCCAATAGCAGCACGATGCTTCTTCAGAGTTTTCAATAATCTTTCTTCTTCATGCTCTGAAATGTTAGCACTAATAATAACAGGATATATCTTCTTTTCATCAAGATAAGCATATTTAAGATTATCAGGCAACGGTTTAAGCTCAAACACGGGATCACCCTTGGGTGGAGGAGGATCCCCTAAAATTTCAACAGGCAAGTTGTGTTGCAGAATAGGTTCCTGTTTAAAGAATACTTCATCTATTTCCCTTCTTTCATTCGTGAACATATCATTCTCATGGTCTAGCAAATAGTGTTCTAAAGGATCACTAGGAGGTACGGCAATAGAAGCAAGACCAATAATTTCATCCTTACTAGGTAATTCTTCCTCACGATGTTGTTTACTAAATTTAGAGAAATTAAACTCATGAACCATATCATCCAAGCCAACAGTAACAACATTCTTTGTGCAATCTATGGTAGCATTAACAGTGTTCAAGAAGGGCCTACCGAATATAATGGGACAAAAGCTATCTTGCGGAGAAGTAAGAACAAGAAAATCAGCGGGATATTTAGTTTTCCCACACAAGACTTCAACATCTCTAACAATTCCAATGGGTGAAATAGTATCTCTATTGGCAAGTTTAATTGTGACATCAATACCTTCTAACTCAGCAGGTGCAATTTCATTCTTAATTTCTTCGTATAAAGTATGCGGTATAACACTAGCACTTGCACCCATATCACATAAGCCATGATAACAATGATCTCCTATTTTAGCAGAAATAACAGGCATGCCTACCACAGGTCTATGTTTATCTTTAGCACAAGGTTTAGCAATTCTAGCAGTTTCGCCTTTGAACTGAATAACATGCCCATCAATATTATCAGACAAGAGATCTTTAACAATAGCAATATTAGGTTCTACTTTAACTTGCTCAGGAGGTGTATAAGTTCTAATATTGCTTTTACGAACAACGGTTGAAGCTTTAGCATGATCCTTTATTCTAGTAGGGAAAGGTGGTTTCTCAACATAAGAAGTAGGAACAATAGGATCATTATAAGTGATAGTCTTTTCTTCAACAGGTGCAGCTACTTTTACTTCTATGGGAGGATGATATTTAAACCACTTCTCCTTAGGGAGATCAACATAAGTAGCAAAAGATTCACAGAAAGAAGCTACTATCTCAGAGTCAAGTCCATATTTAGTGCTAAACTTACGGAAAATATCGGTGTCCATAAAAGATTTAACACAATCAAACTTAGGTGTCATACCTGACTCCCTACCTTCGTCGAGGTCCCAATCTTCAGAGTTGCGTTTAATTCTATCCAATAAATTCCATCTGAATTCAATAGTCTTCATCATAAAAGAGCCAGCACAGGAAGTATCGAGCATGGTGCGATTGTTTTCAGAAAGCCGATCATATAAATTTTGAATAATCATTTCTCTTGAGAGCTCATGATTGGGGCACGAATATAACATTGATTTAATCCTCCCCCAAGCTTGAGCGATGCTTTCTCCTTCGGAGGCCAAAAATTATATATATAATTGCGATCACGATGAACAAGATGCATAGGATAGAACTTCTGATGAAATTCCAATTTCAATCATTTGTAGTTCCATGACCCCGTATCATCACATAGCCTATACCATGTCAATGCATCTTCGTTCAAAGATAAAGGGAAGACCTTCTTCTTAGCAACATCATCGGGTATACCTGCAAGCTTAAATAATCCACAAACTTCATCCACATATATTAAGTGCTCATCAGGATGCTTTGTTCCATCTCCTGTAAAAGGGTTAGCTAGCAGTTTTCCATCATACCCGAAGGAAATTCAAAAGGAGTTTCATTTTCAATAGGTTTAGTAGGTTGAGGAGCAACTCTTTGCTCTATTGGACGGGGTGAAGATACCCCGAACAAGCCCCTCAGAGAATTACTTTCCATAGTAACAAGTGACAGTAAATTTCAGCACACTATATAAATTTTTCCTTACCAAATTCCACCTACCAAAAGCGCTACACTCCCCGGCAACGGCGCCAGAAAAGAGTCTTGATGACCCACAAGTATAGGGGATCTATCGTAGTCCTTTCGATAAGTAAGAGTGTCGAACCCAATGAGGAGCAGAAGGAAATGATAAGCGGTTTCCAGCAAGGTATTCTCTGCAAGTACTGAAACAAGTGGTAACTGATAGTTTTGTGATAAGATAGATTGTAACGAGCAACAAGTAAAAAAGTAAATGAAGTGCAGCAAGGTGGCCCAATCCTTTTGTAGCAAAGGACAAGCCGGAACAAACTCTTATAATAGGAAAAACGCTCCCGAGGACACATGGGAATATCGTCAAGCTAGTTTTCATCACGTTCATATGATTCGCGTTCGATACTTTGATAATTTGATATGTGGGTGGACTGGTGCTTGGGTGCTGTTCTTACTTGAACAAGCATCCCACTTATGATTAACCTCTATTGCAAGCATCCGCAACTACAACAAAAGTATTAAGGTAAACCTAACCATAGCATGAAACATGTGGATCCAAATCAGCCCCTTACGAAGCAACGCATAAACTAGGGTTTAAGCTTCTGTCACTCTAGCAACCCATCATCTACTTATTACTTCCCAATGCCTTCCTCTAGGCCCAAATAATGGTGAAGTGTTATGTAGTCAACGTTCACATAACACCACTAGAGGCTAGACAACATACATCTTATCAAAATATCAAACGAATACCAAATTCACATGACTACTAATAACAAGACTTCTCCCTTGTCCTCAGGAACAAACGTAATTACTCACAAAGCATATTCATGTTCATAATTAGAGGGGTAATAATATTGTAACGCCCAGATAATCGTGCTACAGTAATCCAACGCTAATCATGCCACGTCACCACGGTTACTGTTGATAATCTACCGTTAGTTCAAAACCGAGTGAGATTCAAATTTAAAATAAAGTTAAATTATGAAAGTTTTCAAAAGTTAAAACAAAAATGTTTGGGCAGTGCCATAATTTGCATATTTAATTATGGTGTAATAAACACATTTTTATATAGTGCCAAAGTATTTTAAAATAGATTAAAACAGAAAAGGAAATAAAAGAAAGAGAGGAAATACAAAAGAGGAAACAAACTAACAAAAGCTAACAAAACAAAGAAAGAGGGAACCCCCTCCCATGGCCCACTCGCCCAGCTGGCCGGCCAGCCCACCTGGCCCAGCCGGCCCAACCCCGCCGCCTTAACCCCCCCACTCCCCCCAGTCCAACCCTAGCCACCACCCACTTCCCCCCTACTCGCACCTCCACTCTCCCCCTCTCCCCGAGCCAGATCGGATCGGGGCACGACCCCGCCGCCTCGTCGACACCCGTCGTCGCCGCCGCCCGGAGCTCCTCGGGCCTCGCCGGAGCGTTCCCCCCCGCCGGGCTGCCTCCTCCTCCTCCTCAACGGACTGCGTCCCCTACGTCTGCGTCGTCCCCAGCTCCCGCCTCGAACCTCGCTGCCCGTGCCCTGTGACCTGCCGTGAGCCTCGCTCCCTCCCCTCTCCCTCGCGCTACACCAACTGCCAGTGCTACACGCACGCCTCACGCTCGTCGCCACGGCCACCGCGCCACTCTGGCCCCCCACCCGCACATGCCCCGCTCGCCCACGCCTGCTACTACCCAGGGCCGCGCCCGGTTCGCTCCCTCGACCTAGCACGCGCCGCGCCTCGTCTGTCAGCGCCGGCTCCCAACTGCGCCGTGCGCATCCGCCACAGCCCACCTCCAACTGCCACCGCGACCACCCCTGCCCGCTCGCGCCGTGGCCGTCGCCCCCGCGGCTGCGTCCGGCGCCCGCTCCCCGCGCCCTCCCTGCCGCGCATCGCCTTGCTGCCTCACCGGCAACACCCAACGCATCGGCCCCACCTGTCGCGCTCGCCACAGCCCCTTCCCCGCGCCGCACCGGGGCCTGTCCTCGGCTCCGCCCAGCTCTGCTCGCTGCCAAGCCGCGCCCGCGTGCGAACCGCGCCACCCCGCGCGCACCTCGTGGCCTCTGCTGGCCGCCCCACTGCATCCTGCAGCCTACGCACAGCCGCGCCCGTTCGGGTGCCCGTGCCCATAACTGGCAGCCCGCGCGCCCGCTAAGGCTACCCCCTGGGCCAATGACAGTGGGGGCCCATGCCCCCCAGAACGTTAAAAGAAGGGTTTATAAAAAATTAATAATTAATTAATTAACTTAATCAATTAATTAAAGAATTATTTAACTTAATTAATCCTCCTATGATTAACCTAATCACTAATTAAACTCATTAAACATTAATTAATTTGTTTAATTAAAATGTGTCACTGACCAGTGGGACCCACTGGTCAGGTTGACCAGTCAACCCCTGTTGACTGCTGACGTCAGCATGACATCATGCTGATGTCATAAATCCATTTTCGGAATTAATTTAAATAATTAATTAAATTCTAGAAATTAATAAAATCTTTAGAAAATCATATCTTTTAATCCGTAACTTGGATTAAAATATTTTCAACATGAAAGTTGCTCAGAACGACGAGACGAACCCGGATACTCAGCCCGTTCATCCGCCACGCATCCCTAGCATAGCAAACACGCAACTTTCCCCCTCCTGTTTATCTGTCCGAAAACGCGAAAAACCAGGAATACTTTCCCGGAGGTTTTCCCCCTTCACCGGTACCACCTCATACCGCGTTAGGGCACACCTAGCATCACGCTTTGTCATGTCATGCATCGTCATGCTTTTGTTTGCATTATATTTATTGTTTCTTCCCCCTCTTCTCTCGCTAGACACCGAGACCGACGCCGCTGCTACCCAGTACGACTATGGTGTTGACGACCCCTCTCTCTTGCCAGAGTAACCAGGCAAGCCCCCCCTTGATCACCAGATATCGCCTACTCTCCTCTATACTGCTTGCATTAGAGTAGTGTAGCATGTTACTGCTTTCCGTTAATCCTATCCTGATGCATAGCCTGTCCTTGCTACTACTGTTGTTACCTTTGCCTACAATCCTAATGCTTAGTATAGGATGCTAGTTTATCATCAGTGGCCATACATTCTTGTCCGTCTGCCATGCTATACTATCGAGCCGTGATCACTCGGGAGGTGATCACGGGTATATACTTATACATAATATATGATACTTGTGATGACTAAAGACGGGTCGGCTCATAGGAGTACCCACGAGTGATTCACGGATTGGGTCTAAAAGGACGTTCGTCCCGATGGCCCTCTGAGTGGATCTTTGTGGCGAAGTGACAGGGCAGGTTGAGACCACCTAGGAGAGAGGTGGGCCTGGCCCTGGTCGGCGTTCGCGGTTATTTCAAAATAACATGTTTAACGAGATCTTGGTATTTGATCTGAGTCTGGCTACTGGCCTATACGCACTAACCATCTACGCGGGGACAATTATGGGCACTCGACGTCGTGGTATCAACCGAAGCCTTCGTGATGTCAGCGACTGAGCGGCGTGCGCCGGATTGGACTGGAACGCCTGCTAGGCTAGGTCTGCTTTCGGCCGCGTTCGCAACGTGCAGGTGTGCAATGGGCGATGGGCCCAGACCCCTGCGCCATAGGATTTAGACCGGCGTGCTGACCTCTCTGTTGTGCCTAGGTAGGGCTACGACGTGTTGATATTTTGAGACCGGGCATGACCCAGGAAAGTGTGTCCGGCCAAATGGGATCGAGCGTGTTGGGTTATGTGGTGCACCCCTCTAGGGAAGTTAATCTATTCGAATAGCCGTGATCTTTGGTCCGTGATCTTTGGTAATAGGACGACTTGGAGTTGTACCTTGACCTTAGGACAACTAGAACCGGATACTTAATAAAACACACCCTTCCAAGTGCCAGATACAACCCGGTGGTCGCTCTCTAACAGGGCGACGAGGAGAGGATCACCGGGTAGGATTATGCTACACGATGCTACTTGGTGAACTTAGCATCTACCCTCTTCTCTTGCTGCAAGATGGAGGTTACCAGAAGCGTAGTCGTCGATAGGACTAGCTATCCCCCTCTTATTCCGGCATTCTGCAGTTCAGTCCACATATGATACCCCCTTTTCCATTTGATACCAATGCATACATTTGTAGAGTAGCTCCTTGCTTGCGATACTTTGGATGAGTACTCACGGTTGCTTTTCTCCCCCTTTTCCCCTTTCCTATACCCGATTGCTGCGACCAGACATTAGAGCCTAGGAGCCAGACGTCACCGTCGACGACGACTACTACTACTCGGGAGGTGCCTACTACTACGTGCAGCCCGCTGACGACGACCGGGAGTAGTTTAGGAGGATCCTAGGCAGGAGGTCTGCGCCTCTTTCGATCTGTATCCCAGTTTGTGCTAGCCTTCTTAAGGCAAACTTGTTTAATTTATGTCTGTACTCAGATATTGTTGCTTCCGCTGACTCGTCTATGATCGAGCTCTTGTATTCGAGCCTTCGAGGCCCTTGGCTTGTATTATGATGCTTGTATGACTTATTTTATTTGTAGAGTTGTGTTGTGATATCTTCCCGTGAGTCCCTGATCTTGATCGTACACGTTTGCGTGTATGATTAGTGTACGGTCAAATCGGGGGCGTCACAAGTTGGTATCAGAGCCGACTGCCTGTAGGAATCCCCCTTCCAAACTCCTTGGCCGAAGTTGAGTCTAGACATTACAAAAACTTTTACTAACATGGCTGTGTGCCTTACGGGCCCACGTCGCCATCTGGGTGGTATTAGGATCTTTTACTCCTCGATCCTTACTCTGGGACTCTGAACTCTCTCCTACTCGGGTTAAACGATTTTACTAACTCTAACACTAGGATCCCGTGACCACGTTCACCCCAAAGTTGGATAAGCCCTAGCTATTCATTAGAGTAGTATATTGAACATTATCCACACTGTCAGTTGACTCCTTTGAAACATCTTTGTTTTCAGATGGAACCCACGAGACAGGTCGTGCACCACACGACGGCCGTTGGTGCCTCAGGATCATCTGCTGTGTTGGTTGAGATGATGACCTATCTGGGTTATCACTGGCACCCTGAGTACACCGTCTATGAGGAGTATCAGGACTTCAACCAGGAGCAGTACCGTGCCATCGTCCACCTCTACTCTCGGGAGTATGACTCCACTACCGTGCTGCACACTGCTCATGGTGTTGGAGTGACTATCGACATGGCGGTCCACGATGCTGCTTATGCTGCTCTGACACGTCTTCGTGGAGAGTATCAGGAGTTGGACACCTCCCCCTTCAGGCACATTGCTATCGCATCCAATGTTGGTGCGGAGGGATACTACACTGCTGCCTACTCCACTGTCACCCGAGAGCCCTTCTACCATCAGAACCTGGTTCTGCATGCTGATGGGCTGGATAGAGCTAACCAAGCTCTTTGCCATGAGTTGTACACCACCCGTCAGCACCTGTATCATGCTCTGACGCTGTTGCACCCCTCTGTCCGATCTGGTGATCTATCGCGTTCTGCGATCTACCCTGCCAGGACCGTGATGCCCCAGGGCGTCGACTGGCCAGATGTGGGAGGCTACTCTCCTGCACTTGGTCCTCTCCTGCCACCTGCACATCGGGTTCCGCACCAGAGTATCCGCGGACCCCAGGCTACTCGCGTGGAGGTCTTCCCTTCGCTTCACTACCAGCTGTCAGGCTACACCTACCTCCACAGTTCTTCCTGGGACTGATGTAGGCTTGCTTGTTAGTGTTAGATGCATTCGCCGCGAGCCTGCGTGCCGCCTATGATGTTCTTAGTCTGTGTACTGAACTCTGTGTGCCGAACTCTATGCATGATCACTTTTGTAAGATGTGCCAACTACTATGTAGTATCTATCGTGTTCCTTTCATTATGCATGTTTCATCATGAATGATTCTTGTCCTCGCAATTTCTCAATGCTGAACTACTCTTGTTATATATTAGCAGGATGGTTAGACCAGGTGGTCGTGGTCGTGGTAACCCTCCCCCACCCCCGCCTGAGTACATGGCTGGGATGATGCAACAGTTTGAGCTGAATCGCCAATATTATGGCTCAGTTTCCTCGCCCCAATATGAGCTAGCAGCCAACCCAAGTGACTCTGCAGGATTTCATGCGTCTCAACCCAACCGTGTACCGTAGCTCAACTCAGCCTCTAGATGCTGATGACTGGCTCCGTGACATCACCTATGAGATGGAGTCTGTTGATGTAGCCCCTGCCAGCTATGTCACCTTTGCTTCCTTCTTCCTGAAAGTACCCGCTGCTCAATGGTGGGACAGCCACAGGCGTACTCTGCCGGTTGGAACAATCATCACCTGGCTAGACTTCCAAGCTGCCTTCCGTGCTCGCTTCATTCCTCAGGGAGTCATGGACCGGAAGAAGCGCGACTTTCGCAACCTCACTCAGGGCAACAAAACTGTGGAAGATTATCAGCAGGAGTTTCTAGATCTGTCTCGCTATGCTGAAGAAGACATTGCAACTGATGTGCGCAGACAGGAGAAGTTCCGTGATGGCCTTCAAGCTGATATCAAGCTCGCACTTGTAGCGCATGACTTCGCTGATTTCGCCACCCTGGTGAACAAGGCCATCAATGTCAAGACTGGTCTGCAGGAATACCAGAGCTCTCACAGGCGCAACCGTGACACGGGCTCATCTTCGGGCCCGTCTTCGCAGAAGCGTAAGATATGGATTCCCAACAGCATGTACCAGCCAACTGCACCTGCCCCAAGGCAGTCCTATGCTGCACCTCATCTGCCTGCTCCTCCAACTAGGCAGCCAAGGCTTCCAGTTCCACCACCCCAAGCTCCTGTTCCCACTCCCAATAATGGTTTGTGCTTCAGGTGTGGTCAACCAGGGCACCGGGCTAGGGAATGCAACCAGAACCAGAATCAACTGGCCCTCCCAGCAACTGGCCGTGGAAGCAACCAGCCCCGCAACAACAATGCCAAGTCTTATGGTCGTGTACATGCCAATCATGTTGATCTCAATGAAGTTCTAGACCAGCCTACTACCGTGATGGGTACACTCCTCGTAAATTCAGTACCAGCATCTGTTTTATTTGATACAGGAGCATCGCATTCATTTATATCAGCTGAGTTTGCATTCATGCATGGCATTAAATACGAAGATATGAAAACTGCGATTGTGGTACACACTCCTGCGGGCCAGTGTCAAACCTCTATGGTTAGTCACAATGTTCCCGTTGAAATTGAAGGACTGGAATTCCTTGCCTCTCCCATCGTACTGAAGTCCTGTAGCATTGACCTCATTATGGGAATGGATTGGTTAAAAGCGCATACTTCTTCTATAGTTTGCGCCACTAAGGTCGTCCATCTGCTACACCCTTGTGATGAAATAATTGCTTACCAAGCTCATCTAGTTCAAAACGCCGAGGCACGTCTTTATGCCTTGAATGCATTGAACGCTGCACCAATCGAGGGCATTGAAAACATTCCCGTCGTTCATGAATTCCAAGACATCTTCCCAGAAGAACTTCTAGGGATTCCCCCTGCTAGAGCTGTCGAATTCATCATCGACTTGAAACCCGGCACCACCCCTATAGCTAAACGACCCTACAAGATGCCGCCGCGTGAACTCATTGAGATTAAGGAGGAAATCAACAAATCTCTTGTCAAGGGTTTCATTCGCCCAAGTTGCTCTCCTTGGGGAGCACCTTCTCTTTTTGTTAAGAAGAAGGATGGGACAAATAGATTAGTCCAAGACTACCGTGCTATAAACTAAGCTACCATTTAGAATAAATATCCTCTTCCTCGGATCAATGATCTTTATGATCAACTGGCTAGCTCATTAGTGTTCTCCAAACTTGACTTGAGGTTGGGTTACCACCAGATCCGTGTTCGTGAAGAGGATATCCCAAAAACCGCCGTCGTGACTCGGTATGGATCATACGAGTACACCGTCATGTCATTCGGCTTAACGAATGCTCCAGCCACCTTCTCTCGTCTGATGAACTATATATTCATGGATTACCTCGACAAGTTCGTCGTGGTTTATTTGGACGATATCCTTGTATTTTCCAAGAACAAGGAAGAACATGCTAAACATCTTCGTCTTATGCTGGAAAAGCTTCGAGAGCATCAACTGTATGCTAAGTATTCCAAGTGTGAATTCTGGCTCCCCGAAGTAACCTATCTTGGGCATGTCATCTCCAAGGATGGTATTGCCGTCAACCCCGAACGAGTTCAGGCTATTCTCGATTGGACTCCTCTGAAGAATGTCAAGCAAGTCCGAAGTTTTCTCGGTCTCGCCAGCTACCGCCGTCGATTCGTCGAGAACTTCTCCAAGATTGTCAGGCCTCTGACTTATCTGTTACATAAGGGTGTCAAGTTCGACTGGACAGACAAGTGTCAGGAAAGTTTCCAGGCGCTCAAAGACAAGTTGACTTCCGCCCCAGTGCTTCTCCACCTGATACTAAGAAGGACTTCATCATTTACTGCGACGCTTCCCGTCAAGGATTAGGCTGTGCCCTAATGCAAGAGCGCAGAGTGATTGCTTATGCCTCTCGTCAACTGCGCCCTCATGAAGAAAACTACCCAGTTCACAACCTCGAGCTTCCTGCTGTCATTCATGCACTGAAGCAATGGCGACATTACCTTCTTGGTAATCGTTGTGAGATCTTCACCGACCACCAAAGTCTGAAGTATTTGTTTACTCAGCCAGATCTGAACCTCCGTCAGCAGAGATGGATGGAGACTGTTGCAGACTTTGACGTGGGTATATCCTATACCCCTGGCAAGGCCAATGTAATGGCTGATGCCTTGAGCCGCAAGTCTTACTGCAACCACCTCTAGGTTCACAAAGTTCAGCCCTCGCTTGTCGAAGAATTTAGAAAGCTAAACCTTCATATTGTTCCTCCTGGAGCACTAGCTCCCCTCCCCCAGAGTTCGGAAAGATGAATCTTCTTGTTGTTACTAAGGGTTCTCTAAATACCCTGGATGTCGTACCAGATCTCGTAGCTGGTATAAAGACTATTCAAGGTTATGACTCCGAAGTCCATAAGATTAAACACCATCTAGCAGAAGGAAAGCCCTCATTCTTCACTATCGCCGATGATGGCGCCTTGTACTTCAAAGGCCGCCTAGTGGTACCATGTTCGAAGAAAAACCTGGATAAGACTAAAAGGGTTATTCAAGAAGCTCATGATACGCCTCTGTCCATCCATCCTGGTAGTACAAAGATGTATCAGGATATTCGTCAAAGATTCTGGTGGTCTAATATGAAGCAGGATGTTGCTCGTTATGTTGCTGAGTGTGACGTTTGTTGCCGTATCAAAGCAGAGCATCAAAGGCCTGTTGGAACTCTGCAACCTATCTCTATTCCTGAATGGAAATGGGACCATGTTGAAATGGACTTTGTCACTGGGTTTCCCAAATCGCAGAAAGGTAATGATGCTATTCTTGTCGTCATTGACCGACTTTCTAAAGTTGCACATTTTCTGGCGGTCAAAGAGACAATCACTGCTAGTCAGCTTGCTACTCTCTATATGGCCAGAATTGTTTCACTTCACGGTATTCCACTGGTTATCAGTTCAGACCGTGGCAGTTTATTCACTTCAAGATTTTGGGCAAGTTTCCAAGAAGCTATGGGAACTCATCTGTCGTTCAGTACGGCGTTTCATCCTCAGTCGCAAGGACAGGTTGAACGTGTCAACCAAGTTCTCGAAGACATGCTTCGAGCTTGTGTAATTTCCTTCGGCAAGAAATGGGAGGAACCTCTTCCATATGCCGAGTTCTCTTATAATAATAGCTATCAAGCTAGTCTGAAGATGTCACCCTTCGAAGTGCTATATGGACGGAAGTGTCGAACCCCTCTGAACTAGTCAGAAACTGGGGAACGTCCACTCTTCGGTCCGGATATTATCCAACAGGCCGAAGAACAAGTTCGCATTATTCGCGAGAATCTCAAGACTGCTCAGTCACATCAGAAAAGTCAGTATGACCGTCATCACCAAGACATGGTCTATCAACCTGGCGAAAAGGCCTATCTTCGAGTTACACCAATGAAGGGTGCTCACCGCTTCGGGATCAAGGGCAAGCTAGCTCCTCGCTATATCGGTCCCTTCACTATTCTCGAAAGGCGTGGGAAAGTAGCATATCAACTAGAGCTTCCGCCGAACCTTTCTCAGGTTCACGATGTGTTCCACGTGTCACAGCTCCGCCGTTGCTTCAAGGATCCAATCTGAGCAGTGGATCATGAAGTGCTCGAATTGCAACAGGACCTCTCCTATAAAGAGCATCCGGTAGGCATTCTCGACCAAGCTGAACGCCGCACACGTCAGAAGGCGATCAAGTTCCTCAAAGTCCAGTGGTCGAATCACTCTGAAGACGAAGCCACATGGGAACGCGAGGACCGCCTGCGTGATGAATACCCCGCACTGTTTCCTTCTACCGCCTAAATCTCGGGACGAGATTTCTTGTAGTGGAGGAGATTTGTAACGCCTGGATAATCGTGCTACAGTAATCCAATGCTAATCATGCCACGTCACCACGGTTACTGTTGATAATATACCGTTAGTTCAAAACCGAGTCAGATTCAAATTTAAAATAAAGTTAAATTATGAAAGTTTTCAAAAGTTAAAACAAAAATTTTCGGGCAGTGCCATAATTTGCATATATAATTATGGTGTAATAAACACATTTTTATATAGTGCCAAAGTATTTTAAAGTAGATTAAAACAGAAAAGGAAATAAAAGAAAGAGAGGAAATACAAAAGAGGAAACAAACTAACAAAAGCTAACAAAAAAAGAGGGAACCCCCTCCCACGGCCCACTGGCCCAGCTAGCCGGCCAGCCCACCTGGCCGAGCTGGCCCAACCGCGCCGCCTTAACCCCCACTCCCCCCAGTCCAACACTAGCCACCACCCACTCCCCCCCCACTCGCGCCCCCGCTCTCCCCCTCTCCCCGATCCAGATCGGATCGGGGCACGACCCCGCCGCCTCGTCAACACTCGCTGTCGCCGCCGCCCGGAGCTCCTCGGGCCTCGCCGGAGCGTTTCCCCCCGCTGGGCTGCCTCCTCCTCCTCAACGGACTGCGTCCCCTACGTCCGCGTCGTCCCCAGCCCCCGCCTCGAACCCCGCTGCTCGTGCCCTGCGACCCGCTGTGAGCCTCGCTCCCTCCCCTCTCCCTCGCGCGGCACCGACTGCCAGCGCTACGCGCGCGCACCGCGCCACTCTGGCCCCCCTCCCGCACATGCCCCGCTCGCCCACGCCTGCTACTACCCAGGGCCGCGCCCGGTTCGCTCCCTCGACCTAGCGCGCGCCGCGCCTCGTCAGTCAGCGCCGGCTCCCAACTGCGCCGCGCGCATCCGCCACAGCCCGCCTCCAACTGCCACCGTGACCACCCCTGCCCACTCGCGCCGTGGCCGTCGCCCCCGCGGCCGCGTCCGGTGCCCGCTCCCCGCGCCCTCCCTGCCGCGCATCGCCTTGCTGCCTCGCCGGCAACACCGAACGCGTCGGCCCCACCTGTTGCGCTCGCCACAGCCCCTTCCCCGCCGAGGGAGTCCTGGATTAGGGGGTGTCCGGATGGCCAGACTATACCTTCAGCCAGACTCCTGGACTATGAAGATACAAGATTGAAGACTTTGTCCCGTGTCCGGAAGGGACTTTCCTTGGCGTGGAAGGCAAGCTTGGCGATACGGATATGTAGATCTCCTACCATTGTAACCGACTTTGTGTAACCCTAACCCTCTCCGGTGTCTATATAATCCGAAGGGTTTTAGTCCGTAGGACAACATACAGAAGAACAATCATACCATAGGCTAACTTCTAGGGTTTAGCCTCTCTGATCTCGTGGTAGATCTACTCTTGTACTACCCATATCATCAATATTAATCAAGCAGGACGTAGGGTTTTGCCTCCATCAAGAGGGCCCGAACCTGGGTAAAACTTCGTGTCCCTTGCCTCCTATTACCATCCGGCCTAGACGCACAGTTCGGGACCCCCCACCCGAGATCCGCCGGTTTTGACACCGACATTGGTGCTTTCATTGAGAGTTCCTCTGTGTCGTCGCCGTCAGGCTTGATGGCTCCTACGATCATCAATAGCGATGCAGTCCTGGGTGAGACCTTCCTGCCTGGACAGATCTTCGTCTTTGGTGGCTTCGCACTGCGGGCCAATTCACTTGGCCATCTGGAGCAGATCGAAAGCTATGCCCCTGGCCGTCAGGTCAGATTTGGAAGTTTAAACTACACGACTGACATCCGCGGGGACTTGATCTTCGACGGATTCGAGCCACTACCGAGCGCGCCGCACTGTCACGACGAGCATGATCTAGCTCTACCGCCGAAAGTGCTCTGGAGGCCACACCCGCATCGGCTTTGACCCTTAATTCGGAGCCAACTGCGCCGATCGAGGATGGGTGGTTGGACGCCGCCTCGGGGGCTGCGATCCCAACGGCGATCGAGCCGAATGCCAGCCCCGCACTCCGCGAGACTCGTGACTCCAAGGAGCCGGACTCCTCTTTGGACTCCGAACCCTCCGCGCCCCTGCCGATCGAATCCGATTGGGCGCCGATCATGGAGTTTACTGCCGCGGACATCTTTCAGCACTCGCCTTTCGGCGATATTCTGAAGACACTAAAGTCTCTCTCTTTATCAGGAGAGCCCTGGCCGGACTACGGTCGGCCAGGTTGGGATACGGACGATGAAGAAATTCAAAGCCCACCCACCACCCACTTTGTAGCCACTGTCGACAATTTAACCAACATGCTCGACTTCGACTCCGAAGACATCGACGGTATGGATGCCGATGAAGGAGACGATGAAGAACCAGCGCCTATTGGGCCCCAGAAAGCCACCCCGTCATATGACGTATACATGGTGGACGCACCAAAAGATGACGAGGAGGAGCGGAAGGACGCACCGAAGGCTCGTTCCCTCGAGAAGCAGTCAAAGCGGCGACGCAAGCGCCGCCCCAAACCCCACCTCGACAGAAATAACGATCACACAGACCCAGCGCTGGAGCAAGGTGAACCGCTGCCGGACAACGGCAATCCGGATAATCAAACCGAACAAACAAATTCTATCAAGGATAATGGTCCAGACGACATAACGCCGGACAGGCCCCCGGAGCAGCAGTATGCCCGTAAAAGGCTTGTTGCCACTGCGAGGAGTCTTAAAAAGCAGAAGCAAAGGCTCAAGGCTGCGCAAGACACACTCTAAATCAAATGGAGTAAAATACTCAACGCAGCAGCGAGGTACGGCGACAATCGCCCCTCCAAGAGCTACCCAAAGCGGAAGCTGCTACCTGAATTCGATGAGGAGGCCTCAGACCCCCCACAACCAAATATCAAAGCAGCCACCTGGCCGGATAGACGACCCCTCTGCCAACACAGAGCGGCATACAACGCCACTCACAATACAACACGCGACCCATGCGAGGGCTCGCACCCAAAGGACGGCGCAACAAGATCCATCTATGGACCACGCAAGCGCGCCCCAGCATACAATGCAACACAACAAACATCCGAACAACGCGGTACACCTAGCTACAGGGGTGCCGCACACTCTCTATGTTTCACCGATGAGGTGCTGGACCTTGAATTTCCAGAGGGATTCAAACCCGTAAACATAGAGACATACGACGGAACAACAGACCCTGGGGTCTGGATTGAGGACTACATCCTTCATATCCATATGGCTCGAGGAGATGATCTCCATGCCATCAAGTACTTACCCCTCAAGCTCAAAGGGCCAGCTCGTCACTGGCTTAAAAGCCTCCCCGAAAGCTCCATTGGAAGCTCGGAAGAGCTCGAAGACGCCTTTCGGGCAAATTTTCAAGGGACTTATGTCTGACCTCCGGATGCGGATGATTTGAGTCATATAACTCAACAGCCTGGAGAGTCATCCCGAAAGCTTTGGAACAGGTTTCTTACTAAAAAGAACCAGATTGTTGACTGTCCGGACGCCGAAGCCTTGGCAGCTTTTAAGCATAGCGTCTGTGACGAATGGCTCGCCAGACATCTCGGCCAAAACAAGCCGAGAACGATGGCCGCATTAACAAGCCTCATGACCCGCTTTTGCATGGGCGAGGATAGCTGGCTAGTCAGATGCAGCACCAGCGACCCCAGTACATCTGAAGTTAGAGATGGAAACGGGAAATCACGGCGCAACAGCAATAATAAACACCGGAATAAACAAGAAAGCACGAAGAGCATGGCAGTAAACGCCGGATTCAAAAGCTCTCGGCCAGGTCAAAAGCCGCCCTCTAAAGGCACCAGGGATGAACTGTCCAGCCTCAACAAAATTCTGGACCAGGTATGTCAGATCCATAGTACCCCTGGTAAACCTGCTAATCATACCCACAGAGAATGTTGGGTCTTCAAGCAGTCCGACAAGCTCAACACCGTACACAAAGGGGAGGATACACCAAGTGAAGACGAGGACGAGCCTCCCAAGCAAGACACTGGGGAACAAAAGAAATTTCCACCAGAAGTCAAAACAGTAAACATGTTACACGTGATCAAGGGAAAAAACAACGCGGCACTCCCAGGAAAACATACCCAAGTGCCTGTCACCGCGAAGTCCTGCCACTGGTCGTCTCAACCGATCACTTTCGACCATCGCGATTACTCAGCAAGTATCCGACACGCAGGATGGGCTGCCCTGGTATTAGACCCAGTAATTGACGGATATTACTTCACACGAGTCTTGATGGACGGTGGCAGCAATCTAAACCTAATATATCAGGATACAATCCGTGAGATGGGGCTAGACCCAACAAAAATTCGCCATAGCAATACTACCTTTAAAGGAGTAACGCCAGGCCCAGGGGCTCGTTGTACGGGCTCCCTCCTACTACAAGTTATATTCGGCTCCCCCGATAACTTTCGCCGCGAGCATTTAACCTTCCATATCGCTCCGTTCCAAAGTGGCTATCAAGCACTGCTCGGACGTGAAGCTTTTGCTCGCTTTAATGCAATACCACACTACACCTCCCTCACACTCAAGATGACTGGTCCACGTGGCATCATCTTAGTGAACGGAAATATCAAGCGACCTCTGCGCGCCGAAGAGAGTGCGGCTGCCTTGGCAGCCGCACACTAAAGGCATCCGGACCAGTGAATGCATCCAATAGGTCGTCAAGACCTCAGACACAACTAATCAAGTCCGGCGCCGCTATTTATACCGAATAAATGGTCACACCCCTATTTATCAATGCAAGGGTCTCAACGCGCGCAGACAAGTGGCAATTTCTTCTCATCTTGAATTATACATGGTTTCTTTAAAAACTATCTTTTTGCACGACAACTTTTTTCACCTAAATTCCTCTCTTTTACAAATGATCATCGTGCTACACCCGTCCAGGATACGGCACAACGGAGACACAGGCGCAGACGTGCAGCAGGGACCCGCTCCAAGGATTCTTTTTAGATTAAGACCCTACGTAAACCTTTTTTACTGTCTTTTGTTGATACATATCCATCGTCGAGAAGGATGCTGACGTCTTGGCATGTGGCCACGCCAGAACAATGCACGTACCTGGACACAAGGGGCTTCTTACAAAGGCCATTATTTAGGCCCAGTTTATACCACAAAGACCGAATACCTTAGGGAGTGTTCGGCGTCGTGAGTTTGGCCCTATATGCATCAGCTCCGAATCATTGTCTTTGGTCAAATGTTGGGTTTGCTCGGCTCCTGTGTTTTGGTGCCTTACGTTCCGCTTTACCGGCTAAGGTAGCACCAGGAGAACTACTGCGATTGTGCCCTGGTTCATCCGGGTGAGCACCTTAGTAGAGAAAGCCGGAAACTGACTGTCATGATATAGCGTGAGACTGGTCAACCACTCGATGACCTATCGGAATGTTAGAATTCCTCCGCCTTAACGAAGGGCTGTTTTCCAGCCAGGCATGTACGCACCCCGAGATCGGGAGAGTGCGGAGCCACCAGGGGCTATCTAGTAGCCCCACTGTCAAACTCCTATGGCTAAGTGAAAGTGTTAAAGCATTATAGTCCGGTTGCCTCGTTCGATGCGCTATCACCTCCTTAATAGGACCAAGACGTTGGGTTAAGTGTGAACACACGTTTTTTGCGAGCACCTCCGCATTATATGCGTGGGGGTTGAAGCCGACGACTGCAATCTTTCAGGTTATATAGATATATACGCAAACGGCCGCACAGGAGGCATCACATTACTTTCCGGCAAAATTATAAATATAGCCTTACTATATTTTATAAAAACATTGTGTTTACAATGGGAATACATGTCATTCAAACATAATATTCTTCGAGCACTGGGACTCTATCAAACGAGCACCCTCAAGAACCTCTTCAAAATAGTGCTCGGCAGCTACTCGGCCTATGGTCGAACCTTGCGCCGCAATAGTGGTAGCATCCATCTCCGCCCAGTATGCCTTGACACGGGCAAAGGCCATCGGCGAGCCTTCTATGCACACCGACCTCTTCATCGCGTTGATGCGCGGCACCGCACCAAGGAACTGCTACACTAAGCTGAAATAGCTGTTCGGCTTCGGCTTCTCCGGCCACAGATGATCTACAACAGACCTCATGGCGAGTCCGGACAACCTATTAATTTCGGCCCATTCGGCTAGCTGATCAGTCAAGGGAAGCGAACGCTCTGGAATGTTGAATTGCGACCAGAATAGCTTGTCCACTTCACGATCTGATTGATCTTGGAAGTATTCGACCGCATCGACAACGCTCGCCGCCAAGTCCATATATGCATCTGCCGAACTCCACAGCCGATCTAGAGGGGCATACCGCGGATATCCGAACTTCCTCCGCAGCAGAAAGGGATTCCCAGCCACAATATCCCCGGCTTCGCGCAGCTCCTCCTTCTTCGCCCTCATAGCAGAGCGACTGTCTTTGGTCGCCATAGTGGCCTCCTCAAGGTCCGCTGCCTTCACTCGGTTCTCTTCTTCAAGGAACTGGCAATGGTCGGCAGTGCCTTTTAACTCTACGACAATCTTGGCCATCTTTCCTTTGCTTTCGCAATGGGCAGCCTTCTCGGCTCTTAACTCTTCAGCCGCCTTCAAAGCAGCCGCATTACTAACCCTCGCTTGTTCCTTGGCTCGGGTGAGTTCCGCCCGAAGGGTCTCCACGGTGGCAGCTCCGTCTGCAGTCACAACATATTAAAGATACTGGCATCATGCCGCTCTTACTGTGTGACATTCACCAGAAAACATTACTTACCCTGTGATTCGTCAAGCCGCATGTTAACAAGCTCGATGTCGGCGTCTGCCGCATCCAGTTGCCGTTTTAATTCGGCAAACTCACTAGTCCGGCTAGCCACTGGAGCTTCCACCACCTGCACATAAAGGCAGTCTCGTTATTTCCTGGGAGTATGATCCTCTGTTCGTTGCCGTTCCCGATGACAACCAGAGTCTCAGGTGCTACTATCTACACAGGGCACACCTAATATGTGCGGTACTATCACATATTATCTCACGTACCTCAAAGCCTGTCAGTAGACTCATAAAGGCTTCATGTAATCCACTTTCGGCGGACGAAATTCTTTCCATCACCGTACCCATCAGTGTACGGTGTTCTTCTGAGATGGCCGCTCGCCCCAACAGCTCCCTCAGAACATCCGACTGCATACCAGACGGTGCCGGACTCTTTTGTTTGCTCTCTTCGAGAGCCGGACGCTGGGGACTTCGGGGGTCTATGGGATTATCTTCTGGCTTCACCGGATCCGGAGAGGCCCTCCGTGACGACACTTCGGAGCGCCCGCTTCTTGAGCGGAGGAGTCCGGGGGAGGCATTTCGCTCTCCATCATCTCCGGAAGAAGATGCCCCGAAGACGAGCTCAGCTGAGAAGGGCTAGGACCCGAACTGCAAGATATATGCGGCGGCTATTTTCTCAGAAGAAAGATAGTATACCTTCACTATTAAAACATTTTTTGGATCACTTACGACTCGTTGGAGGGCTGATCCCCCCGCGTACTTTGTGCGGCAAGAGCACCCCCCGAGGCAGGACCCTTTGTTGGAGACTTCTTCTCTCGTTTGGAGGCCTCGGCTTCCGGATCCTCGGAAGCAGTCCTCTTCCTCCCCGGGTTAGCCTCCTTTAAGGAGGCGCTCATTCCCTCGGTTGGAACTGGCAGCGATGGGGGCCCGCTTCTGCCCATATTATTCCCCCCTGTATCTTCCTTCGAGGGCTCTGGGCAAGATGCGAGCTCAAGCATCTTTTCCAATACTGGATTTTCCAAACCCTCAGGGAGGGGGGCCGAACACCGAATCATCTTCGCCTTTGTTAGCCAGTCCTGGTCAAAGAGCGATCTCTCAGAAATAACTTCATAATGAATAAAGGACAGTGTGTTCGGCTAGAGGATTTCTTACTTGTTCGGCGGCGCGGTTACTAATCAGGCCCACGTCCTCAGTAGCGTCTGGACACTCTATTTGAGGTCCAAAGAATGACTTGTACATCTCCTCGTGCGTCAGGCTGAGGAAACTTTGAATGGCACGCGGTCCTTCTGGGTTGAACTCCCACAAGCGAAGGGGCCAGCGTTTGCAAGGCTGGACTTGACAAACCAGCATAACTTGTATTACCACGACCAAATTAAAATCTCCCTCGAAGAGATCTCGAATGCGGCTTTGCAGTATAGGCACGTCCTTGGCTGGACCCCAGCTCAGACCTCTGGTAATCCATGACATTAATCGTGGTGGGGGCCCGAGCGGAAAGCGGGGGCAGCCGCCCACTTGGCACTTCTGGGAGCTGTGACGTAAAACCACTCCCGTTGCCATAATTCAGACACCTCTAGAGAGGAACATTTCAGCCAGGGAGCTCCTGCCATCTTTCCTATTGATGCACCTCCGCACGCTGCATGTTGCCCCTCGATCATCTTCGGCTTCACTTCAAAGGTCTTGTGCCACAGGCCGAAGTGAGGGGTAATGCGGAGGAAGGCCTCACACACGATAATAAATGTCGAGATGTGGAGAAAGGAGTCCGGAGCTAGATCGTGGAAATCTAGCCCGTAATAGAACATCAAACCCCTGCCGAAGGGATCCAGAGTGAGGCCTAGGCCTCGGAGGAAGTGGGAGACGAACACGACGTTCTCGTTGGGTTCGGGAGTAGGGACGACCTGCCCTCGAGCAGGAAGCCGATGCGAAACCTCGGCGGTTAGGTATCGGGCCTCCCTCAACTTCTTGATGTCCTCTTCCGTCATGGAGGAGGGCATCCATCGGCCTTGAAGGCTGGATCCGGACATGATTGAAGATCCGGAGCACCTAACCTGGGCTTTGGGTGTTGGAACTCGAGGCGGGGGAAGGGTTTGATTGAGCACGAGAGGGAAAAAGCGAAAACCTTGTCCCTTTATAAAAAGGGTGAATATCAAGCGTCCTCTCCGTGGCCGTTTAGGACTTGCCTATAATCTAGGACTCCTAGACACGGTTGGGTTACCCACGACTGTCGTGGTTCTAAGTCTGACAGTAGTGTAGGGGGGTAAGTATGGAGAGGCAAGATCTTAGCTATGGAGAAGTTGTAAGCACGCAAGGTTTACGAGTTCAGGCCCTTCTCGGAGGAAGTAATAGCCCTACGTCTCGGATCCCGGAGGCGGTCGACTGGATTATGTGAGTATGAGTTACAGAGGTGAGAACCCTTGTCTCGGAGGAGGGGGGTGGCTTATATAGAGTGCGCCAGGACCCCGGCCAGCCCATGTTACAAAGGGTTCAATGTACATTAAGGCAGGGTGTTACTGGTAACGCTAGTAATAAAGTGCTATGATGACCATAAAAGCTACTTAATGACCGACCGTTAGCGTGCGGAGTGACTTCAGGTCTCCTGGCCGTCGAGTGGTTGGATCTTGGTCGAGTGATTGCTTCTTGGTCGAGCGTCTTCGAGTCTGTCGAGTGGAACACCTCCAAGTTGATTGAAAGGTGGTTTCTTCTAGAGATGTCCTTGGGTAGGGCAGTTAGGACAGGTCCATGACCCTACCCTAGGTACATAGCTTCATCATTAGCCCCCGAATGGATCGAGGTTTGAGTGGCGAAGGAGTTGAGAACCTCTCCGACTCGTTTTTCATGCCGTGAGCATATCTTGTTCCGGATCAATGGACCTGAGTGATGACAGCAACTTCCTTTTCAGTCGCCTTGATCCATTCTTAATTCTTCGTTGAGTGAGTTTCTTCACTTGTAAGGCTCCGAGTGACGGTGCGGAGGAGATCTTTTAGTCTGACAAGTTTGTTTGCTGCCCGCAGATTTCGTAGGATCCGAATTTTGGGAAGCGCGCAGGACGGGGGAGGCCGCAGTAATCGGATGGGATAGAGCGGAGATGCCTCGATCCCCGCGCTGCCTTTTTCGCGACGTACCGCGCGCGTGATCGTTACGGGATTTGACAGAGCCACCTGGGCCTACCCGTCAGCCACTCGAAAGCGCCCTCATATAAGGCGTTGGACCGGGGTCTCCCGAATAGTGCGTTCCCATTTCCTCTTCTCCTCTTCACGCCCCTCCGCTGCGCTCGCTCTCGCCCCAGCATCACCGCTGCGTACGCGTCTCGCCGGCGACAATGGGGAAGGAGAAGACGACGGCTCTGGAGCCGGCAAAGAATGCGACGGTGAGGTCGAAGGGGAATGCGACCAGCCGGGGCGGATCTTCCTCGCGGACCGGCCTGCCGAGGGGATGGATCCAGGGCGACTGGATCCACTCGAGGATCACCCAAGAAGACCTCGACGACCTGGCTGAAGGGGGGCTGATCCCCTATGACTCGGCGCGGCTTCCGGGGAAGGAATCCGAGCCGCAACCTCGGGAGGGTGAGCGTGTTCTTCTTGCCACCCACGTCGACCGTGGATTTTCCTTGCCTCCTCACCCTTTCTTTCGAGGGTTTCTGAACTTCTTTATGTGAGAATTTCCTGGGTTGCCGGCCTCACTGGGGTCTTTTCAAGCATATTTTCACTTGTCGCTCCCAGACAGTGAAAAAGGCTAATCCGAGTGATGAGAGGACCCAAGTGATCCAGATGTGTGGGGGTCATGGCATCCAGACGAGAGGGAAAAGCTCCTTCCTGGCCATGATTCTTGCTGACTCGGTTTGCGGATGGCAGTCGGCCTGGTTTTATTGTAAAGACTAGTCAACGCCAGGGCAATCGACTGGCCTCCCTCCCTTTACCATGGACTGAGTGGAGAAACTCTCCCCTTTGAAGGTGCTCCCGGAGGAGCAGGCGCACGTGAAGCTGTTGGTCGATCGAGTGGTCCAGCTTATTCATGACGGGGTCACTGGTATGGATCTCTTGGAGGTCTTCCTTCAGCGGCGCATCCAGCCTCTTCAAGCTCGAGACCATCCGATGTGGATGTATTCGGGTCTTGAAGACTCCACTTGGATCCACCCGGAGGAGGTCGATGACGACACACTAGAGAAGTGGCTGTCGGGCATTACCGGGAACAAGGACAATCCCAGGGGAGCTAGGAGAGTTCCCCCATTCGACCAATCTCATGCACCAGAGCAGGTCTGATTCTGAGTTTTTGCTTGTAATCTGAATTCACTCGCGCAGCTGCCTATATTGCGCCGACTGACTTTGTTCTCCCTGCTTCCTTTCAGGCTATTATTGAAATGTATTCAATGCCCAACGGGGAGCAAGAGCAAGCACTCGAAGGCGAGGCGAGTGGCGGCGACAGTGGCGAGTGGACTTCCGATGGTGAAGGGGATGGAGGAAGCGATGGCTCAAGTGGTGGAGAAGAAGTCGAGTCGCCCCCTCGCAGGGAGAGGCGATCCAAGCTCGACCAAGAACGTCCGAGTGCCCGCGACAAGGCAACTACTCAGGCTGGTCAGTCTTTGAAGCGTCCTCGGATCTCTTCACCAACCCCGACTGAGAAGGCGCCAAAGCACCCAAAAGTTGCAGAGCCGAGGACTCGGAAGGCGTTGCCGAAGATCAAGATTGATATCCCCGTCGCCTCCGCGTGAGTGTCTCTCTTTGTATTCACTCGACGCTCCGCGCTGTTTGTTTTTCTTGTTTTGACTGGACGAACTTTGGAATTGTCAGCGCTGCCACTTCCGGGACCTCAGCTTACAGGGATGATGATGAGGTGATGGAGGATGCGGTCACTTCTAATCCGGGTATGATTTCTGCCATACTATCTTTACTTGGTCGATTCAACTGCAATGTGAATCATTGGGTGACGTGATTTTGGCAATTAAACTTTGCACAGCTCCCAATATTATTGACCTCCCTGATGATGATGAAGAGTCCGAGAGGCCTTTGACAAGGAAGAATAGGCGAGCTCCTATAAGTGAGGCGCTACAGTTGACGCCGAGGGCGGATCCAGTCGTTCAGGACACTGGCGATGTCAATCGGGGTTCTGTTACCTTCGCCGAGCCACTGTCGAGTGCCTTGCCTTCTTCATCGTCTGCTCGAGCCCCTGTCGACCCGCCTTCACTTTTTGCGACCTATCATGTCCCAGAGGACGAGGTGAATGCTGCTAGGGAAGCCATACGCCAGGCGGGCATTATGATGGAGAAGATGAAGACGGTGCGGGACGCCAGCCAAGCCGCCTATGATGCCAGCTCGGCTCTCCAGAGCAACGTTCAGGTTAGTTGGTCGCCGCTTGTTCTGTTAGGATATGCTAACTGAAGATTCTTTCCGAAAACCTTTGCATCTGTACACCCACTGGGTGCGTCGATTGAATTTTTGGACTAGTGGGGGCACGCTGAGTGCACCCACTAGGTGTAGTCCCCGAGACTACGGTGGACTGCTGGCAGTCCATTGTAGTCTTTGTATTTTGTCGAATGTATAAACCAAACTGGTAGTTTGTCTCTTCCACTCGTTCTGGTCAAGTGGGATCAGAACCGGTGGGGGCACGCTAAGTGCACCCACTGGGTGTAGTCCCCGAGACTACGGTGGACTGCTGGCAGTCGTCTGTAGTCTGAGTTCTACTTTCTCTCTTTCTGCCCCCCTTTTTTTTTGGACTCGACTTCGGCGGGCCGGTCGAGTGGGATCAGAACCGGTAGGGGCACGCTAAGTGCACCCACTGGGTGTAGTCCCCGAGACTATGGTGGACTGCGGGCAGTCGACCGTAGTCTTAATATTTATTGCCTTTGTTGTTTTTTGCTGTAAAAATAACTTCTCCCCTTTGATTTCAGAAATCTTGTGATCTTGGAGCTCTCTTTGCTGACTAGGAGAAGCAGCAGATTCAACTGAACCTTGACTTGGAGCTGGCCAGGACAGAGCTGCAAAAGGTCAGAGACGATGCCGCAGGTAAGACGAGTCTATCGACTGGTCAGTTTTAGGCTTGAGTACCCTTCTGCTATTTCTGAATCAATCATCATTTCTTTGCAGAAAAACTGAGAGAAGCTCTGGCGAAGAAGGATCAGGATTTGGCCGCTGCTCGTAAGGAGGCTGACGACAAGACCGCTCTGGCCGAACAGAAGCTAGCTTCGGTCGGCCAGTTGGAAGAAGAGAATACCAGGCTGAAGACCGCTCTGAATGACTCCAACAAGGAGTGCTCGCACTGGACGAAGGCGAATCTCATCCAGGGCGAGAAAATGGAAGGCATTGCTCGCAGGAGGGATGATCTGGAGAGCTATCTGAGAAGTGTTGCCAAGAAGTTGTTCATCAAGCTTGAAGCTGCACATTCTGTTCCGACTGATTTTTTTTGTGTCGACTCAGTGTACGAAAATTGACTTATCCTTGGATCGTGAATGCAGAGTTTTGCCAAAACTTTGAAGAGGAGACTGGGCGGATTGAACCAGGTTTGGATCCAATCAACTCTCCCGTGAAAGATGAAACTGCCATGAATCTGCTCCGTCTGGAATCTCGCATCGACAGTGCCGTGGACTACTTGGCTCGACTGAAGGTTGCCATGTTGCGGATTGACCCAGCACTTTGGCCAGAGGCTGTGCTCCAAAATGATATTGAGTCCCTGATGACTCGACTAAATGAAATCCCTGACCGAGTGCAGGAGTGGAAGATGTCTGCTGCTCGGTGTGGCGCTGACGTGGCTCTGTCTTTGGTTCGTGTCCACTTCAAGGAGGTGCGACAGGACAAACTGGCAGCAATCAAGGTCGCCAACACCCAGAAGCATGACTTCCGAACCTTTATGGATACTTTCATCGCTGCAGCCACTCGGATAGCCGACGGCGTCGGCCTGGATGAGTTCGTCGAGCCTGCCAGCCCTCCTCCCGCGGAGTGAACAAACTCTTATGTCCCACCTTAAATTTGCCTCGGAATGCCGAGTGGTTTTTGTAACCGTTAAACTTTTTTGGGCTGCATGCCCGAGTACTTCGATCTGTAATCTGGAACCTTTGGAATTTACCCGAACTTGGTTTACCATTGAATATCTTTATGAATCTCCTGCTGAGTGAACCCATTCTTCATTAGAGACAACTTTTGCATTCGCAGCGCAGCTCTGAAGGAGAGGGAAGCAGTCGACCCATGTCTTGTATTTGTGGCGAAGCTCTCCAGGAGAAGGTGGCAGTCGACCCACACTTCGTTACTGTAGAGCGGGATGAATCGCGCATTGTATTTGTGGTGAAGCTCCCCAGGAGAAGGTGGCAGTCGACCCGCCCCTCGTCGTCCTTGAGGAATGAGATGTGTTTCGTACTTAGGCGAGTTATGGACTGCAGCTAAGCCCCCGAGTGGGAGGATTGCTTTCCACTCGGTAGGATTTTTTTTCAAACTTAGGTGAGTGCCGGACTGCAGCTAAGTCTCTAAGTGAGAGAACTTTAGGCGAGTACTGGACTGCAGCTAAGCCCCCGAGTGGGAGGATTGCTCTCCACTCGGTAGGATTTCAAACTTAGGCGAGTGCCGGACTGTAGCTAAGTCTCTAAGTGAGAGAACTCAGGCGAGTACTGGACTGCAGCTAAGCCTTCGAGTGGGAGGATTGCTCTCCACTCGGTAGGATTTTTTCAAACTTAGGCGAGTGCCGGACTGCAGCTAAGTCTCTAAGTGAGAGAACTTAGGCGAGTACTAGACTGCAGCTAAGCTCCCGAGTGGGAGGATTGCTCTCCACTCGGTAGGATTTTTTCAAACTTAGGCGAGTGCTGGACTGCAGCTAAGCCCCCGAGTGGGAGAACTTAGGCGAGTACTGGACTGCAGCTAAGCCCCCGAGTGGGAGGATGGCTCTCCACTCGGTAGGATTTTTTCAAACTTAGGCGAGTGCTAGACTGCAGCTAAGACCCCGAGTGGGAGAACTTAGGCGAGCACTGGACTGAAGCTAAGCCCCCGAGTGGGAAGATTGCTCTCCACTCGGTAGGATTTTTTCAAACTTAGGCGAGTGCTGGACTGCAGCTAAGCCCCCTAGTGGGAGAACTTAGGTGAGTACTGGACTGCAGCTAAGCCCCCGAGTGGGAGGATTGCTCTCCACTCGGTAGGATTTTTTTCAAACTTAGGCGAGTGTTGGACTGCAGCTAAGCCCCCGAGTGGGAGAACTTAGGCGAGTACTGGACTGCAGCTAAGCCCCCGAGTGGGAGGATTGCTCTCCACTCGGTAGGATTTTTTCAAACTTAGGCGAGTGCTGGACTGCATCTAAGCCCCCGAGTGGGAGAACTTAGGCGAGTACTGGACTGCAGCTAAGCCCCTGAGTAGGAGGATTGCTCTCCACTCGGTAGGATTTTTTCAAACTTAGGCGAGTGCCGGACTACAGCTAAGTCTCCAAGTGAGAGAACTTTAGGCGAGTACTGGACTGCAGCTAAGCCCCCGAGTGGGAGGATTGCTCTCCGCTCGGTAGGATTTTTTCAAACTTAGGCGAAATGGATTCGCAGCTAAGCCCCTGAGTGGGAGGCTCGCTCGCCACTCGGTAGGAAACTGTTTTTACAAACTTAGGCGAAGCGGATTCGCAGCTAAGCCACCCACTGGGGGATTTCTTACGCAAACAAAAACAATAATAATCACCGGGAAGATTATAACGCTCTTGTCTTTGATAAATAAACTACATGAGTTTTTTCTTATTACATCCCATCCGAGTGAGAATTCAAGTAAAAAGGGGCGAAGTAGCTCCGCATTCCAGGCTCGTAGCTCATCAATCTGGCGATCGACATTGTAGAGGTGGTATGCTCCATTGTGGAGGACTCTGGTGACTACGAAGGGGCCTTCCCAAGTAGGAGCGAGCTTGTGTGGTTTCTGCTGATCCACTCGGAGGACTAAGTCTCCTTCTTGGAAGGTTCGGCTCTTCAAGTTTCTGGCATGGAATCGATGCAAGTCTTGCTGATAGATGGTCGATCGAATCAAGGCCATTTCCCTTTCTTCTTCTAGGAGGTCGACTGCGTCCTGCCGGGCTTGTTCTGCTTCATCTTCTGAGTAGAGCTCGACTCTGGGAGCATTGTGAAGCAGGTCACTCGGTAAGACTGCCTCGGCCCCGTAGACCAGAAAGAATGGGGTTCTTCCAGTCGATCGATTTGGGGTTGTCCTCAATCCCCAAAGGACTGATGGAAGCTTGTCGACCCATGCACCTGCTGCGTGCTTGAGATCGTGCATCAATCGGGGTTTCAGTCCTTTGAGAATTAGGCTGTTTGCCCTTTCTGCTTGCCCATTCGACTGGGGGTGAGCGACCGAAGCATAGTCGACCCGAGTGCCCTGAGAGGCGCAAAAGGCCCTGAATTTGTCGGAATCGAAGTTTGACCTGTTGTCGGTGATGATGCTGTGTGGAACTCCATATCTGAATATCAACTCTCTGATGAAACTGATAGCGGTGCAAGCATCAAGATTCTTGATAGGCTTGGCTTTAATCCATTTGGTGAACTTGTCGACTGCTACCAGCACATGAGTGAAGCCGCTCCTGCCTGTTCTCAGTGGTCCAACCATGTCCAACCCCCAAACAGCAAAAGGCTAGATGAGTGGAATGGTTTTCAGGGCTGACGCGGGCTTGTGTGGCATATTGGAGTAATACTGACATCCTTCACATTTGTCGACTATCTCTTTGGCCATCTCATTGGCTCTTGGCCAGTAGAACCCCGCTCGGTATGCTTTAGCCACAATGGTCTGAGAGGACGCATGATGACCACAGGTCCCCGAGTGGATATCGTTAAGGATCATCTGACCTTCTTCTGGTGTAATACACTTCTGGCCGACCCCAGTCACGCTTTCTCTATATAACTGACCCTTTATGACTGTAAAGGCCTTGGATCGACGGACGATCTGTCGAGCCTCTTCTTCGTCTTCTGGGAGTTCTTTCCTTAGGATGTACGCGATGTACGGTTCTGTCCAGACGGGAGTGATAACCAAGACTTCCATGATCAGGTCGACCACAGCTGGAACTTCAACTTCAGTCGGACCCGTGGCACTTTTTGGCTGCGGGGCCTCTTCAGTGAAGGGATCCTCCTGGACTTATGGTGTGTGGATGTGTTCCAAAAACACATTGCTGGGAATGGCTTCTCTTTTGGAACCTATTTTTGCTAGATCATCAGCTGCTTGATTTTTCAGTCGGGGTATGTGATGAAGCTCCAACCCCTCGAATTTCTTCTCCAGCTTTCTCACTGCATTGCAATAACCAGTCATGGCTGGACTTTTGATGTCCCATTCCTTCATCACTTGATTGACCACCAAATCTGAGTCACCATAGACCATGAGGCAACGGACGCCGAGTGAAATGGCCATGCGCAACCCATATAAAAGTGCTTCGTATTCTGCCTCGTTGTTAGAGGAATCAAAGTGGATTTGAAGAACATATCTGAGTTTATCTCCTCTGGGGGAGACCAACACCACTCCGGCTCCGGAACCATTTAGCATCTTGGAACCGTCAAAGAACATGGTCCAATGCTCTGAGTGAACCTGAGTCGGCAGTTGCTGTTCAATCCACTCGGCGACGAAATCCGCCATTGCCTGGGACTTGATAGCTTTCTTTGCCTCAAACTTGATATCTAGAGGAAGGAGTTCAATCGCCCATTTTGCCACTCAACCAGTTGCGTCCCTGTTATGCAAGATCTCTGACAATGGAGCGTAGCTGACGACTGTAATGGAATGATCAGAGACGTAGTGGGCAACTTTCTTTGTGGTCATATAAATCCCATATATGAGCTTCTGATAATGAGGATATCTTTGCTTTGATGGGGTCAAGACTTCAGAAATATAATACACTGGGCGCTGAACTTTGAAGGTTTTCCCTCCTTCTTCCCGCTCGACCGTAAGTACCGGACTGACGACTTGTCCTGTGGCTGCAATGTAAAGCAGCAAAGGCTCCTTGCTGATTGGGGCAGCAAGCACCGGCTGGGTGGAGAGCAGAGCTTTGAGCTCTGCGAACGCTGCGTCAGCTTCAGGAGTCCACTTGAACTTGTCAGACTTCTTCATCAATCGGTAAAGAGGTAATGCCTTTTGTCTGCGTTCTGGGAACGGGGGTCCCCAGACTTGCCTGCCTGTGGCCTGCGGCGTGGCTCAAAGGGGGGCCCAGCACGGCCCATCTTCATCAACACAGACCCAAGACCCTCGCGAGGGGCCAAGCCTCGCGGGGCGGACGACACGGAGCTTCCTCAGGCACAGCCTCATCAGGCTGGCTCGCGAGGAGGCGGAGAAATCAAGGCGGGGTACCTCACGAGGTGCCCGTGACGCAAGCCATGACGACCAAGGGCGCCAGGCGGGTGCCAGCCCGCGCAGTGTCCTCCTTTCCTCTTTGGTGCAAAGGGGGCAAGCGCGGCCGCGGAGTACCGAGGCATCAGGCAAAGGTTGCCATTTTGGTGCAACAAGACCAAGACCAGGAGGACTGCAAGACGGAGGTCACCGTGGAGCCCAGGACGGCGTCACCACCTGAGCTTTGTGCAGGCAAAGACTACTTTTGTCAAGGTAGCTAGGACTAGCTATCCCCCTTCAAATTAGCCCGCCATTATTGGCTCCCTTCCCGCTCGATATTTGGGAAGAGGACTAGGGCCTCTATAAATAGGACTAGCCACCCACAGAGGAGAGTGGGTGGTTCGATCAGAAAGAGAGAGAGAGAGAGAAGGGTGGCTGAACTCATCCCAGCAGTTCATTGCCCCAGCCAAGAATAGACCCTCGCGAGGCTATTCTTCCTTGTATCATCCATCATCATCAGTCCAAGAGGCAATCCACCACGCCACACATTGGAGTAGGGTATTACACCACAACGGTGGCCCGAACCAGTATAAACCCTGTGTCCCTTGTGTTGTTCTTTCCATAGCTAAGATCTTAGCGAGGTGGAGGGGTGCAGGTAGGTAGGAAGCAAAATCTCCGCGCGCACCCCAGTGTTCGAACCTCAAGGGTCTGCTGGAACCCGAAATCCGACAATTGGCGCGCCAGGTAGGGGTGCGCCGGAATTCGTCTTCCACCACCCCGTTCTCCTCCAACCATCGCACCCATGTCTGACGCTCGTCGGGCCCGCGCCGAGCGCCGGGCCGCTCTCGCTTCCCACGTCGCCCAGACGGCTCCTGTCGGCGGGCGTCCTCACCGTTACCCGTCACCTGCCGTCAACGCCGCCACCGGCCCGGCGGGGGACGAGCAGCAAGCATCGTCTCAGCATCCGTCCGTGCGGCAAGACGGCCGCACCGCAACTCCCTCGCTCCCCCCAGCTGGTTCTTCTTCCCGCGTGCTCCTCGTCCCATGGAGGCTCGAGCTGCACTCATCGCGGCAAACGAGCTCCTGCGCTACCGCCCCGTCGACGACGTCTACGAAGAATGGCTCGACCGCGTCGCCGAGCTCGTCCGCGCCGCAGGGGGCTCTCCTGCGCCGTCCGTTCCGCTGCACCGCACCCCGCCCCGCACGGGCGACGAAGCTCCGGCGACGCCCCGGCCACCTCCTCCTCAAGAAGGCGCCATGGCTCCAAGGCGCGTGGCCCCTGGGCGGAACACGCTCCGTCAGGTGCCAGTGCAGCAAGAGCAGAGCTGCCAGGAAGTCCCTCGCCCGCAAGAAGCTGCCCGGGCGCTCCCTGCTCTAGCACGTCGCGACCATGCTCCTGCTCCCGCATGTCAAGACGCAGCTGCAGCGCGTGGGGACATGCAAGACCAAGCTCTCCGTCACCCAAGGCCTCCCGTGGCCACAGCAGGCTGTCGTGCCTTCGCCGCCGAGCTACACAGTGTCGCGTGGCCCGGCAAGTTCAAGCCAGACCTGCCTCCTCGCTACGACGGCACGGCTGAACCTGCGGAGTTCCTCCAGCTCTACTAGCTGGGCATCGAAGCTGCCAACGGAGACGAGAAGGTCATGGCGAACTTGTTTCCCATGGCGCTCAAGGACGGGGCCCGCACCTGGCTCCAGGCACGATCTCCTCCTGGGACGAGATGCGCACCCGCTTCATCGCCAACTTCCAAGGTACTTGCGACCGGCCACCCGCCGTGAGTGACATATGCCGCATCAAGCAACAACCCGGGGAGACCCTGCAGAAGTACATCCAGTGCTTCAACAACGCACGCCTCAAGATTCCCAGGGTGACTGAGGAGGCCATCATCTCAGCCTTCTCCGACGGCATGCACGATGTCAAGATGAAGGAGGAGTTGGCGATGCATGAAGACCTGTGCACTTCTTTGGAGCTGTTCAACTTGGCGACCAAGTGCGCCAGGGCTGAGGAAGGGCGTCTGTCCCTCCTCGAGCTGCTTGCCGCGGACCCGGAAGAGAAGAAGCCCAAGGCCAAGGATGTGAAGCGCAAGGGGGCTGCCGTGCTCGCGGCAGAACCAGACACCAAGCGGGGCAGAGATCAGCCCAAGCCTTCCAAGGGCAGCCGGTACTGCGTGTACCACGACCTCCACACCCACAACACCAACGAATGTCAAGAGCTCTGAGCCGTGCGAGAAGGAAGGATCGGTCATCGCCCCGACTGCTGTGACCGGGGTTACGGTCGAGGAGGAGGAAGGAACGCAGGACGCTGGGAAGACCATGGCCCGCGCCAAGGATGGCGCGATCAACCTCACGAGGATCACTGGCAAGACCCGCCTCGCGAGGGA
Organism: Triticum urartu; assembly: GCF_056163025.1. Taxonomy (NCBI): domain Eukaryota; kingdom Viridiplantae; phylum Streptophyta; class Magnoliopsida; order Poales; family Poaceae; genus Triticum; species Triticum urartu. Next base: position 494,231,562 of record NC_141877.1, read on the forward strand.
GACTGGAGGGGTCGGCCTCGCGAGGATCGCCCGCAAGGCAACGCAGGCCTCCCTCCGCTGCCGCTGCAACCAAGGAGAAACGAGGACCGCCACCAGGACGAGGAGGCTAGGGGCTTCCAGGAGCCGCGCGCGATCGCCTGCATCCTGGGTGGGGCTCAAGCCCCAGCCTCTCAACGCATCTTCAAGCAGTTCGCCCGCGACGTGAATGTAGTCCTCCCCAGGCTTGAAGCCACGCGCCCTCTCAGGTGGTCGGCGTGCGCCATCACGTTCAGCTCAGCAGATCAGCTCAAGTGTGCGGCTACAGCCGGAGTCCTCCCAATGCTTTGTTCCCCAATCATCAGCAACATGGTGGTCACCAGGACCCTCATCGATGGCGGGGCGGGGCTCAACGTCCTGTCCGTGGAAACATTCAACAATCTCCAAGTGCCCTACAGCCAGCTTCAGCCAACCAAGCCTTTCTCTGGAGTCACCGACGGCTCCACGGTCCCGATTGGGCAGGTCCGCCTCCCTTTCACCTTCAGGGCACGCGACAACTACCGCACCGAGCTCATCGACTTTGACGTCGCTCACATTCGCCTGCCGTACAACTCCATCCTCGGGTACCCAGCGCTGGCCAAGTTCATGGCCATAACCCACCACGGCTACAACGTCCTCAAGATGCCAGGAAGTGGCGGAGTCATCACGGTGCCCTGTGAAGAGAAGGATGCGGTGTGTTCCCTGGAATGAGCCTTTCAGGCCGCGTCACTTGAAGACCCGGATCGCGGAAGCAGGAGGCTTCCCAAGACCGCCCCCAAGAAGAAGAAGACATCGTCCGGCCCGGCTCCTCAGGAGGCAGGCCCCTCAGGGCCCGTGCCTGCCCAGGGGTAACCTCCTTCCATCGCATAGGAAAGCGCGCCCGGCGCCCTCCTTAGGCAGGGCTCGGGGGCTCTCCCCTGGAGGGCCACCGACCTGGCTAGGGTCACGAGGGAGGCGCTTGGGCACCACATGGAGGCGTGTTTCGAAGCACGTTTCCCTCAAGAAGGAGTAAGGCAAGGAGGGCCAGACCCTCAGGAGTTCGTCAGCAAGGCCATTCAGGAGCTACAGGAGTCAAGAGTCATGAAAGGCGGCCGCCGTCTACCAGCAGTGGCCCCCCATCCAGGCGAGGATGGTGGGCTGCGCGTCTGCATCGACATGCCAGGGCTCAACCGAGTCGCCTCCCTGGAGCGCCTCTGGCCCTCGCGAGTGGGGCGCTGTGGAGGTCCACCCCACAGCTACGTTCGCATGCCTTACGGCTTGCCGAACGTGGCTGCCACGTACCAGCGCCTCATAAGGGGCATCATGGAGGCACAAGAGGCCAGGCGTTCCACGGCCCTGGCGGAGATGGAGATGGTCCGCGGGGAGCCGCCAGCACCTCCGGAGCCTCCCGAGGCCCCGGGCCTGGGGGCTCGTGAGGATCGGCTTCCGCAGCCCACCGAGTCTGCTACACCAACACCCCTTCGTCCTCAATGTCATCAGGTGACATCTTTCAAGTTTCACTTCCAGCTGGGAGCGCCTCCCAGGGCTGCATTATTCCCAGGCCGCGTGGGTCCGTCCCTGCGGCATGTATCCCTTTTATTTCATGTTGTTAGCTTACCTTATTGGGGACGCCCCTCGGGCTGCATGATCCCCAAGTCGCTTGGGCCAGACCCAGCGGCATGTATCCCACTTGCGTTTATTCCCGGTTATGCGTTATACCCACCATGCTAGATTATTTGATGTCGTTCCACGGCACCTCTTCTTCTCCATGCCGACCACTTGCACGTTAAAGGGGGGGTACCTGAGCATCGCGACTCAGGGCTCTTCCTGGCTCTCCAGCCCTCACCCTCTGGCCTTGTCCACGGCATTGCGACCTGGCATACCAGCGACGGCTGAGACCAGCTCGAGGGCCGGGACCCGAGGACGTAGAGTGCCGACATCTAACCGAATTTGCAGGGACACATCACAAGATAAGGCCCAGTGCCAGGCGCAACCCGCCTAGAGGTAGGGCCCCGTGAGTCCCGCGCTGGCTCACGGGTGCCCAGATACACCTCGCCAGGCCCTACTGTGCCAGCCACGTGTCAGGGCGGGGCTGTACACGCCCCGGGGGCTCCTCCCGGAGGGAGGCCCCCTCCCACATACCAGTGGAAGCACCATGCTCCGCGCTGGCTGACGACACTGCCGAGGAGCGGCTATGCCCGTACACATACGGAAGCGCTATGCTCCGCGCTGGTGATAAACAACTGAGGGTGGCCCCCGGGCCGCATCAACCTCAGGGAGCCCAGAGCTCAGTGTCTAGCCTCATCGTAACGCCTCCCCTCGGGAGTGCCGCGCGAGGGGGCTGGGCACGGCGGCTGCGCCTAGGTCACGCCCAGACGCACGCCGCCCAGCCGCCCCCCCGGGGGCCTGGTTCGTCGCGCGTCTCTCCCCGAGCGGAGCCAAGGTACGAAAGCCGTTTGAGCATCAAGGGGGATTCCTGAGCATCGCGACTCAGGAGCCTAACTGGTCACGTAGCCCCTCACTCCTTAGTTCCGAAAGGTTAACGCTGGGTGAGGTATGCGCGCGGCCGGGCTCTGCAGACGTTGAACGGTAGATCCACCCACATCACACCGCCCTACTTGCTGTTCGTGCGCCAAGGGGGACTCCTGAGCATCGTGACTCAGGAGCCTAACTGGTCACGTAGCCCCTCACTCCTTAGTTCTGAAAGGCTAACGCTGGGTGAGGTATGCGCGCGGCCGGGCTCTGCAGACGTAGAACGGTAGATCCACCCAGATCACACCTCCCTACTTGCTGTTCATGCGCCAAGGGGGACTCCTGAGCATCGCGACTCATGAGCCTAACTTGTCACGTAGCCCCTCACTCCTTGGCACCGTCCTGGTTTCTGGTCGGGACTAACGCTGGGTGAGGTATGCGCGGGGCTGGGCTCTGCCGGCGTAGAACATAAGCAAGTAGGAAGGAAAAGTGCAAATTTCGAGGAATTCAAAAGCAAATATTACAGTCCACACTGTTATCTCAATGCCAAACGCAAGTTTAAACGCCTCCCCGAGGCATGATACATGTGTAGGAATTAAAGGCAGGACAGGAGCCACGACGGAGTCACCTGTCGGCGGAGGAGCAATGCAGAATGGGTTCGCCTTACGGAGCAGTGGGGTCGGCAGCGCCTTGCTTCGGCTTGGTGCTGAAGGCCCGGAACTTCCCCAGCAGAGCCTCCGCGCGACCCTTCACGGCCTCGGCAGCGGCAGCGGCACGCTCGCCGCTTACTGGCTCCAGCAGGCTGTCGAGGTCGACGCCGGGATCACGAAAGTAGATGTGGGTGAGGACCTGCGTCAGTGCTGCAGAAGACAGGACACGTGCCTCGGCCTCAGCGGTGGGGCCAAGGCCAAGGGCGACATCTTCGAGAGCACGAACCAGGAAGGGAAGCAGCTTGGTGGGGCCGTCCTCGGCGCCAGCCAGCGGGCTCTCCAGGCCGCTGTCGTAAAGCGTCCTCAGCGAGGAGCGAGCCTTCGCCTCCATCTCCGTGAAGGCCACGCGGTCCTCAGCAAGAACCAGGGCCTTGTCGTCCAGCTCGGCCATCCTCGCCCCAACTCCTGCTCCAGCACGCCTAGGCGGTCGCGGTGCTTCCTGAGCTTGACCTCCCTCTCCTTGACGGCCGCCTCGCGAGCCTTCACGCCTTCTTCCTGCTCTTGGCGAAGGCGGGCCTCTTTCGCGAGCTGGTCCCGCAGGCCTTGCAGCTCGTCCTCAAGCGCCTTGCAGCGACCACGGGCGTCGACTACCTCCCCTAGGGCTGCGTCACGAGCAGCCTTCGCCTCAAGGACGACCTGTTTCTCCTCATCGCAAGCCGTCGAGGCCTAGACCAGTGCCGCCCGAATCGAAGCGTCGGAGCGAACCCATCCTGAAGCCAGCTCCAAGCGCTCAGCCACCAAGCGAGGGTCGGCGCCGAGAAGATCCAGCCACAGTTGGTCCAGCCCAGCAGCAGCATGTTCCAGAACGGCAGAAGGAGTCGGAGAGACAACAGCCGGTGGAGTAGGAGGAGAAGGCGGCAGCGCGGCCATAGCGTCCTGAGGCGGAGTCTGTTGTGCCCCAACGGCTGTAGTGGCGACGGCAGGCAAGGACACCTCGGGAGTCACATGGGCCGTGGGGGCTGAGTTCGCCCCAGCCGGCTCCGCCTGGCCTCGCGAGGATGACCGGGTAGGAGAGGCCCGTGCCTCGGGGTCACCCTCCTTCGCGGGCAGAGGCGCTGCCATGGGTGGAACCTCAGGAGCTCCCTTCGGCTTCTTTGCTGCGGGCGTTAGCCTATCCAAGAGATGTGGACGTCAAGCCTCAGAAGCAGGACAAGAAATAAATACAAGGATCAAACGCTTATGGGTCGTCGCCGCTGAGCTCGAGCGGCCTCCGGCCAAATTTGAAGCCTGAAAGCCGGCTGGAAGGGTCAACCTCGGGAAGCTTGGAAGCGGAAGGTGCGCCTGCGGTCCGCCTCGGGGCCGGGGTAGACCCGCGGGAGATCAGCCCGGTCCTGTCCTTCTTCGGGATCGGGGGCAAGCTCCCGCCGTCCTGCTCGTCGTCATCCTCGTCGTCATCCTCGTCGTCATCGCTCGGAGAGAGGCGGAGAACGCGGGACCTGTGCCGGGGAAGGGGAGCCCTCGACTCTCCATCAGTCGCCTCAGAGTCAGGCCCTCTTTCCCGCTCCCCTCCTTCCTCCTCTTCGCTGGAATCCTCGGAGGGCACGTCCACCGGTTCCTCGGGAGTTTCCATGGGCACGGGCCCATCCCCGTTGAAGACGGGCATGGACTCCACTACCTGCTCCCAGTCATCGCGGAGGAACAAGGGCGTAGGAGCACCCTCCAACCTCGCCACATCGCCCCCAACCAGAGATTGGGGGACTGCAGCCAGATCTCCGTCGGCCCAGGCCGCGGGGCTCGGATGGGGCCTCCACATCGGAAGTGAGTACCGCCGAAGCGGAGCCAGCTAGTGCTCCAGGAATTCCCTCAGCAGCGACGCGCCGTTCAGCTTCGCCGCCGCCATGTTGGCCGGCCTCAGATCCGCGTCCATCTTCTCCAGCACCAGCTTCGCGCGGGGGTCCGTGAGCTCCGGTCGACCCCAATCGCTGGAGCTCGTGGGCTACTCCGTGGGCAAGATCAGCCGAGGGTGGATGCTCCCAGCATCCGCCAAGACCCACTTGCTCCTGAAGCCCTCAATCCTTTTTCCGGGGTTCGAGATGGCAATGGCGCCACCGTACGCGATGAAGCTCGCGCACGCGGAAGCAGGACCGCGAGAGGTCCGGAGGTAGAAGTAGTGGCGCAGCAAGGCCACTGAGGGCTGCACCTCTACGTGAGCCTCGTAGTAATAGGCGAAGATTGATAGGAGAAGGATGGAGTTGGGGTGGAGATGCAGAGCCTGTAGCTTGTAATGGCGGAGGACAGAGAAGGACTCAGAGAAGGGAGGCACCAGGCCAGCGGCAATGGCACTTACGAAGAACGGATAGAAGGTGCTCCCTTGGCCCTCCGGGGTGGCAGAGCCGGCCTTGAGCACCTTCGCCCCGTTAATGCCCTGCGCCGCCGCCATCCGGCGCAACCGGGCAAGGCTCGCCTCCGACACGTTTGGCGAGTCCCGGGCAGACAAGTACCAAGCTCCGGCCCGGGACTAATGAGGCGCCATGGCTTCCTAGGTCACGCGGTCGGAGTAGATCTGGAAATTTTGGAGGAAGGAAGGAGAGGCGTAAGAAAGGGGATATGAGTAGCAACCAGAGAAACAAAAAAGAAAAGCCTGGGCAGATGCCGCTCCCTTATCAACTCGCGCGGTTGCTGAGGCGCCCACGTCCAGTCAACCGCCACACGGCGCCCAAGGCCGCAGGCTGTTAGGGCCCGCGGCGCTTCGCTCTTGCCCTTCCGCCTCCCTGCACGGCCAAGTCCGGGCGCGCCTTGGGCCCGGGGGCTACTGTCGGCGTTCTGGGAACGGGGTCCCCAGACTTGCCTACCTGCGGCGTGGCTCAAAGGGGGGCCCAGCACGGCCCATCTTCATCAACACAGACCCAAGACCCTCGCGAGGGGCCAAGCCTCGCGGGGCGGACGACACGGAGCTTCCTCAGGCACGGCCTCATCAGGCTGGCTCGCGAGGAGGCGGAGAAATCAAGGCGGGGTACCTCACAAGGTGCCCATGACGCAAGCCATGACGACCAAGGGCGCCAGGCGGGTGCCAGCCCGCGCAGTGTTCTCCTTTCCTCTTTGGTGCAAAGGGGGCAAGCGCGGCCGCGGAGTACCGAGGCATCAGGCAAAGGTTGCCATTTTGGTGCAACAAGACCAAGACCAGGAGGACTGCAAGACGGAGGTCACCGTGGAGCCCAGGACGGCGTCACCACCAGAGCTTTGTGCAGGCGAAGACTACTTTTGTCAGGGTAGCTAGGACTAGCTGTCCCCCTTCAAATTAGCCCGCCATTGTTGGCTCCCTTCCCGCTCGATATTTGGGAAGAGGACCAGGGCCTCTATAAATAGGACCAGCCACCCACAGAGGAGAGTGGGTGGTTCGATCAGAGAGAGAGAGAGAAGGGTGGCTGAACTCCTCCCAGCAGTTCATCGCCCAGCCAAGAACAGACCCTCGCGAGGTTGTTCTTCCTTGTATCATCCATCATCATCAGCCCAAGAGGCAATCCACCACGCCACACACTGGAGTAGGGTATTACACCACAACGGTGGCCCGAACCAGTATAAACCCTGTGTCCCTTGTGTTGTTCTTTCCATAGCTAAGATCTTAGCGAGGCGGAGGGGTGCAGGTAGGTAGGAAGCGAAATCTCCGCGCGCACCCCAGTGTTCGAACCTCAAGGGTCTGCCTGAACCTGAAATCCGACACCTTATCATCGAGACGAGATATGAATCGACTTAGGGCGGCCAAGCAACCAGTAAACTTCTGAACATCGTGCACTCGCACAGGACTTTTCATTCGGAGTATAGTACCGACTTTTTCTGGATTGGCGTCGATTCCCCGTTCGGAAACGAGAAAACCAAGTAACTTTCTGCCAGGAACCCAGAATGTGCATTTTGATGGGTTAAGCTTGATATCAAACCTTCTGAGGTTGGCAAAGGTTTCAGCAAGGTCAGTCAGCAGGTCGGAACCCTTCCGTGACTTGACCACAATATCATCCATGTACGCCTCCACATTCCGACTGATTTGGGTGAGCAAACACTTCTGAATCATCCTCATGAATGTGGCTCCGGCATTCTTGAAGCCGAATGGCATGGTATCATAACAGAAGCACCCGAAGAGTGATGAAAGTTGTTTTGATCTCGTCAGGTCCATACAGACGGATCTGATCGTACCCGGAATAGGCGTCTAAAAAGACAGTCGCTCACATCCCGCAGTCGAGTCGACTTTCTGGTCGATGCGGGGGAGAGGAAAATGATCTTTCGGGCAGGCCCGATTGATATGTTTAAAGTCAATGCACATGCGAAGTGACTTGTCCTTCTTGGGGACCATGACAACATTGGCGAGCCACTCGGAGTGGTAGATTTCTCGGATGAACTCTGCCGCTAAGAGCCGAGCTACCTCTTCGCCAATGGCCTTTCTCTTCTGGACGGCGGACCGTCGGAGATGTTCCTTGACAGGTTTTATTTTTGAGTCAACTCTTAGGCGGTGCTCAGCCAGCTCCCTGGGAACACCCGGCATGTCAGAGGGCTTCCACGCGAAAATGTCCCAGTTCTCACGGAGGAACTGGATGAGCGCTTCTTCCTATTTGGAGTCGAGTGTTGTCAAGATATGAGTTGGAGCAGCGCTGGGGTCGGTCGGGTGGATATGAGCTGTCATTGTATCGCCAGTCGACTGAAAAGCTGACTCCGTAGCGGGCTTCTTGGCTCGCAACAAATCACTCGGGTCTGCAGTCTTCTGTTATTCCTGCAACTCCACCACTACCATCTGAGCGTCGGCGATCTTCGAACCTTTTTGAAAACATTCTTCCGCTTTCTTCCGATTGCCCGTAATAGTGATCACACCTTTGGGGCCAGGCATCTTCAATTTGAGATACACATAACACAGTCGGGCCATGAAGCGTGCATAAGCCGGCCTGCCCAAAATAGCGTGGTAGGCACTCTGGAAGTCTACAACTTAAAATGTCAACTTCTCTTTGCGGTAATTCTTGGAATCACCGAAAACCACATCAAGAGCAATCTGGCCGAGTGATTCAGCCTTCTTCCCAGGAATGACTCCATGGAAATTCATGTTGCTGGCACTGAGTCTGGACATCGGAATGCCCATCCTTTCAACGTCTCAGCATACAATATGTTCAAACCACTGCCACCATCCATCAAGACTTTGGTCAGTCGAGTGCCTTCAACCACTGGGTCGACCACCAGAGCTTGCCTCCCAGGGGTGGCAATATGCGTTGGGTGATCGGACTGGTCGAACGTGATGGCAGTCTGGGACCATTTCAAATAACTTGGTGTCGCCGGAGCAACCATATTCACCTCTCGGTTGATGACTTTCAGTCGACTTTTGCTCTTAACATCAGCAAAAATCATCAAGGTGGAATTGACTTGAGGGTATCCGTCGTCACTGTCCTCTTTGTCCTCGACCTTGTCCGGCTCCTTTTCCTTACCTTTGGTCTGCTTGCCCTGGTACTGCTGGATCAAGAGTCGACACTGTCGAGTGGTATGTTTCGGGTAAATGAAATTACCCTCTTCATCTTTCTTTGTGTGGACGAGACATGGCAAGTCCAACACATCATTTCCGTCCTGGTCTTTAACCTTTTTGGGGTTCCAAGGCCCTTTAGGTTTCCCTTTAAACTTTCCTTGGGTTAAAGCCAAGGCTTCCCCGGGAGCCACTGGCTCGGCTTTCCGCTTCTGTTTCCGATTGGAATTGCCTCCGGGTTCTTGGGCGACTGACTTGAGTTTGCCACTCCTGAGTCGATCCTCATCTTCGCCATTAGCGTACTTGGTGGCAATCTCCATCATCCGATTCAGGGACATATCCCCGGTTCGACCGAATTTCAAATTCAGTTCTCTGTACTTGACGCCTTCCTTGAAGGCACAAACTGCTTGGTGGTCAGGCACATTCTCCACTGAGTGATGTAACGCGATCCTCCTCTGGATGTAATCCCTCAAAGTTTCATTCGGCTTCTGTACACAAGACCGCAGTTCCGTCAGCCCTGCCAGTCGCTTGCACGTGCCTTCAAATGTGGTGACAAACACTCGGGAGAGATCCTCCCAAGTGTAAATGCTGCTAGGTGCTAACTGGTTTAGCCACGCTCTGGCCGAGCCCTCCAACATGAGAGGCAGGTGCTTCATGGCCACTTCATCATTGCCGCCGCCGATCTGGACGACCACTTGGTAATCTTCAAGCCAAGTATCGGGCTTGGACTCGCCAGTGAACTTACTGACTCCAGTCACCAACCTGAAGTTGGGAGGAATCACAGCGGCCCTGATGGCTCTACTAAAGCACTCTGGCCCCGAAACATGTACTCTGCTGCTAGTAGGTGCATCTCTGTCGTGACCTTCTCGGTGAGCCCTATTCCTGTCGACCAAACCCTGGACGAGAATGGATCTCGCGTCAAAGCCTGGACCTCGGGGGTTGACTGGAATCCTTCGCCCACCACTATGAGGGCGCCTGTCATCCTGCTGGCGAGGCACATAGGACCCGCTCCTCGAGGGAGGCGTGGGCACTCGACGTCGACCGTCACGATCGACTCAGTGATCATACTGCTCATGGTTCCCATACTGGTCACGCCGGTCTCCACGTCCCTCACGCCTCAGGGGCGATCTCGGGCTGTGAGCCGACTGGACTGTGTCTACGGCAACGGATCTGCTGTGAATCCTGTTCCACGACTGAGAAACAGCGAAATTCTGATCTCCTGCTGCCCAGAGTAATGCTCTGATCTGCAGCAAGCCTCTGCCAGCCTCCGACTGGGAAGGCTGAATCGACTCCGCTATACGGGCCGCAGCTGCTAAATTCTGAATCGGAGTTCGATATACCTACGGGGGCGGGAAGAGGTGACATCGACTGGATTCGGGAACCCGTTGTCGCGCACGCTCATCGAGTGTTCGCTGGAGGTTCTCCAGTCGAGTGCGCTCGGCCAAGTTTGCCAGGCGCGCGTCCTCCAAGGCGCGAGCCTCGGGGGTTTCTCCAACGATAGGAGTGTGCAGTGCATCCATGTTCCGACGGCGAAGTTCTTCTCTCTGCAGCGACGTGAGAGGCTCGGGAAGATACTCCTCATGGAGACGCGACGGGTCGCCTCCACCTGCGCCTCCGTCGGTGCGGGGAAAACCGGGAGGACTGGGTGGTCCATCGACCATCAGAACCTCCGCCGCCGGATCGCTGCTGTCGCACTCGGATGCGGTCTCTGCGGAGCCAGTCGAACAGGCCGTAGAGGGATTCGTCGGGCTCGATTGCCGCGACTTGAGGGGTGGACGACTGACGTGCCACCGCGTGCCTCACCCACCGCTGAAGTCTCGACCGACCGGAGCGCTTGCGCCGGCGGGAATCGGGGAGGGAGGACAACACAGGAGCCGACCGGTAGGGGGTCGACGGTTGCCGCAGGAGAACGCCGTAGACGCACGCGCTAAAGTGCGTTGCCCCGCGAGCAGGGAGTGCGTCCACGTCGAGCGGAGCCTCCTGGAGCCAAGCAGAGTCGTCGACGATGAACGTGAGCGCGCCGAGACGGATCTCGTGGCCCTCCACCAAAACTCCGCCGAAAACCATGATGATTCGGGTCGGAAAAGGTCGCAACTCCTCCAACAAACGCTAAAACACCTGCCCCATGGTGGGCGCCAACTGTCGTGGTTCTAAGTCTGGCAGTAGTGTAGGGGGTAAGTATGGAGAGGCAAGATCTTAGCTATGGAGAAGTTGTAAGCACGCAAGGTTTATGAGTTCAGGCCCTTCTCGGAGGAAGTAATAGCCCTACATCTCGGAGCCCGGAGGCGGTCGACTAGATTATGTGAGTATGAGTTACAGAGGTGCGAACCCTTGTGTCGGAGGAGGGGGTGGCTTATATAGAGTGCGCCAGGACCCCGGCCAGCCCACGTTACAAAGGGTTCAATGTACATTAAGGCAGGGCGTTATTGGTAATGCTAGTAATAAAGTGCTATGATGACCATAAAAGCTACTTAATGACCGACCATTAGCGTGCGGAGTGACTTCAGGTCTCCTGGCCGTCGAGTGGTTGGATCTTGGTCGAGTGATTGCTTCTTGGTCGAGGGTCTTCGAGTCTGTCGAGTGGAACACCTCCAAGTCGATTGAAAGGTGGTTTCTTCTAGAGATGTCCTTGGGTAGGGCAGTTAGGACAGGTCCATGACCCTACCCTAGGTACATAGCTTCATCAACGACCGCATTAATGAGAATCCCGTAATTGGGGGAACACGATCTCGGCTTTGACAAGACGTGTCAAGAAACCGCTTCGCGTTATGTGTGGAGCTGGTTGAAGAAAAACGGTTCGAATAATCACTGGGCCATGACATAATGTCATGCTGCCAAAACAAGTCAGCAAATTGGAATTGCGAAAATATTATTCTCTCTATGGCGGTATGTGGAACTTATTTTGCAGGGTCGGACACTATCCTTGTATTCAAATTCTGTTGTGATGTATTCGGAGAAGGAACCCGCCTTGCAATGCCGAAGACAATACTGCACGCCGGACTCATCGTCATTGAAGCCTGGTTCAGGGGCTACTGAGGGAGTCCTGGATTAGGGGGTCTCCGGACAGCCGGACTATCTCCATTGTCCGGACTGTTAGACTATGAAGATACAAGATTGAAGACTTCGTCTCGTGTCCGGATGGGACTCTACTTGGCGTGGAAGGCAAGCTAGGCAATACGGATATGGATATCTCCTCCTTTGTAACCGACCTTGTGTAACCCTAACCCTCTCCGGTGTCAATATAAACCGAAGGGTTTTAGTCCATAGGACAACAATCACAACAGACAATCATAACATAGGCTAGCTTCTAGGGTTTAGCCTCTCTGATCTCGTGGTAGATCTACTCTTGTACTACCCATATCATCAATATTAATCAATCAGGACGTAGGGTTTTACCTCCATCAAGAGGGCCCGAACCTGGGTAAAACATCGTGCCCCCTGCCTCCTGTTACCATCCGGCCTAGACGCACAGTTCGGGACCCCCTACCCGAGATCCGCCGGTTTTGACACCGACACTAAGCACTAATCCCATTGCAAGAAAGATCAATCTAGTAGGCTAAACCAAACTGATAATTCGAAGAGACTTGCAAAGATAACCAATCATACATAAAAGAATTCAGAGAAGATTCAAATATTGTTCATAGATAGACTTGATCATAAACCCACAATTCATCGGTCTCAACAAACACACCGCAAAAAGAAGATTACATCGAATAGTTCTCCACAAGAGAGGGGGATAACATTGTATTGAGATCCAAAAAGAGAGAAGAAGCCATCTAGCTAATAACTATGGACCCGAAGGTCTGAGGTAAACTACTCACACTTCATCGGAGAGGCTATGGTGTTGATGTAGAAGCCCTCCGTGATGGATACCCCCTCCGGCGGAGCTCCGGAACAGGCCCCAAGATGGGATCTCATGGATACAAGAAGTTACGGTGGTGGAATTAGGATTTTGGCTCCGTCTCTAATCGTTTGGGGGTACGTAGGTATATATAGGAGGAAGGAGTATGTCGGTGGAGCAACAGGGGGCCCATGAGGGTGGAGGGCACGCCTGGGGGGTAGGCGCGCCCCCCTACCTCGTGGCCTCCTCCTTTGTTTCTTGATGTAGGGTCCAAGTCTCCTGGATCATGTTCGGTGAGAAAATCACGTTCCCGAAGGTTTCATTCCGTTTGGACTCCGTTTGATATTCCTTTTCTTCGAAACCCTAAAATAGGCAAAAAACTGCAATTCTGGGCTGGGCCTCCGGTTAATAGGTTAGTCCCAAAAATAATATAAAAGTGGAAAATAAAGCCCAATAATGTCCAAAACAGTAGATAATATAGCATGGAGCAATCAAATATCATGATACGTTGGAGATGTATCAGTAAACAACATAGCTGAAGGAAATATGCCCTAGAGGCAATAATAAAGTTATTATTTATTTCCTTATATCATGATAAATGTTTATTATTCATGCTAGAATTGTATTAACCGAAAACATAATACATGTGTGAATACATAGACAAACAGAGTGTCACTAGTATGCCTCTACTTGACTAGCTCGTTGATCAAAGATGGTTATGTTTCCTAACCATAGACATGAGTTGTCATTTGATTAACGGGGTCACATCATTAGGAGAATGATGTGATTGACTTGACCCATTCCGTTAGCATAGCACTTGATCGTTTAGTTTGTTGCTATTGCTTTCTTCATGACTTATACATGTTCCAATGACTATGAGATTATGCAACTCCCGTTTACCGGAGGAACACTTTGTGTGCTACCAAACGTCACAACGTAACTGGGTGATTATAAAGGTGCTCTACAGGTGTCTCCGAAGGTGCTTGTTGGGTTGGCGTATTTCGATATTATGATTTGTTACTCCGATTGTCAGAGAGGTATCTCTGGGCCCTCTCGGTAATGCACATCACTCAAGCCTTGCAAGCATTGCAACTAATAAGTTAGTTGCAGGATGATGTATTACGGAACGAGTAAAGAGACTTGCTGGTAACGAGATTGAACTAGGTATTGAGATACCGAAGATCGAATCTCGGGCAAGTAACATACCGATGACAAAGGGAATAACGTATGTTCTTATGTGGTCTGACCGATAAAGATCTTCGTAGAATATGTAGGAGCCAATATGAGCATCCAGGTTTCGCTATTGGTTATTGACCGGAGACGTGTCTCGGTCATGTCTACATAGTTCTCGAATCCGTAGGGTCCGCACGCTTAAAGTTCGGTGACGATCGTAATTAGAGTTTTTGTGTTTTGATGTACCGAAGGTTTTTCGAAGTCCCGGATGTGATCACGGACATGACGAGGAGTCTCAAAATGGTCGAGACATAAAGATTGATATATTAGAAGCCTATATTTGGATATCGGAAACGTTCCGGGTGAAATCGGGATTTTACCGGAGTACCGAGGGGTTACCAGAACCCCCCCGGGGGTTAATGGGCCTACATGGGCCCTAAGGGAGAAGAGGAGAGCCGGCCAGGGCAGGCCGCACGCCCCCTCCCCCCTAGTCTGAATAGGACAAGGAAGAAGGGGGGGCGGCGCCCCCCTTTCCTCTTTCCCCTTCCCCTTTCCTTCTCCAACAAGGCAAGAGGGGGGAGTCCTACTCCCGGTGGGAGTAGGACTCCTCCAGGCGCACCCCTAGGGGCCGGCCGCACCTCCCCCTATCCCTCCTTTATATACGGGGGCAGGAGGGCACCCCATGACACAAAAGTTGATCTTCGTGATCGTTCCTTAGCCGTGTGCGGTGCCCCCTTCCACCATATTCCACCTCGGTCATATCGTAGCGGTGCTTAGGCGAAGCCTTGCGTCGGTAGAACATCATCACCGTCATCACGCCGTCGTGCTGACGAAACTCTCCCTCAACACTCGGCTAGATCGGAGCTCGAGGGACGTCACCGAGTTGAACGTGTGCAGAACTCGGAGGTGCTGTACGTTCGGTACTTGGATCGGTCGGATCGGGAAGACGTACAACTACATCCTCTACGTTGTGTCAACGCTTCCGTTGCCGGTCTACGAGGGTACATAGACAACACTCTCCCCTCTCGTTGCTATGCATCACCATGATCTTGCGTGTGCGTAGGAATTTTTTTGAAATTACTACGTTACCCAGCAGTGGCATAAGAGCCAGGTTTTATGCATTGATGTTATGCACGAGTAGAACACAAGTGAGTTGTGGGCGATATAAGTCATACTGCTTACCAGCATGTCATACTTTGGTTCGGTGGTATTGTTGGATGAAGCGGCCCGGACCGACATTACGCGTACACTTATGCGAGACTGGTTCTACCGACGTGCTTTGCAGACAGGTGGCTGGCGGGTGTCAGTTTCTCCAACTTTAGTTGAACAGAGTGTGGCTACGCCCGGTCCTTGCGAAGGTTAAAACAGCACCAACTTGACAAACTATCGTTGTGGTTTTGATGCGTAGGTAAGAACGGTTCTTGCTAAGCCCGTAGCAGCCACGTAGAACTTGCAACAACAAAGTAGAGGACATCTCACTTGTTTTTGCAGGGCATGATGTGATCTGATATGGTCAAGACATGATGCTAAATTTTATTGTATGAGATGATCATGTTTTGTAACCGAGATATCGGCAACTGGCAGGAGCCATATGGTTGTCGCTTTATTGTATGCAATGCAATCGCGCTGTAATGCTTTACTTTATCACTAAGTGGTAGCGATAGTCATGGAAGCATAAGATTGGCGAGACGACAATGATGCTACGATGGAGATCAAGGTGTCGCGCCGGTGACGATGGTGATCATGACGGTACTTCGAAGATGGAGATCACAAGTACAAGATGATGATGGCCATATCATATCACTTATATTGATTGCATGTGATGTTTATCTTTTATGCATCTTATCTTGCTTTGATTGACGGTAGCATTATAAGATGATCTCTCACTAAATTTCAAGATAAAAGTGTTCTCCCTGAGTATGCACCGTTGCCAAAGTTCGTCGTGCCCAGACAACACGTGATGATCAGGTGTGATAAGCTCTACGTCCATCTACAACGGGTCAAGCTAGTTTTGCACACGCAGAATACTCAGGTTAAACTTGACAAGCCTAGCATATGCAGATATGGCCTCGGAACACTAAGACCGAAAGGTCGAGCGTGAATCATATAGTAGATATGATCAACATAGTGATGTTCACCATTGAAAACTACTCCATTTCACGTGATGATCGGTTATGGTTTAGTTGATTTGGATCACGTGATCACTTAGAAGATTAGACGGATGTCTGTCTAAGTGGGAGTTCTTAAGTAATATGATTAATTGAACTTTAATTTATCATGAACTTAGTCCTGGTAGTATTAGCATATCTATGTTGTAGATCAATAGCTCGCGTTTAGCTCCCCTGTTTTATTTTTGATATGTTCCTAGAGAAAATTAAGTTGAAAGATGTTAGTAGCAATGATGCGGATTGGATCCGTGATCTGAGGATTATCCTCATTGCTGCACAGAAGAATTATGTCCTTAATGCACCGCTAGGTGACAGACCTATTGCAGGAGCAGATGCAGACATTACGAACGTTTGGCTAGATCAATATGATGACTACTTGATAGTTTAGTGCACCATGCTTAAACGGCTTAGAATCGGGACTTCAAAGACGTTTTGAACGTCATGGACCATATGAGATGTCCCAGGAGTTGAAGTTAATATTTCAAGCAAATACCCGAGTTGAGAGATATGAAGTCTCCAGCAAGTTCTATAGCTAAAAGATGGAGGAGAATAGCTCAAGCAGTGAGCATGTGCTCAGATTGTCTGGATACTACAATCGCTTGAATCAAGTGGGAGTTAATCTTCCAGATAAGATAGTGATTGACAGAATTCTCTAGTCACCATCACCAAGTTAGTAGAACTTCGTGATGAACTATGATATGCAAGGGATAACGGAAACGATTCCCAAGCTCTTCGTAATGCTGAAATCAACGAAGGAAGAAATAAAGAAAAATACCAAGTGTTGATGGTAGACAAAACCACTAGTTTCAAGAAAAGGGCAAAGGGAAGAAGGGGAACTTCAAGAAGAACGTCAAGCAAGTTGCTGCTCAAGTGAAGAAGCCCAAGTCTGGTCCTAAGCCTGAGACTAAGTGCTTCTACTGCAAAGGGACTGGTCACTGGAAGCGGAACTGCCCCAAGTATTTGGCGGATAAGAAGGATGGCAGAATGAACAAAGGTATATTTGATATACGGATTATTGATGTGTATTTTACTAGTGTTCGTAGCAACCCCCCGGTATTTGATACTGGTTCAGTTTCTAAGAGTAGTAACTCGAAACGGCAGTTGCAGAATGAACAGAGACTAGTTAAGGGTGAAGTGATGATGTGTGTTGGAAGTGGTTCCAAGATTGATATGATCATCATCGCACACTCACTATACTTTCGGGATTAGTGTAGAACCTAAATAAGTGTTATTTGGTGTTTGCATTGAGCATGAATATGATTTGATCATGTTTATTGCAATAAGGTTATTCATTTAAGTAAGAGAATAAATTGTTGTTCTGTTTACATATATGGTTACACACCCAATGAAAATGGTTCGTTGGATCTCGATCGTAGTGATACACATATCCATAATATTGAAACCAAAAGATGCAAATTTAATAATGATAGTGCAACTTATTTGTGGCACTGCCATTTAGGTCATATTGGTGTAAAGCGCATGAAGAAACTCCATGCTGATGGACTTTTGGAATCACTTGATTATGAATCAGTTGATGCTTGCGAACCATGCCTCATGGGCAAGATGACTAAGACTCCGTTCTCCGGAACAATGCAGCAAGCAACAGATTTGTTGGAAATCATGCATACTGATGTATGTGGTCCGATGAATATTGAAGCTCGCGGCAGGTATCATTATTTTCTGATCTTCACAGATGATTTTAGCAGATATGAGTATATCTACTTGATGAAACACAAGTCTGAAACATTTGAAAAGTTCAAAGAATTTCAGCGTAAAGTGGAGAATCATCGTAACAAAATAAAAGTTTCTACGATATGATCGCAAAAGTAAAATATTTGAGTTGCGAGTTTGGCCTTCAGTTAAAACAATGTGAAATAGTTTCACTACTCACGCCACCTGGAACACCATAGTGTAATGGTGTGTCCAAACGTCGTAACCGTGCTTCATTAGATATGGTGCGATCTATGACGTCTCTTACTGATTTACCGCTATCGTTTTGGGGTTATGCATTAGAGACAGCTACATTCACGTTAAATAGGGCACCATCTAAATCCGTTGAGACGACACCGTATGAACTATGGTTTGGCAAGAAACCTAAGCTGTCGTTTCTTAAAGTTTGAGGTTTCAATGCTTATGTGAAAAAGTTTCAACCTGATAAGCTCAAACCCAAATCGGAGAAGTGCGTCTTCATAGGATACCCAAAAGAAAATGTTGGGTTCACCTTCTATCACAGATCCGAAGGCAAGATATTCGTTGCTGAGAATGGATCCTTTCTAGAGAAGGAGTTTCTCTCGAAAGAAGTGAGTGGGAGGAAAGTAGAACTTGATGAGGTAACTGTACCTGCTCCCTTATTGGAAAGTAGTTCATCACAGAAATCTGTTTCTGTGACTCCTACACCAATTAGTGAGGAAGCTAATGATGATGATCATGTAACTTCAGATCAAGTTACTACCGAACCTCGTAGGTAAACCAGGGTGAGATCTGCACCAGAGTGGTATGGTAATCATGTTCTGGAGGTCATGTTACTTCACCATGACAGACCTACGAACTATGAGGAAGCGATGATGAGCCCAGATTCCACGAAATGGCTTGAGTCCATGAAATCTGAGATGAGATCCCAACAATAGCATACTTTATAGAACTTATGACTGAGGCATACGGAATGACTTTTCATTCTCTTTCTATTTTCTGCTGTGGTCGGGTTTTGAGTATTTAATCAACATCACACCTTGCAACACAGGAAAGAACTCTTTCTTTGACTGTTCCATTTTGAACTACTTCAAAATCTTGTCAAGGTATGTACTCACTGAAAAAACTTATCAAGCGTCTTGATCTATCTCTATAGATCTTGATGCTCAATGTGTAAGCAGCTTCATCGAGGTCTTTCTATGAAAAACTCTTTTCAAACACTCCTTTATGCTTTCCAGAAAATTCTACATTATTTCCGATCAACAATATGTCATTCACATATACTTATCAGAAATGCTGTAGTGCTCCCACTCACTTTCTTGTAAATGCAGGCTTCACCGCAAGTCTGTATAAACCATATGCTTTGATCACTTTATCAAAGCATATATTCCAACTCCAAGATGCTTGCACCAGTCCATAGATGGATCGCTGGAGCTTGCTCACTTTGTTAGCACCATTAGGATTGACAAAACCTTCTGGTTGTATCATATACAACTCTTCTTTTAAGAAATCCATGAAGGAATACAGTTTTGACATCCATTTGCCAGATTTCATAAAATGCGGCAACTGCTAACATGATTCGGACAAACTTTTAAGCATCGATATGGGTGAGAAGGTCTCATCGTAGTCAACTCCTTGAACTTGTTGTCGAAAACCTTTCGCAACAAGTCGAGCTTTGTGGACAGTAACATTACCATCAGCGTCTGTCTTCTTCTTGAAGATCCATTTATTCTCGATGGCTTGCCGATCATCGGGCAAGTCAACCAAAGTCCTCACTTTGTTCTCATACATTGATCCCATCTCAGATTTCATGGCCTCTAGCCATTTTTAAGAAGCTAGGCTCATCATCACTTCCTCATAGTTCGTAGGTTCATCATGATCAAGTAACATGACATCCAGAACAGGATTATTGTACCACTCTGGTGTGGATCTCACTCTGGTTGACCTACGAGGTTCGGTAGTAACTTGATCTGAAGTTACATGATCTTCATCATTAGCTTCCTCACTAATTGGTGTAGGAGTCAAAGGAACATATTTGTATGATGAACTACTTTCCAATAAGGGAGCAGGTACAGTTACCTCATCAAGTTCTACTTTCCTCCCACTCACTTCTTTTGAGAGAAACTCCTTCTCTAGAAAGGATCCATTCTTAGCAACGAATGTCTTGCCTTCGGATCTGTGATAGAAGGTATACCCAATTGTCTACTTTGGGTATCCTATGAAGACACATTTCTCCGATTTGGGTTCGAGCTTATCAGGTTGAAACTTTTTCACATAAGCATCGCAGCCCCAAACTTTAAGAAACGACAGCTTAGGTTTCTAGCCAAACCACAGTTCATATGGTGTCGTCTCAATGGATTTAGATGGTGCCCTATTTAACGTGAATGCAGCTATCTCTAATGCATAACCCCAACATGATAGTGATAAATCGGTAAGAGACATCATAGATCGCACCATATCTAATAAAGTATGGTTATGACGTTCGGACACACCATTACGCTGTGGTGTTCCAGGTGGCGTGAGTTGTGAAACTATTTCGCATTGTTTCAAATGAAGACCAAACTCATAACTCAAATATTCTCCTTCACGATCAGATCGCAGAACCTTTATTTTCTTGTTACAATGATTTTCCACTTCACTCTGAAATTCTTTGAACTTTTCAAATGTTTCAGACTTATGTTTCATCAAGTAGATATACCCATATCTACTCAAATCATCTATGTAGGTCAGAAAATAACGATACCCACCGCGAGCCTCAACACTCATCGAACCGCATACATCAGTATGTATTATTTCCAATAAGTCAGTTTCTCGCTCCATTGTTCCGGAGAACGGAGTCTTGGTCATCTTGCCTATGAGGCATGGTTCGCAAGCATCAACTGATTCATAATCAAGTGATTCCAAAAGCCCATCAGTATGGATTTTCTTCATGCGCTTTACACTAATATGACCTAAACGGCAGTGCCACAAATAAGTTGCACTATCATTATTAACTTTGCATCTCTTGGTTTCAATATTATGAATATGTGTATCACTACGATCGAGATTCAATAAACCATTCACCTTGGGTGTATGACCATTGAAGGTTTTATTCATGCAGACAGAACAACAATTATTCTCTGACTTTAAATGAATAAGTGTATTGCAATAAACATGATCAAATCATGTTCATGCTTAACGCAAACACCAAATAACATTTATTTAGGTTCAACACTAATCCCGAAAGTATTGGGAGTGTGTGATGATGATCAGATCAATTTCGGAACCACTTCCAACACACATCGTCACTTTACCCTTAACTAGTCTCTGTTCATTCTGCAACTCCCGTTTTGAGTTACTAATCTTAGCAACTGAACTAGTATCAAATACTGAGGGGTTGCTATAAACACTAGTAAAGTACACATCAATAACATGTATATCAAATATACCTTTGTTCACTTTGCCATCTTTCTTATCCGCCAAATACTTGGGGCAGTTCTGTTTCCAGTGACCAGTCCCTTTGCAGTAGAAGCACTTAGTCTCAGGCTTAGGTCTAGACTTGGGCTTCTTCACTTGAGCAGCAACTTGCTTGCCGTTCTTCTTGAAGTTCCCCTTCTTCCCTTTGCCCTTTTCTTGAAACTAGTGGTCTTGTCAACCATCAACACTTGATGCTTTTCTTGATTTCTACCTTCGTCGATTTCTGCATCACGAAGAGCTTGGGAATCATTTTTGTTATCCCTTGCATATTATAGTTCATCACTAAGTTCTAGTAACTTGGTGATAGTGACTAGAGAACTTTGTCAATTACTATCTTATCTAGAAGATTAACTCCCACTTGATTCAAGCAATTGCAGTACCCAGTCAATCTGAGCACATGCTCACTGGTTGATCTATTCTCCTGCATCTTTGTAGGCAAAGTACTGTCAGAGGTATCCTACCTCTCGACACGGGCATGAGTATAAAATACTAATTTCAACTCTTGGAACATCTTATATGCTCCGTGGCGTTCAAAATATTTTTGGAGTCCTGGTTCTAAGATGTAAAGCATGGTGCACTAAACTATCAAGTAGTCATCATACCGAGCTTTGCCAAACATTCATAACATCTGCATATGCTCCTGCAATAGGTCTGTCACCTCGCGGTGCATCAAGAACATAATTCTTCTGTGCAGCAATGAGGATAATCCTTAGATCAAGGATCCAATCCGCATCATTTCTACTAACATCTTTCAATTCATTTTTCTCTAGGAACATATCAAAAATAAACAGGGAGCTACATCGCAAGCAATTGATCTACAACATAGATATGCAAATACTATCAGGACTAAGTTCATGATAAATTAATGTTCAATTAATCATATTACTTAAGAACTCCCACTTAGATAGACATCCCTCTAGTCATCTAAATGATCACGTGATCCAAATCAACTAAACCATGTCCGATCATCACGTGAGATGGAGTAGTTTTCAATGGTGAACATCACTATGTTGATCATATCTACTATATGATTCACGCTCGACCTTTCGGTCTCCAGTGTTCCGAGGCCATATCTGCATATGCTAGGCTCGTCAAGTTTAACCCGAGTATTCCGTGTGTGCAAAACCGGCTTGCACCCGTTGTATGTGAACGTAGAACTTATCACACTCGATCATCACGTGGTGTCTCGGCACGACGAACTGTCGCAACGGTGCATACTCAGGGAGAACACTTATACCTTGAAATTTAGTGAGAGATCATCTTAAAATGCTACCGTCGATCTAAGCAAAACAAGATGCATAAAGGATAAACATCACATCCAATCAAAATATGTGACATGGTATGGCCATGATCATCTTGCACCTTTGATCTCCATCTCCAAAGTACCGTCATGATCTCTATTGTCACCGGCATGACACCATGATCTCCATCATCCTAATCTCTATCAATGTGTCGTCACATGGTCGTCTCGCCAACTATTGCTCTTGCAACTATTGCTATCGCATAGCGATAAAGTAAAGCAATTGTTTGGCGCTTGCATCTTATGCAATAAAGAGACAACCATAAGGCTTCTGCCAGTTGCCGATAACTTCAATAAAACATGATCATCTCGTACAACAATTTATATATCATCACATCTTGACCATATCACATCACAACATGCCTTGCAAAAATAAGTTAGACGTCCTCTACTTTGTTGTTGCAAGTTTTACATGGCTGCTACGGGCTGAGCAAGAACCATTCTTACCTACGCATCAAAAACCACGACACGGTATAGTGATTGCTTTTTGATCTTCAGAAAGAACCCTGTTCATTGAATACGATTCAACTAAAGCTGAGAAACAGACACCCACTAGCCACCTGTGTGCGAAGCACGTCGGTAGAACCAGTCTCGTGTAAGCATACGCATAATGTCGGTCTGGGCCGCTTCATCCAACAATGCCGCTGAATCAAGAATCAACTAGTGATGGCAAGCAATATGTATATACCCACGCCCACAACTCCTTTGTGTTCTACTCATGCATATAACATCTACACATAGACCTGGCTCGAATGCGACTGTTGGGGAACGTAGTAATTTCAAAAAAATTCCTACGCACATGCAAGATCATGGAGATGCATAGCAACGAGAGGGAAGAGTATCGCCCACGTACCCTCGTAGATCGTAAGCGGAAGCATTATGAGAACACGGTTGATGTAGTCGAACGTCTTCACGATCCGACCGATCCAAGTACCGAACACACGGCACCTTCGAGTTCAACACACGTTCAGCTCGATAACGTCCCACGAACTCCGATCCAGCAGAGCTTCACGGGAGAGTTCCGTCAGCACGACGGCGTGTTGACGGTGATGATGTTGCTACCAACGCAGGGCTTCGCCCAAGCACCGCTACGATACGATCGAGGTGGATTATGGTGGAGGGGGCACCGCACACGGCTAAGGGATCAATGATCAACTTGTGTGTCCATGGGGTGCCCCCTTCCCCCGTATATAAAGGAGTGGAGGAGGGGGATGGCCGGCCCTCTACTATGGCGCGCCTTGGGGAGTCCTACTCCCACCGGGAGTAGGATTCCCCCCTTCCATGTAGTAGGAGTAGGAGAGAAGGAAAGGGAAAAGAGAAGAGAAGGAAGGAGGGGGCGCCGCCCCTCCCCCTAGTCCAATTCGGACTAGGCCTTGGGGGGCGTGCAACCTGCCCTAGGCAGCCCCTCTCTCTTTCCCCTAAAGCCCAATAAGGCCCATATACTCCCCGGTGAATTCCCGTAACTCTCTGGTACTCCGATAAATACCCGAACCACTCAGAACCTTTCCGATGTTCGAATATAGCCTTCCAATATATCGATCTTTACGTCTTGAACATTTAGAGACTCCTCGTCATGTCCCTGATATCATCCGGGACTCCGAACAACCTTCCGTGCATCAAAACACATAAACTCATAATACAAATCGTCACCAAACTTTAAGCGTGCGGACCCTACGGGTTCGAGAACTATGTAGACATGACCGAGACACGTCTCAGGTCAATAACCAATAGCAGAACTTGGATGTTCATATTGGCTCCCACATATTCTACGAAGATCTTTATCGGTTAAACCGCATAACAACATACGTTGTTCCCTTTGTCATCGGTATGTTACTTGCCCGAGATTCGATCGTCGGTTTCTCAATACCTAGTTCAATCTCGTTATCGGCAAGTCTCTTTACATGTTCGGTAATACATCATCCCGCAACTAACTCATTAGTTACATGCTTGCAAGGCTTATAGTGATGTGCATTACCGAGTGGGCCTAGAGATACCTCTCCGACAATCGGAGTGACAAATCCTAATCTTGATTTATACCAACTCAACAAGTACCATTGGAGACACCTGTAGAGCACCTTTATAATAACCCAGTTACGTTGTGACGTTTGGTAGCTGATACGTCTCCAACGTATCTATAATTTTTGATTGCTCCATGCTATATTATCTACTATTTTGGACTATATTGGGCTTTATTTTCCACTTTTATATTATTTTTGGGACTAACCTATTAACCGGAGGCCCAGCCCAGAATTGTTGTTTTTTGCCTATTTCAGTGTTTCGAAAAACGGAATATCAAACGGAGTCCAAACGGAATAAAATCTTCGGGAACGTGATTTTCTCACCGAACGTGATCCAGAAGACTTGGACCCTACTTCAAGGAACAATAGAGGCGGTCATGAGGGTGGCGGCGCCCCCCTAGGGCGCGCCCCCTGCCTCGTGGGCCCCTCGTTGCTCCTCCGGCATACTTCTTCCCCTATATATACACACGTACCCCCAAACGATCAGAACAAGAGCCAAAAACCTAATTCCACCGCAGCAACTTTCTGTATCCACCAGATCCCATCTTGGGGCCTGTTTCGGAGCTCCACCGGAAGAGGGCCGTCATCACGGAGGGCTTCTACATCATCATAGCCTCTCCGATGAAGTGTGAGTAGTTTACCTCAGACCTTCGGGTCCATAGTTAGTAGCTAGATGGATTCTTCTCTCTCTTTGAATCTCAATACAAAGTTCTCCCCCTCTCTTGGGGAGATCTATTCGATGTAATCTTCTTTTTGCGGTGTGTTTCTTGAGACCGATGAATTGTGGGTTTATGATCAAGTCTATCTATGAATAATATTTGAATCTTCTCTGAATTCTTTTATGTATGATTGGTTATCTTTGCAAGTCTCTTCGAATTATCCGTTTGGTTTGGCCAACTAGATTGGTAGTTCTTGCCATGGGAGAAGTGCTTAGCTTTGGGTTCGATCTTGCGGTGTCCTTTCCCAGTGACAGAAGGGGCAGCAAGGCACGTATTGCATCGTTGCCATCGAGGATAACAAGATGGGGTTTATTTCATATTGCATGAATTTATCTCTTTACATCATGTCATCTTGCTTAAGGCGTTACTCTGTTTTTAACTTAATACTCTAGATGCATGCTGGATAGCGGTCAATGAGTGGAGTAATAGTAGTAGATGCAGAATCGTTTCGATCTACTTGTCACGGACGTGATGCCTATATACATGATCGTGCCTAGATATTCTCATAACTATGCTCAATTCTGTCAATTGCTCAACAGTAATTTGTTCACCCACCGTAGAATACTTATGCTCTTGAGAGAAGCCACTAGTGAAACCTATGGCCCCTGGGTCTATTCTCATCATATCAATCTCCATCACTTTAATCTTGTTTTGCTTTTTACTTTGCTTTTACTTTTTACTTTGCATGTTTATACCAAAAATATTATATCTATCAGATCTCACTCTCGTAAGTGACCTGAAGGGATTGACAACCCCTAATCGCGTTGGTTGCGAGTAGCTATCGCTTTGTGCAGGTACGAGGGACTTGAGCGTGGCCTCCTACTGGATTGATACCTTGGTTCTCAAAACTGAGGGAAATACTTATGCTACTCTGCTGCATCATCCCTTCCTCTTCGGGGAAAACCAACGCGAGCTCAAGACGTAGCAAGAAGGATTTCTGGCGCCGTTGCCGGGGACTCTACGCAAAAAGTCAACATACCAAGTACCCATCACAATCCCTATCTCTCGCATTACATTATTTGCCATTTGCCTCTCATATTCCTCTCCCCCCAATTCACCCTTGCCGTTTTATTCGCCCTCTCTCTCTATCCTCCCTCTCTATTTGCCTCTTTTGCCCGCTTGCTTTTTGTTTGCTCGTGTGTTAGATTGCTTGTTTGTCGCGATGGCTCAACCGAGATTTGGTGATCTCCACCTCAAAAGGTTAGAGGAGATTGAAACCAACGTTAGGAAGTTTATGGTTTTGCAATTTGAGCATAATAATTTCTTTAGAACGAGCTTAAGGAAAAAAAAGTTTTATGAGTTATATGAATAAAGAGCTAAATGATATGTCTAAAGAATTTGATGGTATAAGATCCCAAATTGCTCGTCTAGAAAAAATGACTGCTGAAATTTCGGATATGCAAGCCACCTTAGGCAATAAGATGGCCGCTAAACCGAATACATATGAAAATCAAGATGAAGATCTAAAAGTTATTGATGTGTCCCCTATTAAATCTTTGTTTTGCAATATGAATCTTGATGAAACTGAATATGATCTTCCTTTACCTAGAAGGCGTTCTAAAAATTCGGAGTATTTAGATCTTAATGATGAAATTGATGAAAGTGGGATTGAAAGAAATAAAAATCTAGATGTTGCTAAACCCACTATATTGGATTTCAAGGAATTTAATTATGAAAATTGCTCTTTAATTGATTGTATTTCCTTGTTGCAATCCGTGCTAAATTCTCCACATGCTTATAGTCAAAATAAAGCCTTCACCGAACATATTGTTGATGCCTTGATGCAATCTTATGAAGAAAAACTTGAGTTGGAAGTTTCTATCCCTAGAAAACTCTATGATGAGTGGGAACCAACTACTAAAATTAAAATTAAAGATCATGAGTTTTATGCTTTGTGTGATTTGGGTGCTAGTGTCTCTACTATTCCCAAGACTTTGTGTGATTTACTAGATTTCCGTAATTTCGATGATTGCTCTCTAAACTTGCATCTTGCGGATTCCACTATTAAGAAACCTATGGGAAGAATTAATGATGTTCTTATTGTTGCAAATAGGAACTATGTGCCCGTAGATTTCATTGTTCTTGATATAGATTGCAATCCTTCTTGCCCTATTATTCTTGGTAGACCTTTCCTTAGAACGGTTGGTGCGATTATTGATATGAAGGAAGGGAATATTAGATTTCAATTTCCATTAAAAAAGGGCATGGAACACTTTCCAAGAAAGAAAATAAAATTGCCATATGAAACTATCATGAGAGCCACTTATGGATTGCCTACCAAAGATGGCAATACCTAGATCTATCCTCGCTTTTATGCCTAGCTAGGGGCGTTAAACGATAGCACTTGTTGGGAGGCAACCCAATTTTATTTTTATTATTTTCTTTTTGCTCCTGATTAGTAATAAATAAATTATTTAGCCTCTGTTTTGGTTGTTTTTTTTGTGTTTAGTTAGTGTTTGTGCCAAGTAGAACTGTTGGGAAGACTTGGGGAAAGTCTTGTTGAACTTGCTGTAAAAACAGAAACTTTGGCGCTCACGAGAACTGCTGTCATTTTTATTTGGAGACTGATATTTAGTTAATTCTTTTTGAAGATGATTAATAGATAAATTCCTCACGTCCATCAATTTATTTTAGAATTTTTGGGGTTCCAGATCTTGCGCTAGCTACAGATTACTACAGATTGTTCTGTTTTTGACAGATTCTGTTTTTCGTGTGTTGTTTGCTTATTTTGATGAATCTATGGTTAGTAAATTAGTTTATAATCCATAGATAAGTTGGAATACAGTAGGTTTAACACTAATATAAATTAATAATGAGTTCATTACAGTACCTTGAAGTGGTCTTTTGTTTTCTTTCGCTAACGAAGCTCATGAGTTTTCTATTTTGAGTTTTGTGTTGCGAAGTTTTCAAGTTTTGGGTGAATTCTTTTGATGGATCATGGAACAAGGAGTGTCAAGAGCCTAAGCTTGGGGATGCCCATGGCACCCCCAAGATAATCCAAGGACACCAAAAAGTCAAAGCTTGGGGATGCCCCGGAAGGCATCCCCTCTTTCGTCCACTTCCATCGGTAATTTACTTGGAGCTATATTTTTATTCACCAACATGATATGTGTTTTGCTTGGAGCTTCTTGTATTATTTGTGCCTTTGTGTCTTAGTATACCACAATCATCCTTGGTGTACACACATTTTGAGAGAGCCATACATGAATTAAAATTTGATAGAATACTCTATGTGCTTCACTTATATCTTTTGAGCTAAGTAGTTTTGCTCTATGTGCTTCACTTATATCTTTTGAGTTTTATAATTTTGCTCTATGTGCTTCACTTAGATCTTTTAGAGCACGGTGGTGGATTTGTTTTAAAGAAACTATTGATCTCTCATGCTTCACTTAAATTATTTTGAGAGTCTCTTAATAGCATGGTAATTTGCTTAATAATAATATGCTTGGTGTTCAAGATTTGTGAAACTTTCTTTTGAGTGTGTTGAATACTAAGAAAAGATTGAAACAGGATAATTGTTTTGAGATATGGAGGTGATAATATTAAAGTCATGCTAGTTGAGTAGTTGTGAATTTAAAGAATACTTGTGTTAAAGTTTGTGATTCCCGTAGCATGCACGTATGGTGAACCGTTATGTGATGAAGTCGGAGCATGATTTATTTATTGATTGTCTTCCTTATGAGTGGCGGTCGGGGATGAGCGATGGTCTTTTCCTACCAATCTATCCCCCTAGGAGCATGCGCGTAATACTTTTCTTTGATAACTTCTAGATTTTTTCAATAAGTACATGAGTTCTTTATGACAAATGTTGAGTCCATGGATTATACTCACTCTCACCCTTCCACCTTTGCTAGCCTCTCTAATACCGCGCACCTTTCACCGGTATCATACACCTACCATATACGTTCCTCAAAACAGCCACCATACCTACCTATTATGGCATTTCCATAGCCATTCCGAGATATATTGCCATGCAACTTTCCACCATCTAGTTCATCATGACACACTCCATCATTGTCATATTGCATATCCCGGTACACCGTCGGATGCATTCGCATAGAGTCATATTTTATTCTAAGTATCGAGTTGTAATTGTTGAGTTATAAGAAAAATAAAAGTGTGATGATCATCATTATTAGAGCATTGTCCCAAGTGACTAAAGAATGATGGAGACTATGATTCCCCCATAAGTCGGGATGAGACTCCGGGCGAAAAATAAATAAAAGAGGCCAAAGAAGCCCAAATAAAAAGAGGCCATAAAAAAGAGAAAAGGCCCAAATAAAAAAATGAGAGAAAAAGAGAGAAGGGACAATGTTAATATCCTCTTACCACACTTGTGCTTCAAAGTAGCACCATGATCTTCATAGTAGAGAGTCTCTCATGTTATCACTTTCATATACTAGTGGGAATTTTACATTATAGAACTTGGCTTGTATATTCCAATGATGGGCTTCCTCAAATTGCCCTAGGTCTTCATGAGCAAGCAAGTTGGATGCACACCCACTTAGTTTCTTTTTGAGCTTTCATATACTTATAGCTCTAGTGCATCCATTGCATGGCAATCCCTACTCACTCACATTGATATCTATTGATGGTCATCTCCATAGCCCGTTGATACGCCTAGTTGATGTGAGACTATCTTCTCCACAACCACCATTCTATTCCACCTATAGTGCTATATCCATGGCTCACGCTCATGTATTGCGTGAAGATTGAAAAAGTTTTGAAAAAGTTAGAGTATGAAACAATTGCTTGGCTTGTCATCGGGGTTGTGCATGATTTAAATACTTTGTGTGGTGAAGATAGAGCATAGCCAGACTATATGATTTTGTAGGGATAACTTTCTTTGGCCATGTTATTTTGAGAAGACATAATTGATTTGTTAGTATGCTTGAAGTATTATTATTTTTATGTCAATATAAACTTTTGTCTTGAATCTTTTGAATCTGAATATTCATACCACAATTAAGAAGATTTGCATTGAAATTATGCCAAGTAGCACTCGGCATCAAAAATTCTCTTTTTATCATTTACCCACTCGAGGACGAGCAGGAATTAAGCTTGGGGATGCCTGATACATCTCCAACGTATCTATAATTTTTGATTGCTCCATGCTATATTATCTACTGTTTTGGACTATATTGGGCTTTATTTTCCACTTTTATATTATTTTTGGGACTAACCTATTAACCGGAGGCCCAGCCCAGAATTGTTGTTTTTTGCCTATTTCAGTGTTTCGAAAAACGGAATATCAAACGGAGTCCAAACGGAATAAAATCTTCGGGAACGTGATTTTCTCACCGAACGTGATCCAGAAGACTTGGACCCTACTTCAAGGAACAATAGAGGCGGTCATGAGGGTGGCGGCGCCCCCCTAGGGCGCGCCCCCTGCCTCGTGGGCCCCTCGTTGCTCCTCCGGCATACTTCTTCCCCTATATATACACACGTACCCCCAAACGATCAGAACAAGAGCCAAAAACCTAATTCCACCGCAGCAACTTTCTGTATCCACCAGATCCCATCTTGGGGCCTGTTTCGGAGCTCCACCGGAAGAGGGCCGTCATCACGGAGGGCTTCTACATCATCATAGCCTCTCCGATGAAGTGTGAGTAGTTTACCTCAGACCTTCGGGTCCATAGTTAGTAGCTAGATGGATTCTTCTCTCTCTTTGAATCTCAATACAAAGTTCTCCCCCTCTCTTGGGGAGATCTATTCGATGTAATCTTCTTTTTGCGGTGTGTTTCTTGAGACCGATGAATTGTGGGTTTATGATCAAGTCTATCTATGAATAATATTTGAATCTTCTCTGAATTCTTTTATGTATGATTGGTTATCTTTGCAAGTCTCTTCGAATTATCCGTTTGGTTTGGCCAACTAGATTGGTAGTTCTTGCCATGGGAGAAGTGCTTAGCTTTGGGTTCGATCTTGCGGTGTCCTTTCCCAGTGACAGAAGGGGCAGCAAGGCACGTATTGCATCGTTGCCATCGAGGATAACAAGATGGGGTTTATTTCATATTGCATGAATTTATCTCTTTACATCATGTCATCTTGCTTAAGGCGTTACTCTGTTTTTAACTTAATACTCTAGATGCATGCTGGATAGCGGTCAATGAGTGGAGTAATAGTAGTAGATGCAGAATCGTTTCGATCTACTTGTCACGGACGTGATGCCTATATACATGATCGTGCCTAGATATTCTCATAACTATGCTCAATTCTGTCAATTGCTCAACAGTAATTTGTTCACCCACCGTAGAATACTTATGCTCTTGAGAGAAGCCACTAGTGAAACCTATGGCCCCTGGGTCTATTCTCATCATATCAATCTCCATCACTTTAATCTTGTTTTGCTTTTTACTTTGCTTTTACTTTTTACTTTGCATGTTTATACCAAAAATATTATATCTATCAGATCTCACTCTCGTAAGTGACCTGAAGGGATTGACAACCCCTAATCGCGTTGGTTGCGAGTAGCTATCGCTTTGTGCAGGTACGAGGGACTTGAGCGTGGCCTCCTACTGGATTGATACCTTGGTTCTCAAAACTGAGGGAAATACTTACGCTACTCTGCTGCATCATCCCTTCCTCTTCGGGGAAAACCAACGCGAGCTCAAGACGTAGCAAGAAGGATTTCTGGCGCCGTTGCCGGGGACTCTACGCAAAAAGTCAACATACCAAGTACCCATCACAATCCCTATCTCTCGCATTACATTATTTGCCATTTGCCTCTCATATTCCTCTCCCCCCAATTCACCCTTGCCGTTTTATTCGCCCTCTCTCTCTATCCTCCCTCTCTATTTGCCTCTTTTGCCCGCTTGCTTTTTGTTTGCTCGTGTGTTAGATTGCTTGTTTGTCGCGATGGCTCAACCGAGATTTGGTGATCTCCACCTCAAAAGGTTAGAGGAGATTGAAACCAACGTTAGGAAGTTTATGGTTTTGCAATTTGAGCATAATAATTTCTTTAGAACGAGCTTAAGGAAAAAAAAGTTTTATGAGTTATATGAATAAAGAGCTAAATGATATGTCTAAAGAATTTGATGGTATAAGATCCCAAATTGCTCGTCTAGAAAAAATGACTGCTGAAATTTCGGATATGCAAGCCACCTTAGGCAATAAGATGGCCGCTAAACCGAATACATATGAAAATCAAGATGAAGATCTAAAAGTTATTGATGTGTCCCCTATTAAATCTTTGTTTTGCAATATGAATCTTGATGAAACTGAATATGATCTTCCTTTACCTAGAAGGCGTTCTAAAAATTCGGAGTATTTAGATCTTAATGATGAAATTGATGAAAGTGGGATTGAAAGAAATAAAAATCTAGATGTTGCTAAACCCACTATATTGGATTTCAAGGAATTTAATTATGAAAATTTCTCTTTAATTGATTGTATTTCCTTGTTGCAATCCGTGCTAAATTCTCCACATGCTTATAGTCAAAATAAAGCCTTCACCGAACATATTGTTGATGCCTTGATGCAATCTTATGAAGAAAAACTTGAGTTGGAAGTTTCTATCCCTAGAAAACTCTATGATGAGTGGGAACCAACTACTAAAATTAAAATTAAAGATCATGAGTTTTATGCTTTGTGTGATTTGGGTGCTAGTGTCTCTACTATTCCCAAGACTTTGTGTGATTTACTAGATTTCCGTAATTTCGATGATTGCTCTCTAAACTTGCATCTTGCGGATTCCACTATTAAGAAACCTATGGGAAGAATTAATGATGTTCTTATTGTTGCAAATAGGAACTATGTGCCCGTAGATTTCATTGTTCTTGATATAGATTGCAATCCTTCTTGCCCTATTATTCTTGGTAGACCTTTCCTTAGAACGGTTGGTGCGATTATTGATATGAAGGAAGGGAATATTAGATTTCAATTTCCATTAAAAAAGGGCATGGAACACTTTCCAAGAAAGAAAATAAAATTGCCATATGAAACTATCATGAGAGCCACTTATGGATTGCCTACCAAAGATGGCAATACCTAGATCTATCCTCGCTTTTATGCCTAGCTAGGGGCGTTAAACGATAGCACTTGTTGGGAGGCAACCCAATTTTATTTTTATTATTTGCTTTTTGCTCCTGATTAGTAATAAATAAATTATTTAGCCTCTGTTTTGGTTGTGTTTTTTGTGTTTAGTTAGTGTTTGTGCCAAGTAGAACTGTTGGGAAGACTTGGGGAAAGTCTTGTTGAACTTGCTGTAAAAACAGAAACTTTGGCGCTCACGAGAAATGCTGTCATTTTTATTTGGAGACTGATATTTAGTTAATTCTTTTTGAAGATGATTAATAGATAAATTCCTCACGTCCATCAATTTATTTTAGAATTTTTGGGGTTCCAGATCTTGCGCTAGCTACAGATTACTACAGATTGTTCTGTTTTTGACAGATTCTGTTTTTCGTGTGTTGTTTGCTTATTTTGATGAATCTATGGTTAGTAAATTAGTTTATAATCCATAGATAAGTTGGAATACAGTAGTTTTAACACCAATATAAATTAATAATGAGTTCATTACAGTACCTTGAAGTGGTCTTTTGTTTTCTTTCGCTAACGAAGCTCATGAGTTTTCTATTTTGAGTTTTGTGTTGCGAAGTTTTCAAGTTTTGGGTGAATTCTTTTGATGGATCATGGAACAAGGAGTGTCAAGAGCCTAAGCTTGGGGATGCCCATGGCACCCCCAAGATAATCCAAGGACACCAAAAAGTCAAAGCTTGGGGATGCCCCGGAAGGCATCCCCTCTTTCGTCCACTTCCATCGGTAATTTACTTGGAGCTATATTTTTATTCACCAACATGATATGTGTTTTGCTTGGAGCTTCTTGTATTATTTGTGCCTTTGTGTCTTAGTATACCACAATCATCCTTGGTGTACACACATTTTGAGAGAGCCATACATGAATTAAAATTTGATAGAATACTCTATGTGCTTCACTTATATCTTTTGAGCTAAGTAGTTTTGCTCTATGTGCTTCACTTATATCTTTTGAGTTTTATAATTTTGCTCTATGTGCTTCACTTAGATCTTTTAGAGCACGGTGGTGGATTTGTTTTAAAGAAACTATTGATCTCTCATGCTTCACTTAAATTATTTTGAGAGTCTCTTAATAGCATGGTAATTTGCTTAATAATAATATGCTTGGTGTTCAAGATTTGTGAAACTTTCTTTTGAGTGTGTTGAATACTAAGAAAAGATTGAAACAGGATAATTGTTTTGAGATATGGAGGTGATAATATTAAAGTCATGCTAGTTGAGTAGTTGTGAATTTAAAGAATACTTGTGTTAAAGTTTGTGATTCCCGTAGCATGCACGTATGGTGAACCGTTATGTGATGAAGTCGGAGCATGATTTATTTATTGATTGTCTTCCTTATGAGTGGCGGTCGGGGATGAGCGATGGTCTTTTCCTACCAATCTATCCCCCTAGGAGCATGCGCGTAATACTTTTCTTTGATAACTTCTAGATTTTTTCAATAAGTACATGAGTTCTTTATGACAAATGTTGAGTCCATGGATTATACTCACTCTCACCCTTCCACCTTTGCTAGCCTCTCTAATACCGCGCACCTTTCACCGGTATCATACACCTACCATATACGTTCCTCAAAACAGCCACCATACCTACCTATTATGGCATTTCCATAGCCATTCCGAGATATATTGCCATGCAACTTTCCACCATCTAGTTCATCATGACACACTCCATCATTGTCATATTGCATATCCCGGTACACCGTCGGATGCATTCGCATAGAGTCATATTTTATTCTAAGTATCGAGTTGTAATTGTTGAGTTATAAGAAAAATAAAAGTGTGATGATCATCATTATTAGAGCATTGTCCCAAGTGACTAAAGAATGATGGAGACTATGATTCCCCCATAAGTCGGGATGAGACTCCGGGCGAAAAATAAATAAAAGAGGCCAAAGAAGCCCAAATAAAAAGAGGCCATAAAAAAGAGAAAAGGCCCAAATAAAAAAATGAGAGAAAAAGAGAGAAGGGACAATGTTAATATCCTCTTACCACACTTGTGCTTCAAAGTAGCACCATGATCTTCATAGTAGAGAGTCTCTCATGTTATCACTTTCATATACTAGTGGGAATTTTACATTATAGAACTTGGCTTGTATATTCCAATGATGGGCTTCCTCAAATTGCCCTAGGTCTTCATGAGCAAGCAAGTTGGATGCACACCCACTTAGTTTCTTTTTGAGCTTTCATATACTTATAGCTCTAGTGCATCCGTTGCATGGCAATCCCTACTCACTCACATTGATATCTATTGATGGTCATCTCCATAGCCCGTTGATACGCCTAGTTGATGTGAGACTATCTTCTCCACAACCACCATTCTATTCCACCTATAGTGCTATATCCATGGCTCACGCTCATGTATTGCGTGAAGATTGAAAAAGTTTTGAAAAAGTTAGAGTATGAAACAATTGCTTGGCTTGTCATCGGGGTTGTGCATGATTTAAATACTTTGTGTGGTGAAGATAGAGCATAGCCAGACTATATGATTTTGTAGGGATAACTTTCTTTGGCCATGTTATTTTGAGAAGACATAATTGATTTGTTAGTATGCTTGAAGTATTATTATTTTTATGTCAATATAAACTTTTGTCTTGAATCTTTTGAATCTGAATATTCATACCACAATTAAGAAGATTTGCATTGAAATTATGCCAAGTAGCACTCGGCATCAAAAATTCTCTTTTTATCATTTACCCACTCGAGGACGAGCAGGAATTAAGCTTGGGGATGCCTGATACATCTCCAACGTATCTATAATTTTTGATTGCTCCATGCTATATTATCTACTGTTTTGGACTATATTGGGCTTTATTTTCCACTTTTATATTATTTTTGGGACTAACCTATTAACCGGAGGCCCAGCCCAGAATTGCTGTTTTTGCCTATTTTAGTGTTTCGAAGAAACGAAATATCAAACGGAGTCCAAACGGAATAAAATCTTCGGGAACGTGATTTTCTCACCGAACGTGATCCAGGAGACTTGGACCCTGATCCAAGGAACAAAAGAGGCGGTCACGAGGGTGGGGGCGCCCCCCCTAGGGCGCCGCCCCCTGCCTCGTGGGCCCCTCGTTGCTCCTCCAGCGTACTGCTTCCTCCTATATATACACACGTACCCCCAAACGATCAGAACAGGAGCCAAACAACCTAATTCCACCGCCGCAACTTTCTGTATCCACCAGATCCCATCTTGGGGCCTGTTCTGGAGCTCCGCCGGAAGAGGGCCGTCATCACGGAGGGCTTCTACATCATCATAGCCTCTCCGATGAAGTATGAGTAGTTTACCTCAGACCTTCGGGTCCTAGTTAGTAGCTAGATGGCTTCTTCTCTCTCTTTGAATCTCAATACAAAGTTCTCCCCCTCTCTTGTGGAGATCTATTTGATGTAATCTTCTTTTTGCGGTGTGTTTGTTGAGACCGATGAATTGTGGGTTTATGATCAAGTCTATCTATGAATAATATTTGAATCTTCTCTGAATTCTTTTATGTATGATTGGTTATCTTTGCAAGTCTCTTCGAATTACACGTTTGGTTTGGCCAACTAGATTGGTAGTTCTTGCCATGGGAGAAGTGCTTAGCTTTGGGTTCGATCTTGCGGTGTCCTTTCCCAGTGACAGAAGGGGCAGCAAGGCACGTATTGCATCGTTGCCATCGAGGATAACAAGATGGGGTTTATTTCATATTGCATGAATTTATCTCTCTACATCATGTCATCTTGCTTAAGGCGTTACTCTGTTTTTAACTTAATACTCTAGATGCATGCTGGATAGCGGTCGATGAGTGGAGTAATAGTAGTAGATGCAGAATCGTTTCGATCTAATTGTCATGGACGTGATGCCTATATACATGATCATGCCTAGATATTCTCATAACTATGCTCAATTCTGTCAATTGCTCAACAGTAATTTGTTCACCCACAGTAGAATACTTATGCTCTTGAGAGAAGCCACTAGTGAAACCTATGGCCCCCGGGTCTATTCTCATCATATCAATCTCCATCACTTTAATCTTGTTTTACTTTTTACTTTGCTTTTACTTTTTACTTTGCATATTTATACCAAAAATATTATATCTATCAGATCTCACTCTCGTAAGTGACCGTGAAGGGATTGACAACTCCTAATCGTGTTGGTTGCGAGTAGCTATCGCTTTGTGCAGGTACGAGGGACTTGAGCGTGGCCTCCTACTGGATTGATACCTTGGTTCTCAAAAACTGAGGGAAATATTTACGCTACTCTACTGCATCATCCCTTCCTCTTCGGGGAAAACCAACGCAAGCTCAAGACGTAGCAGTAGCACACAAAGTGTTCCTCCGGTATTCGGGAGTTGCAAAATCTCATAGTCATAGGAACATGTATAAGTCATTAATAAAGCAATAGCAACAAACTAAACGATCATTGTGCTAAGCTAACGGATGGGTCAAGTCAATCACATCATTCTCTTATGATGTGATCCCGTTAATCAAATGACAACTCATGTCTATGGTTAGGAAACATAACCATCATTGATTCAAAGAGCTAGTCAAGTAGAGGCAAACTAGTGACACTCTGTTTGTCTATGTATTCACACATGTATTATGTTTCCGGTTAATACAATTCTAGCATGAATAATAAACATTTAGCATGAAATAAGGAAATAAATAATAACTTTATTATTGCCTCTAGGACATATTTCCTTCAATCTCCCACTTGCACTCGAGTCAATAATCTAGTTCACATCTTTATGTGATTAGTTCACATCTCCATGTGACTAATACCCAAAGGGTTTACTAATACCCAAGATGGTTGAGGTTACAAAATAGGACGGACCACACGTGGGCTGTTACAAGGGAGGAGCAGAATATGATGTTGATTATGGCATCAACATCACACAAGCATTTTTTGCTTTCATATGATGCTTGAAAGCAACGAGTACAAGAAAATAAAACAAGATAGTCATCCCTATACACATAATAGTGTGGCTTCCCAATGGCTCAAATGAAACTGATGCCTTTTCCCTTTTTGAATTAGAGGCATCCATCTCCCTCAATAACCACCGAGTAACCAATGTCCTGAGATAAACTTCATAACCAACATTAGTCAGCCTAACCCCATTGTCATCAACACCAAATACCATTTGGGAACAATGTCATCCAACCATCTATGACGACAAGGCCTTCGAATAAGAAGTCATGGTTTTCATTAAGTTTATAATTAATTACATTTACCATTTGAAATAAACTTTTGAAACATTTCATTTTCAATTATTTTTTAAGTTTCCATCAAAATATTCAATGCAAATTTGTTCAATTATTTTGGTGCATTACAAAAAATGACATGGTTTTTCAACCTTTTGTATTATTTTAGTGAGAGCTCATTGTTTGAATATTTTTACAAAGTATTTAAATAGTATTCACAAAAAAATCAATAACTTCACTCTTAATTTCAATATATTTAAAAAATACATAAAATATTTAATTATTTATCTCATTTTCATTAACATCACACCAAGATTTTACACAAATTTCAATTATTATAGTCACACTTGAGTCCTTTTCTAAAAATTTCACGGCGATACCACACAAATTCTAGTTCCTTCTGTCTCTTATTAAACTAAGAAATATTTGAAAAAAAAATTGAACTGTCATTGGAATAATTTTTGCAAGTGAAAACACTTTGTTAATGATTGTGAAACCAAATGAGTGTGAACTGTATTTGAAATGTATGTTGATTGTTTCTAAGAAAACAAATATGAAAAACATAATTGATATTCGTGTGGAATGTCGGTTAAATGTTTCCAAAATTTATTAAATATTTCCGAATGTTCTTAAATTTATTTGAACAGGCACTGAAACTTTGTTGAGACAAAAGGAAATTTCGTTGATATAAAATCTAAAATTGGCAACTAGTTGGAAGAATAATGATATTATAGTTTTAAGCTATTTAAAGAAGAACTTTAGAACTTGTATTTTAATTTTCTAAAAATATTAATGTCACTGGGAAATTATTTTTGTCTTAATTTTCAAGTATTTGATAGTGTTTGAATTCCTAAAGTTGATTTTTATTTTGTGCACAAAGATACTTGAATGTTATTGAAATGTTTTTTTTAATTTACATGTTTGTTAATACAATAAACTTAAATGTTGTAATTTGAAAATGATAGGAATACAGGGTTAAGTGGGAAGATTCCTTGTTTGTTGGTAGCTACCGATTTGTTGAGGACACTCCGCTACCCATAATCGTGGTCCATTAGAACAAATCTAGGAGAGTCATCAAAATGGAAGCTCCATGATCATTGTGTATTGTACTTCAAAAATTATGGAAGCTCGAGAGATAACGCGCAAACTTAGAGTCTCCATATTTTCTACCTCCATAATCCTGGAACCAGTTGACACTGGGTTATCCTTTTTCTCCAACCTATCTACCATCCCGAGTGAAGGGGCACCCAAAGTTTTCTTTTAGCCACATCCAGGCCACATGCATTATGCCACTATCGTATGGAGTGCGATCCAAAAGCAACTCTGTCGTCAAATATAGAGGCTGTGTGACGGGTGCGCCGTAAATTATGGCGATTCTCTTAAATACGATGACTCTACTAAAATGTTATTTCATCAGAATCATTATATTGGCAGTTATTATGACAATTGGGTCAATATAACGACTCTGCTCTAAAATTACTCTTAGAATTATTTGCACACTGTAGTGCAGATAGTTTTCTTAGAGAACCAGGACCACTGCGGAAAAAAGTAGAGAGAGAACCAGGTCCAATCCAAAGGAGGTCGGATGCTCCTACTCTTGTCACACATCTAATATTTTTAAAAAGTTACTTCTCACTTCTACCTATTTTCTCATCATGCACACTGTCCACATTAACTTTATGCCACGTCACCAATTCTCCCTGCACCTAGGCCTCCCACAAGCAACAAGTTATTAGGGAAACATTAATGTCTATCACTTACCACTAAACTCATGCATGCGTTCATAGCTAGCGACGCCCAACATTATTCCGTGCATGCAGTGCTTACGGGGATAGCTATCAATTGGGTAGAAGGGTTGCATGCAGACTTGTTTTTTTCTTTCGAAAATGCTAACGTCCACACGTGTGGCAACATTGCAAATCATCCACACGTTTGAATCACCGTCCAGTTAAGTTTGCATGAATCTTGACACACCGAGACAGTTTTCGCGTGCCATGTAGGACAAGGCCGGTGTGTGGGTGTTGAAGAGGTCGCTCACACGCCCCACAACACATGGTTGCCAACTGCGCTGTGTGGGTGAACTAATTTCTGCCCACACAGGCACCACCTAGTCTACGCGCGTGTGGGCGAACTGCAGTTGTGGATGGCAATTGCAATTGCGTGTACATGACAACTAGGCAAACACACATGGCAACTTTGAATCGTTTGCTAGACGGCAACTGCAGTTGCGCGTATGTGACAATCAGATAAACATACATGGCAACTGTGATTAACCACACATGGCAATTAGGTAAACACACATGGCAACTATTGTTTGACCACGTGTGACAAGTACTTAATCACACACGACAACTATGATTTGATTACACGCGTCAACTACCATAAATTAGACATGACAACTATAGTTAACCAAAACAGAGAGAGTTTTTATGCTTTTACAACCATATTTGCCATCCCGGATAACTACATGCATCTGCCATTCCAGATGGCAACTAAATCGTCATCCCGCGGGTACCTAATGTAGCTGCGCCAGGACGTGTGGACATATTTGCTTCGTGCCACTCGCGCGAAGTAGGGATGAATAGTATTTGTTGGGCGTGTGGCACGAAGTAGCTGCGCCCACACGCGTGGGCAATTCTACTGTTCGCCTACACACAACCCGTGTCGCTTGCCCCCTGCTCATGCCACACACGATGTGTGGGCAAATGCTTTTTAGGCCACACGTGTGGTGGATATAGATGTCCTTTTCTTTTCTTTCAATAATGATTGTCCAGGAGTGCCACGCTGTGTCAACCTCCCCCTCCCCTTTTTGTGAAAGAAGCATCTTTTGGTCCTTCAGTGTTGTAGCAGTTCATCTTCAATTTCCCGTTGTTTAACAATAGGCCTCAGTGACAGAGACAAGCCGCCGGCTCAAAGCAGGGAAAACAGCAACTGAAACCACAGCGTCTCGCTGGTGGCTGCTGCGGCCGGGTCACGCGGGGGCGGCTCAAAGTAGGCCGCTGCCGAAGTGAGCGGTCCGGGCGGCTTGACACTGAGGCGAAGTACGCTACGATAGTGGCGGGTTAGGCAGAACAAGGCCATGGTACGCGGCATGGCCGTCGGAGGCGGATGGCGGCTTGGCGGCGGCAGCTCTCCTGCTGCGACGGCGGCTCTCCCGCCGCAGAGACAGTGGCGGTTTAGGTGATGTACTTGCACCAGTTTTCTCAACCGTAGCTTCCCAGTAAAACGATTTACTTGGGCAACTTGAGAGTCCTTACGCGTATTGTATCACAAGTCTCAAAATAATTCCTTGAGACTGAGCCGGAACTTTTGATATATTGATTAACAAATCAGATGCAATGCTTCCCTTCTCCTCTC
The DNA here is from genome assembly GCF_056163025.1 of Triticum urartu. NCBI lineage: Eukaryota > Viridiplantae > Streptophyta > Magnoliopsida > Poales > Poaceae > Triticum > Triticum urartu. Next base: position 494,273,098 of record NC_141877.1, read on the forward strand.
TTTCAAATGCCATCTCAATGTAAACAATACAGAATTTGCGACCAATTGACGTGGAAGCAGACTCAGTATAGAACTTCCATAAATCAAGTCTGGGCATATAAATCTCAGGGCTGTGCTTCACACGTTTGTTGATGTGGATGAGTATCTCCATAGCAAGCTTGCGTACGGACGCGGAGGTGGAGGCGAAATGAAGTGATGGAGCAACGGGGCGAAACGAAACGACGAGGTTGCTACCGACTGGTAGTACTCCCTAGCCATGGCTGGGGTATGGAATCGTCGAACTCACAACCAGTGGCGGAGCCATGGAAGTTGAATAAGGGGGGCCAAGCGTTGGTTAGCTTTGTTGGGGAGGGTCGGCCCTTCAAATTACACTATTTTAGCAGGAATTAATCAGCTACTGACATGCATATTAGCTTGAATTTAAGGATGTTAGGGAGGGCCAGGGCCCCTGCTGTGCCCCTGCCTCCGCCACTGCTCACAACACAGAGACGTGGAGAGGAAGAAAGAGCCGAGGAGGAAGACTTGATTCAGAGGAAGGAGAAGATAAGGTTTGTTCAGTTAATCAACAATGCCTCACACAGCTACCTAGCAGCTACTTAACTGTGCAACCCCACAGTACACACGCGCACACCGGCCCATACTGGCCCACTCACACACAGCCCACGTACAAGGACCATAGCAAGCAGCGGGGCGAGGCGGGCATCCGACGAGGGCCAGCCGCATGAGCATCTGGTCCAAGGCGTGCTCCCTCCCCGTGACAGTCCGAGTCGGCGTGGCAGCGACTCGGAGCGGCGGCTCAAGGCGGTGGCGGCGGCTCGGTGGAAACGGTAGGGCCGACGGAGGCGGCTTGGCGCGCAGCCGTAGCTACAGCAACAGGCGGCCCGTGTAAACAGCCAACTGGAGCGGCAGCAGCACACCGGCACCGGCCGGAACAGGGCGGGTGGCGACTGCGGCAGCTCGTGGTGGCAGACGCGGACCCCAGCAGAAACGACAGTTGAAGCGGGTCCGCGGAGACGGATTTCCGCTGTGAAGGAGCTGTCAGCAAGGGGAAACAGCAGTAGTGGGTGGTGCAGGCGGCTTAGACATGACGCTGCAGGCTGCGGCGGTGCGGAGCTACGCGCGCGGGGTCGCACAAGGGCGGCCGAACCCAACGCTGGTGCAAAAGGGAGGCACGAGCTGAACCGGCGTAGAGCGGAGAGGCTCGGCAGGTCAGGCGTGCGCCAGCCAAGTGGTGGCTCAAGTTGATGCAGGTTGTCACGTGGTTGAGGCGACTTACGACAACAGCGGAGGCGGCTCTCGTCGCGAGGCGTGGCGGCTCTGAGATGGCCACGAGGGCGAGCTTGCAGTAAAGACCAACGGAGGCAGCGGCTCAAGGCGCAGCAGCCCGGAGGTGGAGTGAACACGTGCGTCACGGTCCATGTCGGTAGGGTGTAACAGCCTACCGCCAGGGACCTTAACGGTAGGAAACATCCCTATCGTCAAACAGAATGGCGGCGGCATATACAACCCTACCGTCAAGGTGCTCGGCGGTAGGGACGAGCATGCATTGTGTTTAATATTTAGCAATTTTTTGCGGTAGGGCATGCAACCCTACCGTCAGGGACCTTGGCGGTAGGCAGTTATACCCTACCTTCATGAACCCTGGGGTAGCAAAAGGGTCAGATCTCGAAAAAATTTAAACTAGGATCAAATATCGAGTAGGTATTAAAAAAGGGTCAAAACACCAAATTTAGCGGTTAGGCGCCGATGACCGGGTCACAGCCAGCGGGCCGTTCAACGACGGCCACGGGGCGGCCCGATCGCAACTTGTAGAGGAGGCCTGAGGCCACGACGTTGGGCGCGCGAATGCATAGCCGGTGCGGGCGTGAGAAGGCGCGGAGCGGGGGCGTCCGCGAGAAGGCGCTGGCGAAGCAAGCAGGAAGCAGAGGTGGACCGATTCCTCCTCCAGGTCGTGGTCATTGGATAACCCCCGTCCGGGTCGTGGTGATTGGATAACCCACATCCGGGTCACTTGGTTCTTTACTTAAAAAACGGACAAGAACCAGACGTAGCTAGCTGGCTGAGATTTGCTTCCCTCTTTGATCTGCTGTCCTCTTGAGCGGGTGTATAGAGCATATACAATGGTAGGTAAGATAGTTTTATCTTAAGTTCTATATGTAATTTAAAGATGACCAAAAAAAGGTCTACAATAGGTTATCTATTAGCCTTATCTTCAATAACTAGTCATTTCTAAAAATATGATGAGACATATTGTGTTAAGAGATCATCTCTTGTCTTCTCTTAAATAAGAGAAGAAAACCTTTTTCTTTTGAGTTCTCTCTCCTCCACCTCATCATTTATCCTACGTGACATTTCTAAGATAGCATCATTGTACATGCCCTAGCAGCTTGTAGCAGAAACAAATTCGGACCATGAATAATGATAGTAGTATGAACTCGGTGATGACCCACAAGTATAGGGGATCTATCGTAGCCTTTTTGATAAGTAAGAGTGTCGAACCCAACGAGAAGCAGAAGGAAATGATAAGCAGTTTTCAGTAAGGTATTCTCTGCAAGCACTGAAATTATCGATAACAGATAGTTTTTGTGATAAGGTAATTTATAACAAGTGGCAAATAATAAAAGTAAATAAGGTGCAGCAAGATGGTCCAATCTTTTTTGTAGCAAAGAACAAGCCTGGACAAACTCTTATATGAAGTAAAGCGCTCCCGAGGACACATGGGAATTATCGTCAAACTAGTTTTCATCACGTTCATATGATTCGCGTTCAGTACTTTGATAATTTGATATGTGGGTGGACCGGTGCTTGGGTGTTGTCCTTACTTGGACAAGCATCCCACTTATGATTCACCCCCATTGCAAGCATCCGCAATTACAACAGAAGTATTAAGATAAACCTAACCACAGCATGAAACATATGGATCCAAATCAGCCCCTTACGAAGCAACGTGTCGGGTGGTAGGTGCGACATATGCCAACGGGTGGCTTATCATTGTGGGAGCCAGTAAGACATCGCCGGTGCCTGGAAACGGGATAAGGCGAAGACATGCACGCCGTCGGATCTTACCCAGATTCGGGGCTCTCCGTGGAGATAACACCCCTACTGCTGCTCTGCGGGGTCTCCGCATGATCACTAGATGGACAAATAGCTACACAATGCTCCTTGAGCTGTTTTGGTGGGAGGAGGAAGAAGGGCACGGCTAGCCTGCTTCTTCTCCTTGTGTGGTGTCTAGGACTAGCAGGGGATCGAACCCTTTGCATGGGTGCCCCGGGGGGTTTATATAGGCCCACCCCCCGGGGGTACAATGGTAATCCGATTGGGCGCGGGGCCCAGCCGTCTGTGACTGCGCTCGCCGGCTTCTGCACCGGCTGCTGGGGCCCGCCGACTGGTGGGTCCCGCCGGCTGCCAGCCCCTTGGTCGACAGGCAGGCCCCACTGTCCAGGGCCTGGTCGGCGGCTGGTTACTGTGGCTCCATCTTGGTGACGTGGGCTTCGTCGTGGTAGGCGCGGCTACAGTACCGCCGCCCGTTGGGCGATCGCTGTAGCCTCACCGCGTCTTGTCTCCTTAATGGGGCGTCTCCTTCGAGGGAGAGCGACAAGCCGGCTGCGGGGAGCCGGCTCTGTCTTGAGCCGACTGGTTGGAGGCGTGGCCGCCTTCGGGCGTCTCTCTGCCCGAAGGGGCCCACCATCTGTGGGCCACGCTGGCGGCCCGTCGTGGGTGACACCAAGGTCAACATGGCAACAGTGCCGCGCCGGACGGGTCATGCCTACTCCGTACGGCGCACTGTGCCAGGCGTGCTCCGGGATTCGGGGTGGCAGGCTTCACTGTAGCCACGCCCCGTCGCACCGCCGTTAGGTGGGTGCAAACTTTGAGGGTACGGTCTCGACCGCTTTATGGGGCCGGCTTCTTGGAGTCGGCCTTCTCACGGCCGGCTTCCCGAAGTCGGTCCTCCCGTGGCTTTCTTCATGAGGGCTAAAGTCGGGCCGCCTTCCGAAAGCCGGCCTGGATGACAGCCAGCAAGGGGAAGGCGGCCCCATGTCTTGGGTTCTTGAGAGCCGGACGGGCTCGTAATTTTTTCAGAAGGGGCCAGAGGAAGCCGGCTAGGCTACCCATGGTTATTTACTCCAACAGTAGTCCCCAAAGCTGATCGAGCTCCGAGGCGGACAAAGGGACGAGAAGCTTGGTCAGCTTCCCATCCTGAAGAGCCGGCTTTGCGGGTGTATGCCGACTTCAGAGAGCTCCACGTCTTGTAGGCGGGAAAGGGGGGCGACCTGCGTGCCGACCGCGGGCCCTCCCGCGGCCACGTGGCAGCGAGATCCTGCTAGCGCACGCGCGCGACGGGACGCCGCCGCTGGCCCAGGCCCGCCACTCGCAGGCCTTGATCCGAGCGCGGATCTTCCGTGGACCACATGGGCCGCTCGCCTTCCCGCGGCGGTTTTATTTCGCCGTCAAGGCACAATAATCGCGGGACGTGGGGGAGTGGGCACGATCGATCCCCATGTTTCCCCACGCCGCGCCTCCTCGGCTCCGCCACGCGAGCCTATAAGTAGGGGGAGGAGGGGGAGCGGCAGAGGTTCGCACGCTCTCTCTCGCTCCGCCCCTTCTCGTCCTCGTTTCTCCCTCTCGTTGCCGCCGCAGCCTCCCGTCTCAGCGCCGCCGCGCCTCCACATCGTCTCGCTCCCATGGCGCTGTCAAGCTCGTGGGACGGCTCCAACGTCCACGAGGAACACGTTGAGTTCCTCCGCCAGACTCGGCGCCTGCCCGACGCCAACCTTGTGCGGGTCCGCCTGGCGCCAAAGACGGAGATTTCGCCGGCGCCGGAGGAGGGCGAGCGGGTCGTCTTTCGCTCGCACTTCCTGCGCGGCTTCGGCCTTCTGGCGAGCGGATTTCTGCGCTCCTTCCTCGAGTTCTACAACCTTCAGCCGCATCACCTCACGACCAATGCGGTGATGCTGCTGTCGGCCTTCGTCTCCCTCTGCGAAGGTTTCTTGGGGCTGCTCCCCACGCTGGAGCTCTGGGGGGAGTTCTTCCAGAGCAAACTCGGCACCGTCGTCGCGGGCGTGCCCGCCCCCTGCGGGGCCTTCATCGCCATGAGGAGGGCGAGCGAGAACAACCCATTCCCGCCCATCCCCCTGATCCAATCGGTGAAGATCTGGCAGAAATCATACTTCTACGTGAAGAACGTCGCCGAGCAAGGGGACCACGTCAACCTGCCGGATTACGTAGCCGGCCCGCCAGCTGGGAGGCAGCCCTCATGGAGTTTCCGGTCCCGGTCACTGTCTCAGGCCGGGAACGCCGCCGTCTCTCGGCTTCGGGTGATGATCCAGTCGGAAGGCCTAAGCGGGGCCGACTTGGTGGCCGCCTTCGTAGAGCGCCGGATATCTCCTCTCCAAAGCCGGCCCCACATGATGTGCCAGATGAGCGGCCGCTTCGACCCAAGCCGGCTGAGCACCAGGGAGATGCCTCACGCGGAGGTATCGTATATGGTAAACTATATCTCCAACTGCAAGCTCGCCGGGGACTGGCGATACGGCAAGGCGCCATATTCTCGCGCCAACCCTCCGCCCGTGGTAAGCTTTCTTTTCTTTCTTCTTTTCATGGGTAGCCGGCTTTATGATGGCCGGCTTCTAATCAGTCGGTCCTTCTTAGCAGAACCCCCTTCTCCCGCCGACGACCGGGACAGCGGGGATAGAACGCCAGTATGCCCCTGACCGCACGGCGGACGACGTCGACGATCCGGACTTGGGGGCGGCCGCCATGGAAGACGCCGTCGTGGGGGATGACGCCGAGCCCGGGGGCTCAAGGCTCACCGCGAGCTTCGAGGACTGGCCGGATGATGCTGAAGCCGAAGTCGCCCCGCGTCGCCAGCCGGCGGCCGACCATCAGGGCGCGGGCTCGTCCATCGCGCCGGCTGCCGGCGGTGGCGCACAGAAGCGCTGGGCCGCTTCAGGCCTCTTCAGCAGTCGGCCGAAGAAGTCCAAAGCCTCCACCGCGGCGACCAAGCGAGACGAGGCGGCTGCGAAAGCAGCCCGCTTCCGCAAGGCGGTGAAGCAGCCTCAAGCGGTCTCAGCGTAAGTTGTCAATTGCCTTGTCGCATGCTCTTCATCATTCTCTTCTTGTTCGAGCATTCTTCTTAATTTCTTCCGCTTGCTGGACAGGGCGCCGCTTTCCCTTGAGCGTGGTCCGGACGGCTCCGTAGTTGGGCCGACTGGAGGTTCTTCAAGCTCCCGCCGTGTGGACCCCCGCGCTGACCTCAGGGAGGCCACAGAGAGGAATGCCCGTGAAGCGCGGGAGGAGCGCGAGGCGGCGGAGAAAGCGGCCGCCCAGGCGGCGAGGGAGCAGGCCGACGCGGCAGCCAAGGCCCAGGCGGAGGCGGTGACCGCGGAGACGGAGGCGGAGGGTCCGCGCAACCAGCCTCCGCTGCTCGCCATTCCCCTCCGAGCCGTGACCCCCGACACCCCATTGCCCTTGGCGGAGGAGATCGTCCAAGACCCGCCGCTGATGGAGAGGGGGGAGGACCCCGTGGCCTTTGCGAGGAGAGCGCCGCCAGCAGCGCCAACCGGAGCGGGCTAAGGCGGCCAATCGTCAACGGCGCCAGAGGGGCCGGCCGGGGGTGAGCCGAAGGACAGAGCCGGCCTCAAGGTGCAGCCGGTGATGGGCCGGCGCGCAGGGGGAGGCGCCGCTCCGCCGGAGTCGCGCCGAGTCGCGGGCGCAGGCCAGTCAGCGGAAGATCTGGAGGCGGCCAGCACTGCCACGTCCGAGTGGACTCCCAGCGGAGGGACTGGCGAGCTGAATGTGGCGGCTCAAGGGGTCCGGAGCCGGCTGCAAGCTCAGGCCGCCTTGCTGCAACAGTTCACCCAGGAGTTCCTGTCGACGCGAGCCACCATCCGGGTGAGTCCTTCATTCTTGGCCGCTTTGCTCTCTTGATTTCTTCCGTGGGGGCGCGTCAGCGCACCCACTGGGTGTAGTCCCCGAGATTCGGGCCGACTGCTGCGTAGTCAGGTCGGATCTTTCTTGACAGCTACCTTATTTTTGCCTCTTGTCTAAACTTCCAGGAATATCACAACCTCCGTGCTGCCGCCTTCAACTCCCAGGCTCGGGAGTTGAGCCGGAGGACCGACGACCTGGCCGACAGCCGAAGTAAGTACTCGATCTTGTCTGTCTCCTGTGGGGGCGCGTCAGCGCACCCACTGGGTGTAGTCCCCGAGATTCGGGCCGACTGCTGAGCAGTCGGGTCGGATCTTTCTTGACGACTCTTTCCTTATTGGTTTTTCTTTTTCTTTGTCTTCAGGGGCCAACGCCGACTTGAGGAAGGAGCTCGGCGAAGCGAAGGCCGCCCTTCATACCAAGGATGCTGAGTACGCTGCCTTGGTCCAGGAACGTTATCGCCTGGCTAAGAAGCTGGCCGACCAAGAGAAGAGCCACAAGGCGGCCCTGCAGAAGGCGCAGGATAGCGAGGCCGCCCTGAAGGCAGAGTATGAGACCGAGGTGGCGAGCTGGGCTGAGACCCGGCGAGCACTGGATGAAGGCTTCGGCCGGATCGAGGACTTGATCCATGGTAAGCCGCCTTCCTCGCCCCTCTCCTGCCCCTTGCCGCCTGGGTTTTGGCTTAACTTGTGCTGCTGCTTATTTATTTATTTTTTGGTGCAGACTACTTCCCCGGCTACTCCGCCTTCGCCGCCCAAAGCATCGAGGCCCATCGCGAGGCGCGCCGTCAGGCGGGGGCCAACATCGCGCCGGATGCGAACCGGACGCTTGAGGAGCAGCTCTTGGCTGTCCAAGTGCGGTTGCAGCCGGCTCATCGGATGCTTCGCCGGCTCCAACGTGCCGGGGCGCAAGTGTTGGCCGCCCTCTGGCCCGGCGAGACGATCCCCCGCATCCCAAGTCGAACTGCCGACTGGCTGGAGGTCGCAGTCGGTCGCTTTGAGGCTTGGAAGGCGTCGGCGGCCCGCCTCGGAGCCGGGCGGGCGTTGGAGTTCGTTCGGGCTTGGTACCCAGGGCTGAGCCTGGACTAGCTGCACACTTGGCGGATGGAGGCCGACGCGGAGCTGGAAGAGGTGAGGCCGGCTATCGCCCAGCGGGCTTCGACGATCGCCGAGTGCACCGACATCAGCGTTTTTGCACCCGAGATCGATGATGATGGTGTTGCCCAGCCGGAGGAGTGGTTCAGGCTGAACCCGGCGGTGGGCGAGGACTCGGCGGAGGAGATCGCCTCCAGCGACGAGGGCGAGGATGACGAAGAGGAGGACGGCGAAGACGTCGAGCCGGCTGGTGGAGCAACCGGCCGACCCCAGGCCGACCATGCCTCCAGCAACGAGGCGCGTGGAAGCGCGCCCTCTGCGGGAGGCGGTGACCAAGCCGAGGTTCACCAGCCGGCCGCTCCTTCAACCGGCACAACCGTCTCCGCCAACCAGCCCGGCTCGTCGGTCGCTCCGCCAGCTTGACCTGCCGTCTTTATTTTTCCTGCTTGTTGTCTTTTGAAGAATCTTCATTAAGTTTTCGCAGTTCCACCCACTGGGGGTGTATCCAAACTATGTTGAATGCTGGCCTCTCGGAGGTCTTTTATGTAAATATTGTTATGTGCATGTTTGGTTTCCATTCGCGTATGCTTTTTATCCTTATGCCTTTTCCTTTGCTGCCTTCCCTCTTTGGGGAGGCAAGTACTTGAGCTTTCTTGGATTGAAGTGAAGTGAATGGAAACCGGCCGGCCGGCTACTCTGGTAGCCAGTCGGCGGTTGGAGAAAAACCGGCTTTTGTTATATTAGTCCGTTAGTCCCTAGCCGTTTTTCGTGTGGGCGCCCGTTCCTGCCTTTAACTCTTGCCAGCCGGACAGCCGGTTCTTCGAACTGCGACTTTTGGCAAGAGAAGGCTTGGGAGCCGGCACACTACTTGTCTGACTGCTGGTAGATGGCAGACCGGCTGAGGGCTAACAGCCGGCTTTCTTCCAGCAGGTCGACGCCGTCTTCTCGTGCTTCCTTGGCCTCCGCTTCCGTGTACATGGTTACTCGACGCGAGTCGAATTCGATGTCAGTTGGGATGACCGCCTCGGCACCATACACAAGGAAGAAAGGGGTGAAGCCGGTTGACTTGTTTGGTGTAGTGCGCAGACTCCAGAGGACAGCCGGCAGCTCGTCGAGCCAACAGCCGGCTGAGCGCTCCAAAGGCACGACCAGTCGGGGCTTGATGCCGGAGAGGATGAGGCCGTTGGCTCGCTCGACCTGGCCGTTTGACTACGGGTGGGCGACGGATGCTAAGTCTAGCCGGATACCTTGGGCTGCGCAGAAACGTGCCAAGGCTCCTTTGGCAAAATTCGTGCCATTGTCGATGATGATGCTGTGTGGCATGCCGTACCGAGTTGTTATGTCTGCGATGAACATCACAGTAGTCGGCCCATTCAGCTTCTTGATCGGCTTTGCTTCAATCCACTTGGTGAATTTGTCCACGGCGACGAGCAGATGCGTCATGCCGCCGCGCGCCGTCTTGAATGGGCCCACCATGTCCAGTCCCCAAACGGCGAAGGGCCAAGTGAGGGGAATGGTCTTGAGTGCCGAAGCCGGCATGTGTTGCTTGGAGCTGAAGAGTTGGCACCCCTTGCAATGTTTAACTAATTCTTTGGCGTCATCCAAAGCAGTCGGCCAGAAGAAACCATGGCGGAAGGCTTTGGCGACAAGTGATCTTGAGGCCGCATGGTGGCCGCACTCTCCTTGGTGAATGTCTCTGAGGATTGCAATGCCCTTCTCTTGCTCGACGCACCGTTGGAGGATTCCAGTGACACTACGCTTGACTAGTTCTCTGTTGACGATTGTGTATGCTCCGGCTCGACGTTGGACTTGTCTTGCTTCTGTTTCGTCAGCCGGCAGATCTTGGTTTACTAGGAAGTTGAGGATAGACTGAGCCCATGACGAAGCCGCGACTTCTTCTACTGCCAATGTGGCTACTGCCACCAGGGTGGGCGGGCTGGGTGGTGAGATGCTGGAGTCGGCCGCCGGCTGTTGTGCTGGTGCAGTCCCCGGGCCGGCTACCGCAGTCCCCGAGCCGGTTGCCGAAGTCCCCGGGCCGGCTGCGGGAGTCTCGGAGTCGCCTGCTTGGTTCTTCGAGCCGGACCCGGCCGCATTGGAGTCAGGCGGCACGAAGATGGAGTCAGACTCTGGAGACGGCTTGATAGATGGCTTGAGGAGGCGTTGTAGAGCGACGCCGGTTGGTATTGCTTGCCGAGTAGAGCCTATTCGAGCCAGGGCATCGGCTGGCTCGTTGTCGGCTCGCGGTACATGGAGGAACTCGCATCCTTCAAAGTATCCGCTGAGTTGTTGGACCAGGAAGCGGTAGCTCGCCATATTTGCGTCCTTGGCGTCCCAGTCGCCGGATGATTGCTGGACCACCAGGTCCGAGTCGCCATAACATAGGATCCGGCGAATGCCAAGTTCATTGGCAAGCCGGAGCCCGTGTATGAGTGCCTCGTACTCGGCCACGTTGTTGGAGGCGGCAAAGCAGATCTGTAGCGTGTATCTGAGCTTGTCGCCTTTGGGAGAGGTAAGGACGACGCTGGCTCCCAAGCCGGTGCGCATCTTGGATCCGTCGAAGTGCATGCGCCAATGGGTGGAGTCGGGAGCCGGCGGCAGGTACTGGGTCTCGGTCCAGTCGACGAGGAAGTCGGCCAGTGCTTGGGACTTGATGGCGGTGCGAGGCTGGTAGAAGATCGTGTAGGGGGCCAGCTCGATGGCCCATTTCGCCACCCGGCCGGATGCGTCCCGGCTGCCTATGATCTCGGCCAGCGGGGCGGTGCATACGACCGTGACGGGATGCTCTTGAAAGTAGGGCTTCAGCTTCTTGGCGGTGAAGTACACGCCGTAACACATCTTCTGGTAGTGCGGGTAGTTCTGCTTTGAAGCGGACAGCACCTCGCTCAAATAATACACCGGCCTCTGGACCGGCTGGGCTCGGCCTTCTTCTGGGCGTTGGACTACGATGACAGTGCTGACCACCCGGCTGGTTGCGGCGATGTAGAGGAGCATGGGCTCTTTCTCAGTCGGCGCCGCCAGAACGGGCGGCGTGGCCAGCATCTTCTTCAGCTCGTGAAAAGCTTGGTCGGCCTGGTCGTTCCACTCGAAGTGAGTGCTCTTCTTCATGAGGCGGTAGAGGGGGAGAGCTTTCTCTCCGAGCCGGCTGATGAAGCGGTTCAAGGAGGCCAAGCAACCGGTGAACTTTTGAATGTCTCGAAGCTTGGTGGGGATCGACATTCTCTCGATGGCCTTGATCTTCACCGGGTTGCATTCGATGCCGCTTTCGGAGACCAGGAAGCCTAGGAGCTGGCCGGCTGGCACTCCGAACACGCATTTCTCGGGGTTGAGCTTGATTTGGAACCGGCGTAGGTTCTCAAACGTTTCCTTGAGGTCTCCTAGCAAGGTGCCGCGCTTCTCTGTCTTCACCACGATGTTGTCCACGTAAACGTGAGCGTTTCTACCGAGTTGCTTGAGGAGGCACTTCTGCATGCAACGCTGAAAAGTGGCACCGGCATTTCTCAAGCCGAATGTCATAGTCAGGTAGCAGAAGGCTCCAAATGGCGTGATGAAGGCGGTCTTCAGGCGGTCGTCCGGATCCAACTTTATCTGGTGATATCCTGAGTAAGCATCCAAGAAGCTCAACAGCTCGCATCCGGTTGTGGAGTCTATCACTTGGTCAATCCTTGGCAGGGCAAAGGGATCTTTGGGGCAGGCCTTGTTGAGGCTTGTGTAGTCTATGCACATGCGCCACTTGTTATTCTTCTTTAGCACGAGGACCGGGTTGGCGAGCCACTTTGGAAAGAAAACTTCCATAATAAAGCCGGCTGCCAGAAGCCGGGCTATCTCCTCCCCTACAATCCTGCGTTTCTCCTCCGACAGTCGGCGAAGAGGTTGTTTGACCGGCTTTGCGTCTTCTCGGACGTGTAGTTTGTGCTCGTAGAATTTCCTCGGAACACCCGGCATGTCCTTGGGGGACCATGCAAAGATGTCCCGATTCTCACGGAGGAAATCGGCGAGCTCGCCTTCCTATTTGCTGTTCAGGTTTGCCCCGATGACGGCAAACCTCTCTGGGTGCTCGGGGTCAAGAGGTATCTTCTTCGTCTCCTTGGCCGGCTGGAAAGATCCTTGAGCATCGTGCTCCTTGGGGTCGGGGGACACGGCCGACTGCTTGCCGGCTATGGCCACGACTCGGTCCAACATCTTCTTTTCTTCGGCAATCACAAGGGACTCGGCCAGCCGACTGCTGGCTGCTGCGCACTCAGAGGACTTCTTGTAATCGCCGGCTACGGTGATGACGCCTTTGGTGCTTGGTATCTTCATCTTGAGGTATGCATAGTGGGGAACTGCCATGAATTTGGCCAAGGCAGGTCGGCCAAGCAATGCATGGTAAGGGCTCTCCAGGTCCACCACTTCAAATCAGATCGCTTCCCGGCGGAAATGCTCCTTGTCCCCAAAAAGTACATCAATCTTGATCTTGCCAATGGGGGCGCAGGACAGGCCGGGTACGATGCCATGAAACACTGTCCGAGTAGGCATGAGCTGCTTCGTCTTGGCGTTTAGCTTCTCCAGGGTGTCACGATACAGGATGTTGATGCTGCTCCCACCGTCTATCAACACACGGGAGAAGCGGGCGGCGCGTCTGTCTGTTGCAAGGGTGGCTTCCAGGACCAAGGCATAAGAGCCTGGAGACGGCATCACCTCTGGATGGTCGGCCCAGCTCCAGCTGATGGGCTTTTCTGACCAATGCATGTGTCCGGCGGGGTTGGCGGCGACCACGCTGACTTCCTGGAGCTCTCGGCGTCTACCGCGCCGGTCTTCGGGCTGGCTTGTAAAGACGATATAGGTTGCTTGCTCGTCGGGGAATTCGTCGTGCACGGCTCCGACTGCGGGCCGAGCGGCCGGAGGCGGCGGGGCCGGAGGCGGCGGGCCGGCAGGCGGAGGTGGCGCGAGCCCCTCGCCTTTGGAGATTCGGGTGAGCCAATGGCACTTCCGGGTTGTGTGGTTGGACGGCTTCGCGCCGCTGTGGAACTTGCAGGGGGCGTCGAGAGTTTGCTCGTAGGAGAAGGCCGGCTGCCAAGCCGGCCTGCCGCCCTTGGGCTTCTTGGGCGCGGGTCGCCCTTCAAGCGACGCGTCTTCAACTGTGGCCACCTGCCGGCTGGCGGGAGGCGGCGCAGGGCCCTTGCGCTTGTGGTCGTTCGAGTGTGGGCGTCGGCTGGAATCCCCAGCCGGCGTCTTGGGCGCCGGGTTAAGTACTTTCCTGGACGCGTCTACCCGAAGCTCGGTCTTCATCGAGGAGTCGGCGGTGGCGTACTTGTCCGCTATGTCCAGGAGCTCGTCGAGGGTAGTCGGCTCGTCGCAGAGGAGTTTGTGCTTGAGGAGGGTGCCTTCTCGGCATCCGGCTGTGAAGTATTCTATGGCTTGCACCTCGTGCACCCCTTCGCAAGAGTTGCGGAGCTCGGCCCAACGCGTGAGGTAGTCGCGAGTGGACTCGGCGGGGCCTTGTACGCACAAGGAGAGCTGTCTGGGCTTGGGAGCCCACTTGTAGGTGCTGGTGAAGTTGCGGATGAAGGCTTCTGTGAAGTCCAGCTAGCTGTTGATGCTGCGCGGCTTGAGGCTGTTGAGCCAGGTCCGCACCGTGCCTTGCAGCATGAGGGGCATGTACTTCACGGCAACGCGCCGGTTGCCGTTGGCTATGCTAACCGCCCTGGAGTAGTCGATCAACCAATCTTCCGGCTTCACGGAGCCGTTGTACTTGGGCGTGTCTCTTGGGAGCGAGAACCCTTTGGGGAAGGGCTCGTCGCGGATGCGGGGGCCGAAACAAGGCGGGCCGACATCGTCTTCTTCTTCCAACGCCAGGGATCGCGCCAGGCGGTCGATCCGATGGCGGGCGTCGTTCTTGCCGATTCCTTTGCGGCGGCCTAGCCGGCCGCTGAGAGTCGGGTGCGCCACTGGCGGCGGGGCGGGATATCTCTCTCCACGGGGTGGAGGCGGAGGCGGGTTGCCCCGCCATTCCATGGCTCGGGGATGGCCATCCGCGTCTCGCTCGATGGAGATTCGGGTCCGGCTGCGGCTGGCAGCTGGCTCTTTCTCGCGCCGCGCACGGGTGTTGCTCGTAGTCGGTGTCCGGGACGTCGCGCCGTGATCTCAGCGCGGGGGAGGGCTTTCCGCGCGGGCGTCGGCTTCATGTCGCTGCGCGGCTGCGTCAATCAGTTGCTGGATGCGCCGGGTCATGTGGGGGAGGTCTTCGGCCTCCAAGCCGTCCAACTCGTCTACGGCCGCCTGGGCGGCACGCAAGTTCTCGAGCGGAGTGGCATAGACCGGGCGGTCGACACCCAGCATGTCGGCGATGACGGCGCCGCGTTGCTTGACAAGGCCGGCCCAGCTTGGCCCTCCTGGGGCCGGCGTGCTGAAGGCGGCGCGGTCAGCTTCGCGCTGGTAGGCCTCAGTGAGGCATCTTACAGAAGCCAGCCTCCGGCCCTCTGCGAGGAGGGCGAGGCGGCGTGCCTCCAGTGCTTCGTCGTCGGCATTAGCCGGGAGGGGGTGGACAAGTCGTGGGCCGCCGCGTGCGGGGCGTCATGGTCGCTCTCGTCGGCCGGGCCGCCGTGGCCGACAACCATCACTTCGGTGGTGACAGCGTCACAGCCACCGGCTCGGGGAAGCGGGTCGTTGTAGATCGTGACGTTGGTGGGGAAGGTGTCGAACGAGGCCGTGTCGGAGTCGACAGGCATCGGGTCGGTGGAGCCAACCAACTCCAGGTCCACAGCGGGCTCGCTGGAGACATGGAGCTGGCCAAGAAGGTTGGCGAGGTGGTCGGTGCCCGCATCGGAGGCGAGCTCATCGGAGATGAGGGTCTTGTCGAGGAGATCAGCGAGGCTGCTCGCTGCGCAGGCGTTGGTGACGCCTTGCAGCGTGTCGTGGCAAGCGCCATCGGGCGTGCCGGGCTGGCTACGCTCGCGGGGGAGAAAAAGGGTTCCCGTCCAGAACAGGTCTCCGGACGACGGTGCACCTGGCCCCACGGTGGGCGCCAAATGTCGGGTGGTAGGTGCGACATATGCCAACGGGTGGCTTATCATTATGGGAGCCAGTAAGACATCGCCGGTGCCTGGAAACGGGATAAGGCGAAGACATGCACGCCGTCGGATCTTACCCAGCTTCGGGGCTCTCCGTGGAGATAACACCCCTACTGCTGCTCTGCGGGGTCTCCGCATGATTACTAGATGGACAAATAGCTACACAATGCTCCTTGAGCTGTTTTGGTGGGAGGAGGAAGAAGGGCACGGCTAGCCTGCTTCTTCTCCTTGTGTGGTGTCTAGGACTAGCAGGGGGTCGAACCCTTTGCATGGGTGCCCCGGGGGGTTTATATAGGCCCACCCCCAAGGGTACAATGGTAATCCGACTGGGCGCGGGGCCCAGCCATCTGTGACTGCGCTCGCCGGCTTCTGCGCCGGCTGCTGGGGCCCGCCGACTGGTGGGTCCCGCCGGCTACCGGTCCCTTGGTTGACAGGCAGGCCCCACTGTCCAGGGCCTGGTCGGCGGCTGGTTACTGTGGCTCCATCTTGGTGACGTGGGCTTCGTCGTGGTAGGCGCGGCTACAGTACCGCCGCCCATCGGGCGATCGTTGTAGCCTCACCGCGTCTTGTCTCCTTAATGGGGCGTCTCCTTCGAGGGAGGCGGCAAGCCGGCTGCGGGGAGCCGGCTCTGTCTTGGGCCGACTGGTTGGAGGCGTGGCCGCCTTCGGGCGTCTCTCTGCCCGAAGGGGCCCACCATCTGTGGGCCACGCTGGCGGCCCGTCGTGGGTAACACCAATGTCAACATGGCAACAGTGCCGCGCCGGACGGGTCATGCCTACTCCGTACGGCGCACTGTGCCAGGCGTGCTCCGGGATTCGAGGGTGGCAGGCTTCACTGTAGCCACGCCCCGTCGCACCGCCGTTAGGTGGGTGCAAACTTTGAGGGTACGGTCTCGACCGCTTTATGGGGGCCGGCTTCTTGGAGTCGGCCTTCTCACGGCCGGCTTCCCGAAGTCGGCCCTCCCGTGGCTTTCTTCATGAGGGCTAAAGTCGGGCCGCCTTCCGAAAGCCGGCCTGGATGACAGCCAGCAAGGGGAAGGCGGCCCCATGTCTTGGGTTCTTGAGAGCCGGACGGGCTCGTAATTTTTTCAGAAGGGGCCAGGGGAAGCCGGCTAGGCTACCCATGGCTATTTACTCCGACACAACGCATAAACTAGGGTTTAAGCTTCTGTCACTCTAGCAACCCATCATCTACTTATTACTTCACAATGCCTCCCTCTAGGCCCAAACAATGGTGAAGTGTCATGTAGTCGACGTTTACATGACACCACTAGAGGAATGACAACATACATCTCATCAAAATATCGAACGAATACCAAATTCACATAACTACTAATAGCAAGACTTCTCCCATGTCCTCAGGAACAAACGTAACTACTCACAAAGCATATTCATGTTCATAATCAAAGGGGTATTAATATGCATAATGGATCTGAACATATGATCTTCCACCAAGTAAACCAACTAGCATCAACTACAAGGAGTAATCAACACTAATAGCAACCCACAGGTACCAATCTGAGGTTTGGATACAAAGATTGGGTACAAGAGATGAACTAGGGTTTGAGATGAAATGATTTTGATGAAGATGTTGATGGAGATTGACCCCCTCACGATGAGAGGATCGTTGGTGATGACGATGGCGATGATTTCCCCCTCCCGGAGGGAAGTGTCCCCGGCAGAACAGCTCTGCCGGAGCCCTAGATTGGTTCCGCCAAGGTTCCGCCTCGTGGCGGCGGAGTCTCGTCCCGAAAGCTTGCTTTTTTTTCCTCGACGAAAGATTCCATATAGCAGAAGATGGGCTTCGGAGGGCTACCAGGGGGGCCACGAGGCAGGGGGGCGCGCCCAGGGGGTAGGGCGCGCCCCCCACCCTCGTGGCTGGTGGGTGGCCCCCCTCTGGTATTTCTTGCGCTCAGTATTTTTTATATATTCTGAAAATAACTTCTGTGAAGTTTCGGTACTTTTGGAGCTGTGCAGAATAGGTTTCTAATATTTGCTGCTTTTCCAACCCAGAATCCCAGCTGCCGGCATTCTCCCTCTTCATGTAAACCTTGTAAAATAAGAGAGAATAAGCATAAGTATTGTGACATAATGTGTAATAACAACCCATAATGCAATAAATATCGATATAAAAGCATGATGCGAAATGGACGTATCACTCGGCGACTTGCGGAAACGCATCCGACGTCATCTTGATTTCTTTTTGATTGTGAAACTCCTGACTGGCGGATTAGACGTATCTGATCATCAAACAATGAATCAGCCGACTCTATCCAAGTTTGCTCATGCCAGGTCATCCCGCGCGATTTTTTTCTAGTTCTTTTTCATTTAGTCAATCACGAGCTTCTCGAACCCTAAAGAGCTCCCTCCAAAAACTCAACACCATCATGCGCAGGCCCCACGGTGGGCGCCAACTGTCGGGGATTTGTCAGGCAGATGCCTTTAGTGTGAGCACTTAGTCGCGAGGCCAACACATCTATGTGGTAGCTTGAGAGGGGTTGAATGGGACGAGAGGCGAGGTTTTACCCAAGTTTGGCCCCTCACGGTGGAGGTAAAAGCCTACATCCTGCTTCATTGATATTGATAATGATAATGTTCACGATTACAAGGGTGCTCTTTCTCTACCTCTATCTCGAGAGCTATTGACTTATCTGTCTAAACTTGTGAAACTTGTCCCTCTTGGGGTGTCTGCCCCTCCTTATATAAGTTGAAGGGACGGGTTACATGACTAGTCCTAGTAGGATTATGATTACTCTATTACAAGTGAAGTCCTAGTCTTGCTTCCTTTGTAAGGGAATATTCCTTATACTTTCCTCTTAAGCCGGCCTACTATAACATGAGCCGGCCTTCCATGAGCTGCCTTCTAGGCCACCGGGTCTTGTTGCTCCTCTGACCCGCCTGTCGGGCCACCAATGAGTTACCAGGCCCGGGCAGGTCATCAGTGAGTGGAGAGATCCGGATGGGTCACTTAGTGAGTCGCCAAGTCAGGGCGGGTCACTAGTGAATCCCCAAGTCCAGATGGGTCATACTTCCGGTCGGGTCATATCGCGGGGTATATCCCCGACAGGGGTGCCGTGTCCGGGTCGGGGTGTCGGGGTTGGGATGGCAAATCCTCGACCCCTCAGCGACCCTCGATCCTCGACCCCTCGACCACTCGGCGACCCTCGACCCTCGGCGACCCTCTTTTTTTACTTTCCTACTTTTTTCCATCTTCTTCTATTTCTTTTTTCATCATCATCTTCTTCTTCTACTACTACTTATTGTTCTTTTTTTCATCTTCTTCTTCCTCTTCTTCTTTTACTTCTTTTTTTTCATCTTCTTGTTTATTCTTAAAAAACAGAAAAAAAAACTAAACTAAACTAAACTAACCTAAACTAAATCTAAAAAAACACAAGAAAACTGACCTCCGGCGAGGTCGGCCCGTGGATGTAGGCCATGGGGAGGGGTGCGGGTTGAGGAAGGCCGCGGGGAAGGGCGGCGGGGCGCGGTGCAGCGCGGCTCTGACGATGGGGTGGGACAGGGCGGGCGGGCGGGCTGGCTGGCGACGGGGCGGGCTCCGGGGGGCGTGGCTGGCCGACGGCGCCTCGGGCTTTGGGGGTGGCGTGGGCCGGCGGCGGCTCGGGCTACGAGGGCGGCGCAGGTGAGGTGAGGGAAGAGAGAGGGGTGGGGTGGGGCGCTGACTGTTTTAGCTAGGTCAAATTATTTTGCTGTCTGCTGGCAGACGACATAGAAGTTTTGTCGTCTGCTAGCAGACGGCAAAGAGCCTAGCTAGTGGGATGGGGCCGGGGGGAACGGCCGTTAGCTTGGTCACTTTCTTTGTCGTCTGCTAACAGACGACAAAGAACTGGCTAACGGCAAATATGATCTTTGCCATCAGTTTTCTGTAAGCTGACGGCAAAAACCTTCTTTGCGGCAAAAAACTGGCTGACGGCAAAGGCCCTGATTCCAGTAATGTTCCCACTATAACGCATGGGGCATCCTCTAGTTAAGACAGGTCATGGACATAGTCACTAAACGGGTATTCTGATAAAAGTAACAATCAGGTCATTATATTGTACCCTCAAAATTAACTGTTACATGGCCTTGCTAATTTCAAAGCGATTCTTCTGCTTGTAAAAATTGCGTTAAATTAACTTAATCTCACGTACATACATACATACATACATACACACATACATACGTCAATCAAAAGTACAATATGATGTACTCCCTCCGTCCGAGTTTGTTAGGCCTCTCAGCATCACAAGCATGTCCACTTTTATAAAGCCCCGCGTTGGAAAGGTGTATGCATGCAACCATTTCATTGGTTGCATTGAAAGCTATTGTTGTTGGTGCTATGGCTGAAAAATTAATACACTTCATGCGTGTTTTTTCATTGGCTGTATGCATGTGAGAGAGTGCATTAAGAGTGAAGTGAAAGAATTAATGTGAGCAAATTACTATGTGTCTTGGTTTAAGAGAAGTTGTCTTCAGGCCTAATAAACCCGGACGGAGGGAGTACAACGAAAAAGCTACTCTACCTAGCTACTGAACTAGTAATAAATCTCTAGATTAAACGCCTGCCACCTACAACCAGCTGCCTGTCGCTCAACTTCGGCCAAGCTTGATGATCTTTCTTACCGCAGGGTTGATCAGGATCGATCTCACCACACCGCTCGCCCTTCGGCCCTACTGAAATAAACAGGAAATCAGATCAGCTGGGCCGAGAAATGGGCAATTTTACAACGGGCTTGCAAAAAAGAGATGTGATTCAGAGTCCTGGTGTACTTACCTGCCGCTACACTAGCTAGTTGTGCGACGGATTTGCGCGGGTTTTCGGGACCCGACGGCCCCCGAGGTCGGCCCCCGCTCCCCTGAACGGCACCACCGTCCGCCAGCTGCCGACGACCATGTCTTGCTGCTCTTCCGACGACGAGGTTCGGGCCGCGGTCACCAGCAGCTTCCTGGAGGAGCGGTGCGCTGCCGCCGACACCGGCGACACGCTCAGCAGCAGCAGCAGAAGAAGAAGCGTGAAGACTGGCAGGAGAGCTGCAGACTGCAAAGATCGGAATCTGGCCATGACTAGCACTGTGAGCGGTCGATTCGCTGGTCAGGTGGATGTGTGTGCAAGCAAGCAGAGAATGGCAGTGGGCAGTGGTTAAAGACGGAGGTTTGGCTAGGATGGATGGGATTTGGGCTTAATGGTCAGGCCTGCTGCAGTGATCTGGATCCAAGATTAAACTGACGATCGTGTAGATTTATGCGGTTAAGTGTGGCGCCACTTCCATAAAACAAAGTTATCGATGGAACCCCTCTTATGCAAGTTCACATGTAACAGATGTGGCGCCGATCCGATCGCTTGCTTGCCATGTGCAAGTACGCCGCGCGCCTAGCCATAGCCTATAGGTTGATATTAACTAGGTCGACAAGGATCACGGAGTAAAATTCGACTGTTTCAAATAAGCATTCAACCGAACATATAGTAGGTGCAATGAGTGTGTCCATTCAGTCAAAAACCTCTGTTTGTGCAGAAAAAGCCTCTGTTTGCACAAATGGCTGAAGTTTTGCAGAAACTGTGGACAGAGCAAAAACAAATGTGTTGACGCAAAATACAATACAAGAGCAGGATACTTCGCTGATGGATGATGGCACTTTCTTATACTAGGGTAATTTGCATCTCGTAACATGGAGATGCAAAGTGGTGGTGTGTGACGCGAGGCATCTTTGACTGGACTGTGCTGCGATTCAGATTTGTGAAGCATACACCTTGCTGCCGGCAAAACGAGAATTAGTGCGCTAATAGGTCGTGTTAGGAGTATCATGCGTCCACGTGATGGACAGATACAGATCCATGGTGCGGCTTACCATAGCGAGGAGTTCCTTTCCGCCACGCCGGTGCACGGATGAGACAACACTACTCCACTCCTGCTCCCCGGGATTGCCGCGCCGCATCTTGACCGGGCGGCGGGGCTGCGGTTTGTCGTTATTGCTGCTTCGCGTGCTCCTACCCTGGCTAGTTCCATTTTCTGCCGATTGTATACGACCGCTGTAGCATGTCGCACCCACGTTGGTAGTCAAGAGCAAGTACATCTGCACTTAGCAAATCCGACCCCTTAAAAGCAACTTCAACAGGCCGACCAAAACGAACGACGATTTCGTCCGCTTTTTGTCTGTTTGGATCGGCCGCCCGTCCGGCGTCCGTCCTGTTTTTCATATGGGTCGGCTGCGCGCCCAACGCGCCTACCCATATGTACAGGCGTGGCCGGCTGGCCGCCCAATTTTACATTGATTTGCATTCAGACATATTGTGAAATGAAATAACAAGTAAAATAGTTTAGCCGCCCAAAGAAATAGTATAGTTTTACAAGCCAAATACAAATAAAAATGTTTCATATAATTTTGCAAACGAATAAAAGAAGATACATTTATTGGTTGTCAAGATGAGTCCACATATGCTCAACTAAATCATTTTGCAGTTGCACGTGAGTTTCCCAATCACGCATGTCTTCATGAAACTGAATGAACTGCTCAAATGTTGCTGCTACTCCATGCTCAAGCACGACATTCTCACCCTGAAACTAAAAGCCTTGACCGTACAGACGTTCCGGGCGCTCGTCTTCTACTATCATATTGTGCATGATCACACAAGCAGTCATCATCTCCCATAGTTTCCGAGTGCTCCAAGTATTAGCAGGATACCGAACAATGCCTCATCGAGATTGCAAAACACCAAAGGCACGCTCGACATCCTTTTTAGAACTCTCTTGCTCTTGGGCAAATCTTTTTCTTTTCTTTCCGACAGGGTTGGGTATTGTCTTGACAATAATGGTCCACTGAGGATAGATACCATCACCCAAATAGTACCCTTTGTCGTAGTTGTGGCCGTTGACAGGAATGTTCACCGGTGGGCTGTTGCCTTCGGCAAGCCTAGCAAACACCGGCGAGCGCTGAAGCACGTTGATATCATTGTGTGATCCAGCCATGCCAAAAAAAGAGTGCCAGATCCAGAGATCTTGAGACGCCACGACCTCTAGTATGACAGTGCAAGCCCTGACATGTCCCTTATACTACCCTTGCCAAGCAGAAGGGCAGTTCTTCCACTCCCAGTGCATGCAGTCTATGCTGCCAAGCATCCCCGGAAAGCCCCTGCCGGCATTCATCGCCAACAAACGGGTTGTATCTTCAGCTGTCGGCTATCTCAAGTACTCAGGGCCAAACACAGTAATCACAGCCTTGCGGAACTTATACAGGGACTCTAGGCATGTAGACTCGCTCATACAGACGTACTCGTCAATGAGATCACCGAGCACTCCGTATGCAAGCATTCGGATAGCGGCAGTGCATTTCTGATAAAAGGAGAAACCAATCTTGCCGACGGCATCCTCTTTGCACTCGAAGTAGTCATCATAGCCGACCACTCCCCTCTCTAATACGGTTGAAAACATGCCTACTCATACGGAGCCGGTGGCGAAATTTGTGATGTTTGAACAACGGGTTTGTTGTATCAAAATAGTCCTTCTAGAGAAGGAAATGCCCGCTCTCTCGGTTATGATTCAACGCCGGAAGGTGGCCCAGAATGGAGCCACGGAATAACGGCCGCTGGCTGTTGAGGTGGTGATGGACCAATACGGCAGCCAATATCTCCTCCTGGTCGTCGGTCGACGAATCATCGGAGTCGCAAAGGAAATTGTGGAAAAAGAACTCGCCGGCAGAGTCCATTTCCGTACCTTGGCAAACTGTCGAACAATTTGCGGGCGTCGAAGAAGGAGACGGCCGGCGAGGGGAGACGGGGCGCCCACATACCAGCTAGCTGCCCTGCCGTCGTCCGACGAGTGTGACGGTGTCCGACGAGCGTGCCGGTCGGATGTGGCGGGGGCGGAGAGGCGTCTTCTTGGTCGCGAGCGACTGTGTGGTGGGGGAAGCGGCGGCGGGAACCAGTTCGCTCCCCGGCGGCAAAACGGCAACGGTGGGCGACTAGGGGCAGGGGTGGCGTGCTGGGCGGATGTGGAGGCGCCGGCAGCTGGAAGAGTCGCCGGCAAAAATGGGCGGCGGCGTCGGTGCCGGAGGAGGGTTGCTTGTTGGCCGGGGAGTGAGAGGGGAGGCCAATGTGCCACAGACCAGCGGGCCCGGGGACAGGAGTAGGCGAGCGCGCGCGCGTCCGTAGCGTGTCCGCGCCGACGTAAATCAGGCTAAAAAATGGGCCGGGAATGGGTCGCCCGCGGACAAAAAACGGACGCGCGTCCGTTTGAGTCGGCGCGTTGGGCCGCCTTTTCTATCCGCGCCGACCCAAATGGACGACCACGAACGAAATGGGTCGCCCCATTGGAGTTGCTCTAAACATTCACGGGTGCGTCTACAGAGACGACGAATGGCCCCTCAATAGTTTCGTCGAACAGTCGTGCTCCTCATATCTACATTCTCAAATCCATGCACATCCACATACGTCCGCTATACGCATAAATATCACAAGATATTGAGTAGTTCCACAATGTAAACATAGTTCAAACATAAGATTTATTAAAGTGCACAATTCAAACACTAAAATCCTTGGTTTTCATTCTGGGTCTACATATGCTCCACAAAATTATTGAGGAACTGTATGTACACCTCTTCATCTCAGAGATTCTGATGCATTGGCATAAAATTCATAATCTGGTCTGCATCTTGATCCGGGATATGGACTTGTTCTTCGTGTTTCTCAAAATTATGGGTTCAGATTGCCACTTCACCCTTGTCATCGACAGTCACATTGTGCAAAATGACACAACATGTGTCATTAACTACCACAAAGTCTTTGATTAGAGAGCTCCTCGCGTCACTCCCGCGGGCGGCTCGGGGGCAAACCCTAGCCCCCTCCAGCAGCCACAACCACCACCCTTCCCTCCCCTCGCCGCCGCCGGCAGCGGTCGTCGGGCAAAGCCCGGGCGGCTGGGCGGCGGCGGGGCCCTTCTTTCCTCCTTCCGTCCGGAGGTGCTGGAGCGGGCCGGAGATCTGCGGCGGGAGCTCGAGCAACTGCGCGCGCTCGGGACGGCATAGCTGGCCGGCGAGGCAGCGCACGGAGGCGCGGATCTGGCACGGGAGCGCGTCCTCGCGGGCGCGCGGGGCGTGGATCTGGCGTGGGAGCACGGCCTCGCGGGTCGTCAGGCGTGGATTTGGCGCGGGAGTGCGGCATCGCGGGTCGTCAGGCGCGGAGCTGGCGCGGGCGGCATGACAGGGCTGGCGGCGGTGGACGGTGCGCGGCGAGCGGGCGAGCGGGCGCGGAGGTAGCCGGTGCACGGTGGAGGTTCGGGTCTACACATCGCGAGGTGTGCGCAGTGCGCGGCTCGGCGCACGGAAATGGCGTGCGGGGTCAGCGCCGGTGCTGCCTGTCCTGGATCTCGCGAGGCGGTGGCAGCGCGGATCCAGTCTCCAGCGAGATGTGCAGCCAGGAGGGGTCCCGAGGCTGCGTGGAAGGACGGCTACATGTGGCGCTAGGCGGTGCTGGAGCAGAGAGGCTCTGGCTGTGGTCAGATGCGGGGTGCAGGACCGGATCTAGTCTCTGGAGGCCCGCCGTCAGGGAGGATTGGTGGTGGCCCTACACAGCGATGGCGCACTCACTGTGTGGGGGGTGTGCGGTTCAATGGAGGCATGGGTCGTCCTCGGCCTGCTGCGTGGGAGTGGCTGCCCCGGGTGAAAGCCTAGCCAGTGCTGGCCGGTCGACGGCGACGGCACCTGTGGGCATCGCTATTCTCCTTGTAGGCGCCGTCGGGAATATCACAACCAGATCTCCCGGATCAAGTCCTTCAGGTGAAAACCCAGATCCTGCTGCAGGGTCGGGTGGTGGCATCGTCTTCAACGCCGTTCCCCTCTTTAGGGCACCGTCTTGAAGACCTTGATCCCCTTGGTGCTTCCTACAACTTGACGTGCACGGTGGTTTCTGTGGTAACAATGACGGCGATGAGCAATGTTGGAAGCGTGGCCTTGGTCGTGGTAGTCGGCTCTTCTTTTCCGGCGAGTCCGTGGGTGTGCCTGGACTGCCTGTTGTTGTGAAGTCGAAACCGCGGTGGGGGGCCGGCGGTATACGATGACGCGTGACAGATAGCTCGTTCGGTGATCCTCCGTGACGCCAGCCCTTCCTAGTCTTCTTAGTAGTTCACCGTCGGAGTCGGAGCTGCGCTGCCTTAGTATGGTTTATATGGAGTGTTCGGCTGCAGCTTTTAGGGCTGTTGTTTTTCTTTTCTCTTTCTTTGATCTTCGGATCTGGTCCTAGGACCTTCACCACCTTGTTGTTTTTCCGCTGCTTCCTGCTATTATCAATGAAATGCCAGCGATGTTGGATCTTAAAAAAAAGTCTTTGATTCCATCATCATTGCAGCTCCATGAACAATTCCCTAACGAGTTTGGAGCACTCTGAATATCCTTTCTATTCCTAGTTGCTTCTTGCATTGCTACAAAGTGGCTTTGTTTGTTGCCATGAGGATCGGATATGCTTTTCACAAACACCGTCCACTGAGAATGGATACCATCTGCAAGGTAGTACCCAATGTTGTGGTCGTGCTCATTGACAATGTAGTTGCACCATGGCGCTTCCCCATTGCGAAGTATCCTAAACATGTGAGATCGCTGGAGCACTTTGATGTTGTTGTGAGAACCAGACATTGCAAAGAAAACATGTCAAATCCACAATTCTTTTGATGACACCTCTTCATGTATGACGGTGGCGTATTTGGTATGATCTTAGTACATCCCGCACACATCAGGCTCGGTCTTGCGGGATGTAACCTCTGCGCCCGCTGAGGGCCTCATATTTTTTTATGCAAAGTAGTACTCCCTCCGTAAAGAAATATAAGCGCGTTTTGAATTATTGATCGATGGGCCTACCAATCTCTGCTCTGGCAGCTGCTGACTACTCTCATGTCGCGCCTGCACGCATGTCCACCCGATCACAAGGGAGCTCCTATATCGCACGATACGCAGCCAGTGCCGATCAAACGCACACCCCTCGCACCCAAGCACGAACTTAGGCCGGCCCAAGGGCGGGGCAGGGATCCCTGATTTTTTTTCTTCTATTTGTCTTTTGCTTATGTTTTCATTCGTGAATTCAAAAATTGTTCATGAATTGCAAAAATAGTTCACGAATTCAAAAAAATTAAAAATCACAAAAATGATCATGAAATTTTAAAAAATGTTCCTGGTTTTGAATTTTTTTTGAGAAACCATAAACTATTCATAGATTAAAAAATGAACATGATTTTTAAAAAAAACGTTCGCATATTCAAAAAATATTCACAGTTTGGAAAGATGTTCACGTATCCACAAAATGTTCATGAATTTGAAAGAACTTTCATGAATTCAAATAATGTTCATGAATTTTGAAAAAATGTTCACAAAAATTATACAATGTTCCTGAATTTAAAAATTGTTCCCAAATTTGAAAAAAAAACTTCATCGGTACAAGAAATGTTCATGCGTTTCAAAAAATTGTCTGTCAAAACCAAAAAATATGTTCTTGAATTTTAAAAATTGTTCCCAAATTCCAAAATACGTTTGCCGATACAAAAAATGTTCATGATTTTTAAAAGTTCAGAAATTAAAAAAATGTTTGTGAATTTGCAAAATATGTTCATGGTTTTTAAAAATGTACATTTTTTAATGTTCATGGTTACGAAAAAAATATTTAATTTTTAAAAATGTTCAAAATGAAAAATAAAAAAATATTTGAAATAATTTTAAAACTGAAAGGAAAAAAAAGACACATAAAAGAAAAAGAAAAACTAAAAGGAAAGAAAAATAAAACATGAAAGAAGAAAAAGGAAAAACAAGAAAACTGGTATGGGCTGGCCCAATAGAGGACAAGATGAGCGAGAGGGGTACGCGCTAGGTCGCTAAGTAGCGACCTATGCGCGGAATAGGATTCCCCCGATCGCAACGCCTCTGCTCCTCACATCTCAGCGTATGCGTGCGTACAACATCCACGTGTGTACTAGTGAATGACGAATCGAGATTCAGCTAAAAAGGGAATGGCCATCAATAAGAGCAACCGAGTGAGGGAATCGTCCCTTCTCCCTTCCCTTCTTTTCTCGTGCGGTGGCTAGGGCAAGTGTCCCAAACATTGTCTCGTGCTGCAGATCATGAGATTAGATCGATAACATGGAGGACAACAAGATCAGGAATGGCAGCCAGCAGGAAGGCACGAAAATTCGCAGTGTCTCCAACTCTTAAGCGTTGTCGGCAACCGGTGATTCCGCGACCCCTACAGCTTGACTATGAGTTTTAGTTTCAATCCCATATATGGTTTTGCTAGAACTTTGTAGCTATCTTATTCTTTCATCCATTAGGCGTCTAGCTTTGCAAGAAGAAAATATTGGGCTAGTAGAAATTCTAAAGTTCTTAAAGCGGCATCATTTTTTTCTCAATGCAAGTGTTGCATACAAAGTTTTCTAGACCATCCCTTTGACTGTTGCATCATCGAAACTGAGCTTTTCTAAATTGAAACTAGTGAAGTGTTATATGCGCACTACATGACACAACAATTATGTGACGCCCCCGATTCAATCGTACACTAATCATACACGCAAACGTGTACGATCAAGATCAAGGACTTACGGAAAGATATCACAACACAACTCTATAAATAAAATAAGTCATACAAGCATCATATTACAAGCCAGGGGCCTCGAGGGCTCGAATACAAGAGCTTGATCATAGACGAATCAGCGGAAGCAATAATATCTGAGTACATACATAAGTTAAACAAGTTTGCCTTAAGAAGGCTAGCACAAACTGGGATACAGATCGAAAGAGGCGCAGGCCTCCTGCCTGGGATCCTCCTAAACTACTCCTGGTCGGCGTCAGCGGGCTGCACGTAGTAGTAGGCACCTCCCGAGTAGTAGTAGTCGTCGTCGACGGTGGCGTCTGGCTCCTGGACTCCAACGTCTGGTCGCAGCAACCGGGTATAAGAAAGAGGAAAAAGGGGGAGAAAAGCAACCGTGAGTACTCATCCAAAGTACTCGCAAGCAAGGAGCTACACTACATTGGTATGCATTGGTATCAAATGGAATAAGGATATCATATGTGGACTGAACTGCAGAAAGCCGGAATAAGAGGGGGATAGCTAGTCCTTTCGAAGACTACGCTTCTGGCAGCCTCCGTCTTGCAGCATGTAGTAGAGAGTAGACTGAAGTCCTCCAAGTAGCATCGCATAGCATAATCCTACCCGGCGATCCTCTCCTCGTCGCCCTGTTAGAGAGCGATCACCGGTTGTATCTGGCACTTGGAAGGGTGTGTTTTATTAAGTATCCGGTTCTAGTTGTCATAAGGTCAAGGTACAACTCCAAGTCGTCCTGTTACCGAAGATCATGGCTATTCGAATAGATTAACTTCCCTGCAGGGGTGCACCACATAACCCAACACGCTCGATCCCATTTGGCCGGACATACTTTCCTGGGTCATGCCCGGCCTCGGAAGATCAACACGTCGCAGCCCTAGCTAGGCACAACAGAGAGGTCAGCACGCCGGTCTAAATCCTATGGCGCAGGGGTCTGGGCCCATCGCCCATTGCACACCTGCACGTTGCGAGGGCGGCCGAAAGCAGAACTAGCCCCCTTAATACAAGAGCAGGCTTACGTTCCAATCCGGTGCGCGCCGCTCAGTCGCTGACGTCACGAAGGCTTCGGCTGATACCACGACGTCGAGTGCCCATAACTGTCCCCGCATAGATGGTTAGTGCATATAGGCCAGTAGCCAGACTTAGATCAAATACCAAGATCTCGTTAAACGTGTTATCTTGAAATAACCGCGAACGCCGACCAGGGCCAGGCCCACCTCTCACCTAGGTGGTCTCAACCTGCCCTGTCGCTTCGCCACAAAGATCCACTCGCGGGTACTCCTACGAGCCGACCCGTCTTTTAGTCATCACATGTATTATGTATAAAGTATATAGTATATACCCGTGATCACCTCCCGAGTGATCACGGACCGATAGTATAGCATGGCAGACGGACTAGAATGTAGGGCCACTGATGAATTACTAGCAACCTATACTAAGCATGTAGGACTGCAGGTAAGGTATCAACAGTAGTAGCAACAATGACAGCGTATGCATCAGGATAGGATTAACGGAAAGCAGTAACATGCTACACTACTCTAATGCAAGCAGTATAGAGAAGAGTAGGCGATATCTGGTGATCAAGGGGGGGGGGCTTGCCTGGTTGCTCTGGCAAGAGAGAGGGGTCGTCAACACCGTAGTCGTACTGGGTAGCAGCGGCGTCGGGCTCGGTGTCTAGCGAGAGAAGAGGGGGAAGAAACAATAAATATAATGCAAACAAATGCATGACGAGGCATGACATGACAAAGCATGATGCTAGGTGTGTCCTAACGCGGTACGAGGTGGTACCGGTGACGGGGGAAAACATCCGGGAAAGTATTCCCGGTGTTTCGCGTTTTCGGACAGATGAACCGGAGGGGAAAAGTTGCGTGTTTGCTATGCTAGGGATGCGTGGCAGACGAACGGGCTGCATATCCGAATTTGTCTCGTCATTCTGAGCAACTTTCATGTTGAAAATAATTTAATCCGAGTTACGGATTAAAAGATATGATTTTCTAAAGATTTTATTAATTTTTGTAATTATTTTTAATTCAAAAATAATTGCTAAATTGCTAGGCGCACCCAGCACAGTGTACACAAAAGTGTACCCAGTGACTGACAGGTGGGCCAGAGGGACCCAGTTGACCAGTCAACGTTTGACTGGTCAACAGGGGTGGGACCCCCCTGTTATTGACTGTTTTAGTTAATTAGGGATTAGGTTAATTAGCTGGGCTTAATTAGTTGTTTTAGTCTAATTAATCAAAATTAATTAAGTTAATTAATTCTTTAATTAATTAATTAATTATTATTTTTTCACATACGTTCTGGAGGCAGGGCCCTCTGTTCAGTGGCATAAAGGCCATAGCGGGTGCGGGCGCGGGCGCGGTGCCCGTGCCCGAGGCCGAACGGGGCTGGCCCCGGACGCAGCTCGTGGCTTGGGCGCCGGCAGCCAGAACGCCGGCCAGTGGGGGGGCGAGCCGCGGTGGACGGGGCGAGGCCAGGGACGGTTGAGGCGGGGGGCGAGCGCGTCGAGGGGGAAGCAGGGGTCGGCCACGCGTGAGCCATGGACGGCGCGGGCGGCAGGTGGGCGAGCCGAGGCGGGGAAGCTCGAGTGCTGGGTGGGCGCGAGCGCGCGGTGCGAGCGCGTGCGCGGGGGGCGCGTGGCCAGAGGTGTGGCGGGCCGCGCGAGGGGTTGCAGCCGCGTGCGGGAACTGCGGGCGTAGGGCAGCGCAGGCGAGCGCGGGGGCGAGGGGCGACGGCGCGAGCACGCGCGGAGCTGCGGTGAGCACGGACGGGCGCGGTGGCAGGCTTGGCCGGTGCGGGGGTCGCGGCGCGGGTGGCGAAGCGCTGAGCGCTGGAGGCTCGGGCGCGGTCTCGCGCGAGCGAGCGCTCGTGGGGGAGGAGGAGAGGACGGAGCCTCACCGCGGGAGCGTGGGGACTATGGCAACGGGCGTTGTGGTGGGGGATGGGGACGTCGGCGAAGACGGGGAGGCGGTACGGCGACGGGCGTGGCGACGAGGTGGCCGATCACAGAGAAGGATGAAGAGGCGGGGAGGCGTCGCCGGTGAGGTGACGACGATGGCTGCGAGCGGCGGGCACCGGCGTTGGGTGGCGGCGACGTCGGTGCGGCCCCTCCCGATCCAGATCGGGATCAGGTAGAGGGGGCGAGGGAGAGGGAGTGGGGGTGAGTGGGAGTAGTGGGTCGACGGGGTGGGTTAGGGTTCCACCGGGTGGGTGGATAAGGGAAGTGAGGGGGGAGGGTGGGCTGGCCGGGTGGGTGGCCCAATGGCCAGCTGGGCCGGAGCCCAGTGGGGGGGGGTGCTTCCCCCTTTTTCTTTTTTGTTAGTTCTTTTGTTTTTGTGTTTTCCTTTTTCTTTTTATTTATTTTCTTTTCTGTTTTATTTCATTTTAAAGTATTTAGGCATTTTCTAAAAATGTGTTTACTTCACCATAATTACCAGTGCAATATTTGGCACCCACCGAACATTTTTGTTTCAACTTTTAAAAACTTTTGTTGTTTGCCATTTTCTGAATTGATTTTTGAATCGGTTTGAACTAACGAAAATTTAGCAACAGTAATCACCGATGACATGGCATCATTAGGAGAGTTTTACTGTAGCCTAATTATCTTGGTGATGATGGTCATACTGACTTTTCTGACGTGACTGACTTTTCTGACGTGACTGAGCAGTTTTGAGATTCTCGCGAATAATGCGAACTTGTTCTTTGGCCTGTTGGATAATATCCGGACCGAAGAGTGGACGTTCCCCAGTTTCTGACCAGTTCAGAGGGGTTTGACACTTTCGTCCATATAGGACTTCGAAGGGGGACATCTTCAGACTAGCTTGATAGCTATTATTATAAGAGAACTCGGCATATGGAAGAGATTCCTCCCATTTCTTGCCGAATGAAATTACACAAGCTCGAAGCATGTCTTCGAGAACTTGGTTGACACGTTCAACCTGTCCTTGCGACTGAGGATGAAACGCCGTACTGAACGATAGGTGAGTTCCTATAGCTTCTTGGAAACTTGCTCGAAATCTTGAAGTGAATAAGCTGCCACGGTCTAAACTGATAACCAGTGGAATACCATGAAGTGAAACAATTCTGGACATGTAGAGAGTAGCAAGCTGACTAGCAGTGATTGTCTCTTTGACCGCCAGAAAATGTGCAACTTTAGAAAGCCGGTCAATGATGACAAGAATAGCATCATTACCTTTCTGCAATTTGGGAAATCCAGTGACGAAGTCCATTTCAACATGGTCCCATTTCCATTCAGGAATATTGATAGGTTGCAGAGTTCTAGCAGGCCTTTGATGCTCTGCTTTGATACGGCGGCAAACATCACACTCAGCAACATAACGAGCAATGTCCTGCTTCATATTAGACCACCAGAATCTTCGACGAATATCCTGGTACATCTTTGTACTACCAGGATGGATGGACAAAGGCGTACCATGAGCTTCTTGCATAACCCTTTTAGTCTTATCCAGGTTTTTCTTCGAACATGGTAC
The DNA here is from genome assembly GCF_056163025.1 of Triticum urartu. Classification (NCBI taxonomy): domain Eukaryota; kingdom Viridiplantae; phylum Streptophyta; class Magnoliopsida; order Poales; family Poaceae; genus Triticum; species Triticum urartu. The sequence continues at coordinate 494,305,225 of NC_141877.1, forward strand.
CACTAGGCGACCTTTGAAGTACAAGGCGCCATCGTCGGCGATAGTGAAGAATGAGGGCTTTCCTTTTGCTAGATGGCGTTTAATCTTATGGACTTCAGAGTCATAACCTTGAATAGTCTTTATACCAGCTACGAGATCTAGTACGACAACCAGGGTATTTAGAGAACCCTTAGTAACAACAAGAAGATTCATCTTGTGGAACTCTGGGGGAGGGGGAGCGAGTGCTCCAGGAGGAACAATATGAAGGTTCAGCTTTCTAAATTCTTCGACAAGCGAGGGCTGAACTTTGTGAACCTGGAGGTGGTTGCAGTAAGACTTGCGGCTCAAGGCATCAACCATTACATTAGCCTTGCCGGGGGTATAGGATATACCCACGTCAAAGTCTGCAACAGTCTCCATCCATCTCTGCTGATGGAGGTTCAGATCTGGCTGAGTAAACAGATACTTCAGACTTTGGTGGTCGGTGAAGATCTCGCAACGATTACCGAGAAGGTAATGTCGCCACTGCTTCAGTGCATGAATGACAGCAGCAAGCTCGAAGTCGTGAACTGGGTAGTTTTCTTCATGAGGGCGCAGTTGACGAGAGGCATAAGCAATCACTCTGCACTCTTGCATTAGGACACAGCCTAATCCTTGACGAGAAGCGTCACAGTAAATGACGAAGTCCTTCTTAGTATTAGGTGGAGCAAGCACTGGGGCAGAAGTCAACTTGTCTTTGAGTGCCTGGAAACTTTCCTGACACTTGTCTGTCCATTCGAACTTGACACCCTTATGCAACAGATTAGTCAGAGGCCTGGCAATCTTGGAGAAGTTCTCGACGAATCGACGGTAATAGCTGGCGAGACCGAGAAAACTTCAGACTTGCTTGACATTCTTCGGTGGAGTCCAATCGAGAATAGCCTGAACTCGTTCAGGGTTGACGGCAATACCATCCTTGGAGATGACATGCCCAAGATAGGTTACTTCGGGGAGCCAGAATTCACACTTGGAATACTTAGCATACAGTTGATGCTCTCGAAGCTTTTCCAGCACAAGACGAAGATGTTCAGCATGTTCTTCTTTGTTCTTGGAAAATACAAGGATATCATCCAGATAAACCATGACAAACTTGTCGAGGTAATCCATGAATATATAGTTCATTAGACGGGAGAACATTGCGGGAGTATTCGTTAAGCCGAATGACATGACGGTGTACTCGTATGATCCATACCGAGTCACGAAGGCGGTTTTTGGGAAGTCCTCTTCACGAACACGGATCTGGTGGTAACCCAACCTCAAGTCAAGTTTGGAGAACACTGATGAGCCAGCCAGTTGATCATAAAGATCATTGATCCGAGGAAGAGGGTATTTATTCTGAATGGTAGCTTGGTTTATAGGACGGTAGTCTTGGACTAATCGGTTTGTCCCATCCTTCTTCTTAACAAAGAGAGAAGGTGCTCCCCAAGGAGAGCAACTTGGGCGAATGAAACCTTTGACAAGAGATTTGTTGATTTCCTCCTTAAGCTCAATGAGTTCATGTGGCGGCATCTTGTAGGGTCGTTTGGCTATAGGGGTGGTGCCGGGTTTCAAGTCGATGATGAATTTGACAGCTCTAGCAGGGGGAATCCCTGGAAGTTCTTCTGGGAAGACGTCTTGGAATTCACGAACGACGGGAATGTTTTCAATGCCCTCGAGTGATGCAGCGTTCAACGCATTCAAGGCATAAAGACGTGCCTCGACGTTCTGAACTAGATGAGCTTGGTAAGCAATTATTTCATCAGAAGGGTGTAGCAGATGGACGACCTTAGTGGCGCAAACTATAGAAGCAGTATGCGCTTTCAACCAATCCATTCCCAGAATGAGGTCGATGCTACAAGACTTCAGTACGATGGGAGAGGCAAGGAATTCTAGTCCTTCGATTTCAACGGGGACGTCGTTGCAAATCATGGAGGTCCGACATTGGCCCGCGGGAGTGTGCACTAATAGCGAAGTGTTAGGTCCTCGCTTTTAATGCCATGCATGAATGCAAAATCCTCTGACATGAATGAATGTGATGCACCTGTATCAAATAAAACAGATGTTGGTGCTGAATTTACGAGGAGTGTACCCATCACGGTAGCAGGCTGGTCTAGAACTTCATTGAGATCAACGTGGTTGGCATGAACACGACCATAATACTTGGTACTGTTGTTGCGGGGCTGGTTGCTTCCACGGCCAGTTGCTGGGAGGGCCAGTTGATTCTGGTTCTGATTGCAATCCCTAGCATGGTGACCTGGTTGACCACACTTGTAGCACATTCCATTATTGAGAGTGGGAACAGGGGCTTGTGGTGGTGGAGCTGGAAGTCTTGGCTGCCTAGTTGGAGGAGCAGGCAGACGAGGTGCAGCATAGGTCTGCCTTGGGGCAGGTGCATTCGGCTGGTACATGCTGTTGGGAATCCATATCTTGCGCTTCTGCGAGGACGGGCCCGAAGATGAGCCCGTGTCATGGTTGCGCCTGTGAGAACTCTAGTAGTCCTGCAGACCAGTTTCGACATTGATGGCCTTGTTCACCAGGGTGGCGAAATCAGCAAAGTCATGCACTAGAAGTGCGAGCTTGATGTCAGCTTGAAGGCCATCACGGAACTTCTCCTGTCTGCATGCATCAGTTGCAATGTCTTTTTTAGCATAGCGGGACAAGTCAAGAAACTCCCGCTGATAAGCTTCAACAGTCTTGTTGCCTTGGGTGAGGTTGCGAAACTCGCGCTTCTTACGATCCATGACTCCCTGAGGAATGAAGCGAGCACGGAAGGCAGCTTGGAAGTCTGGCCAGGTGATGATTGTTCCAACTGGCAGAGTACGCCTGTGGCTATCCCACCATTGAGCTGCGGGTCCCTTCAGGAAGAAGGAAGCAAAGGTGACATAGCTGGCAGGGGCTACATCAGCAGACTCCATCTGATAGGTTATGTCACGGAGCCAGTCATCAGCATCCAGAGGCTGAGTTGAGCTGCGGTACACAGTTGGGTTCAGGCGCATGAAATCCTGCAGAGTTACTGGGGTTGGCTGTTGGTTCATATTGGGGCGAGGAAACTGAGCCATCATATTCTCCATGAACTGGTGATTCATCTCAAGCTGTTGGATCATACCAGCCATGTACTCAGGCGGTGGTGGGAGGTTGCCACCACGTCCATGACCACCTGGTCTAACCATCCTGCTAATATATAACAGGGGTAGTTCAGTATCGAGAAATTTGCAAAGACAAGAATCATTCATGATGAAACATGCACAATGAAAGCAGCACGATAGATACTACATAGTAGTCAGCATATCTTACAAAAGAGATCATGCATAGAGTTCGGTACACAGAGTTCAGTACATAGACTAATACATCATAGGCGGCACGCAGGCTTGCGACAAATGCATCTAACACTAACAAGCAAGCCTACATCAATCCCAGGAGGAACTGTGGAGGTAGGTGTAGCCTGACAGCTGGTAGTGACGTGAAGGGAAGACCTCCACGCGAGTAGCCTGGGGTCCGCGGATACTCTGGTGTGGAACCCGATGCGTAGGTGGCAGGAGAGGACCAAGTGTAGGAGAGTAGCCTCCCACATCTGGCCAGCCGACGCCCTGGGGCATCACGGTCCTGGCAGGATAGATCGCAAAACGCGACAGATCACCAGATCGGACAGAGGGGTGCAACAACGTCAGAGCACGGTACAGGTGCTGACGGGTGGTGTACAGCTCATGGCGAAGAGCTCGGTTAGCTCTATCCAGCCCATCAGCATGCAGAACCAGGTTCTGATGGTAGAAGGGCTCTCGGGTGACAGTGGAGTAGGCCACAGTGTAGTAACCCTCTGCACCAACATCGGATGCGAGAGCATTGTGCCTGAAGGGGGAGGTGTCCAACTCCTGATACTCTCCACGAAGACGTGTCAGAGCAGCATAAGCAGCATCGTGGACCGCCATGTCGATAGTCACTCCAACACCATGAGCAGTGTGCAGCACGGTAGTGGAGTCATACTCCCGAGAGTAGAGGTGGACGATGGCATGGTACTGCTCCTGGTTGAAGTCCTGGTACTCCTCATAGACGGTGTACTCAGGGTGCCAGCGATAACCCAGATAGGTCATCATGTCAACCAACACAGCAGGTGATCCTGAGGCACCAATGGCCGTCGTCTGGCGCACGACCTGCCTCGTGGGTTCCATCTGAAAACAAAGTTGTTTTCACAGGAGTCAAATGACAATATGGATAATGCTCAAATACTACTCTAAAGAATAACTAGGGCTTATCCAACTTTGGGGTGAACGTGGTCACGGGATCCTAGTGTTAGAGTTAGTAAAATCGTTTAACCCGAGTAGGAGAGAGTTCAGAGTCCCAGAGTAAGGATCGAGGAGTAAAAGATCCTAATACCACCCAGATGGCAACGTGGGCCCGTAAGGCACACAACAATGTTAGTAAAAAGTTTTGCAATGTCTAGACTCGACTTCGGCCAAGGAGTGTGGAAGGGGGATTCCTACAGGCAGTCGGCTCTGATACCAACTTGTGACGCCCCCAATTCAATCATACACTAATCATACACGCAAACGTGTATGATCAAGATCAGGGACTCACAGGAAGATATCACAACACAACTCTACAAATAAAATAAGTCATACAAGCATCATATTACAAGCCAGGGGCCTCGAGGGCTTGAATACAAGAGCTCGATCATAGACGAATCATCGGAAGCAATAATATCTGAGTACAGACATAAGTTAAACAAGTTTGCCTTAAGAAGGCTAGCACAAACTAGGATACAGATCGAAAGAGGCGTAGGCCTCCTGCCTGGGATCCTCCTAAACTACTCCTGGTCGCCGTCAACGGGCTGCACATAGTAGTAGGCACCTCCCGAGTAGTAGTAGTCGTTGACGGTGGCGTCTGGCTCCTGGACTCCAACGTCTGGTCGCAGCAACCGGGTATAAGAAAGGGGAAAAGGGGGAGAAAAGCAACCGTGAGTACTCATCCAAAGTACTCGCAAGCAAGGAGCTACACTACATTGGTACGCATTGGTATCAAATGGAATAAGGATATCATATGTGGACTGAACTGCAGAAAGCCGGAATAAGAGGAGGATAGCTAGTCCTTTCGAAGACTACGCTTCTGGCTGCCTCCGTCTTGCAACATGTAGTAGAGAGTAGACTGAAGTCCTCCAAGTAGCATCGCATAGCATAATCCTACCTGGCGATCCTCTCGTCGTCGCCCTGTTAGAGAGCGATCACTGGTTGTATCTGGCACTTGGAAGGGTGTGTTTTATTAAGTATCCGGTTCTAGTTGTCATAAGGTCAAGGTACAACTCCAAGTTGTCCTGTTACCGAAGATCACGGCTATTCGAATAGATTAACTTCCCTGCAGGGGTGCACCACATAACCCAACACGCTCGATCCCATCTGGCCGGACTTACTTTCCTCGGTCATGCCCGGCCTCGGAAGATCAACACGTCGCAGCCCTAGCTAGGCACAACAGAGAGGTCAGCTCGCCGTTCTAAATCCTATGGCGCAGGGGTCTGGGCCCATCGCCCATTGCACACCTGCACGTTGCAAGGGCGGCCGGAAGGAGAACTAGCCCCCTTAATACAAGAGCAGGCTTACGTTCCAATCCGGCGCGCGCCGCTCAGTCGCTGACGTCACGAAGGCTTCGGCCGATACCACGACGTCGAGTGCCCATAACTGTCCCCGCGTAGATGGTTAGTGCGTATAGGCCAGTAGCCAGACTCAGATCAAATACCAAGATCTCGTTAAACGTGTTATCTTGAAATAACCGCGAACACCGACCAGGGCCAGGCCCACCTCTCTCCTAGGTGGTCTCAACCTGCCCTGTCGCTTCGCCACAAAGATCCACTCACGGTACTCCTACGAGCCGACCCGTCTTTTAGTCATCACATGTATTATGTATAAAGTATATAGTATATACCAGTGATCACCTCCCGAGTGATCACGGCCCAATAGTATAGCATGGCAGACGGACTAGAATGTAGGGCCACTGATGAATTACTAGCAACCTATACTAAGCATGTAGGATTGCAGGTAAGGTATCAACAGTAGTAGCAACAATGACAGCGTATGCATCAGGATAGGATTAACGGAAAGCAGTAACATGCTACACTACTCTAATGCAAGCAATATAGAGAAGAGTAGGCGATATCTTGTGATCAAGGGGGTGGGCTTGCCTGGTTGCTCTGGCAAGAGAGAGGGGTCGTCAACACCGTAGTCGTACTGGGTAGCAGCGGCGTCGGGCTCGGTGTCTAGCGAGAGAAGAGGGGGAAGAAACAATAAATATAATGCAAACAAATGCATGACGAGGCATGACATGACAAAGCGTGATGCTAGGTGTGTCCTAACGCGGTACGAGGTGGTACCGGTGAAGAGGGAAACATCCGGGAAAGTATTCCCGGTGTTTCGCGTTTTCGGACAGATGAACCGGAGGGGGAAAGTTGCGTGTTTGCTATGCTAGGGACGCGTGGCGGACGAACGGGCTGCGTATCCGGATTCGTCTCGTCATTCTGAGCAACTGTCATGTTGAAAATAATTTAATCCGAGTTACGGATTAAAAGATATGATTTTCTAAAGATTTTATTAATTTCTGTAATTATTTTTAATTCGAAAATAATTGCTAGATTGCTAGGCGCACCCAGCACAGTGTACACAAAAGTGTACCCAGTGACTGACAGGTGGGCCAGAGGGACCCAGTTGACCAGTCAATGTTTGACTGGTCAACAGGGGTGGGACCCCCCTGTCATTGACTGTTTTAGTTAATTAGGGATTAGGTTAATTAGTTAGGCTTAATTAGTTGTTTTAGTTTAATTAATCAAAATTAATTAAGTTAATTAATTCTTTAATTAATAAATTATTATTTTTTTGACATACGTTCTGGAGGCGGGGCCCTCTGTTCAGTGGCATAGAGGCCATAGCGGGTGCGGGTGCAGGCACGATGCCCGTGCTTGAGGCCGAACGGGGCTGGCCCCGGACGCAGCCCGTGGCGTGGGCGCCGGTAGCCAGAACGCCGGCCAGTGGGGGGGGCGAGCCGCGGTGGACGGGGCGAGGCCAGGGACGGCTGAGGCGGGGGGCGAGCGCGTCGAGGAGGAAGTAGGGGTCGGCCACGCGTGAGCCATGGATGGCGCGGGCGGCCGGTGGGTGAGCCAAGGCGGGGAAGCTCGAGTGCTGGGTGGGCGCGAGCGCGCGGTGCGAGCGCGTGCGCGGGGGCGCGTGGCCAGAGGTGTGGCGGGCCGCGCGAGGGGTTGCGACCGCGTGCGGGAACTGCGGGCGTAGGGCAGCGCAGGCGAGCGCGGGGGCGAGGGGCGACGGCGCGAGCACGCGCGGAGCTGCGGTTAGCATGGACGGGCGCGGTGGCAGGCTTGGCCGGTGCGGGGGTCACGGCGCGGGCGGTGAAGCGCTGAGCGCTGGAGGCTCGGTCGCGGTCTCGCGCGAGCGAGCGCGCGTGGGGGAGGAGGAGAGGACGGAGCCTCACCGCAGGAGAGTGAAGTATTGGAGAAGATTGATTATGAGGATATTATTGGAGATTTTATTTCAAAGAAGACTAAAAGAATGACGTTATTTAGGTGAAGACTTTACAACCAAGAATATGTACGATTATTGATATTTCCCATTGCTATATAAGATATTGTGATCTTTATATTTTTGTAGTTATATTTATCTAGTTTTGTGGTATATTTATGTAGTTTTGTATAGTGAGGTAGGGCCAATTTTAGAGTTTGTCATAGGGCCTTGGATTTTGTCGGCCCAACCCTATCCTGCACAAACCTTTGGGACAGTTCTTCCATTGCCAATGCATGCAATCAATTGAATTGAACCAAACATACTTGGAAAGCCTCTTACCACTCCAATGGCCATCAGTTTTTTGCATCTTGCACATTTGGTTTTCTCAGATGCTTTGCTCCAAACACCCGCACCAGGGTGCGGGCATATCATTGTGGCCTCGAGGCATGTGCTCACCCCATTCAGACCATCTCACAACAAGATCAGCGGCGGTACCTAGTGCAAGGATCCTCATAACAACCGTTTACTTCTTCTTAGTAGAGAACGAGAGTTGTCTGCAACAATCCCTGGTGAGATTAATGTAGGAATCATGTGCCTCCAATCCCTCCACCACATGCAAGAACAAGGGCTTGCACATACGAAGGCGTCGACAAAATCATGTATCAGGGAATGTTGGTATGGGTTGGAAGTAATCCTTGTAGAGCAACCATTCTCTAGGAACCCTATCCGGGTTCAAAATTCTTATCCCTTCGATCGAACCATTGAAATTCAAAATATGCTCCACCTCCCTCTCCATTTCCTCCTAGATATTCATCATTGTCAACATCACGGCATTTTCGTCGGACTTAAATGAATCAAAGAATTCCTTTGGCATTAACTCGTCAAGCTCCATGTTGCCATACTCCTCATCAGATGAGCCATTTGAATCTATCATTTTCCAACAAGAGAATCACAAAAAAACGGGTCAATCAATTTGTCAAATACAGGCAAGGTGCAGTCCGAGAAAAGTCAGACATACCGCAGCGGCGTATGGGGCAGTGATGGTGTCCGAAAAGGCGAGATGGCCGGGGAGGAGGTTTATGGCGGTGGCGACGACGCTGATTGGACAGGATGGCGGCGGTGCTAGGGTTGCGCCGAAGCTAGTTGAGGGCCTGGGCGAACGAGGGAGAAGAGAGGAGAGGCGAATGTCTCATCCGACAAGGTCGGGTAGGGGGGATTGGTGCAATTTGTGGTGGGTCCTCCTTGTCGGATCCGACGTGGCAATTGTGCCCGGATGCGTCTAGACCTCCTCACATCCACCGCATATTTGGGCTGGATAAAGCATGCCAGTCAGGTCGAACGTATAGAGCCGCTTTGAGGAGTCCGACTGGGTCACGTTTTTGTGGTCGGTCACTGACCGGACATCCGCAAGGACGTACAGTGTGTGTGTGTGTGGGGGGGGGGTTGAGGAGCCCTGCTGTAGATGTTATAATCAACTTGAGTTTTCATGATGAAAGTAGGCCAACACGTAAAGCCCAAGTGCCCAACGGGATCTTAGTATTGTTATAAGATTGTGCAAATATGTCTATAACGGTATAGTTGGTGCGATAGTTGTTTGAATCGAACATGTGTAATCCCGGAGTAATATATAAACACGCGATCGGTGTCACACCCTAGCTAGTTCATGCATTAGAGTGTTGCATCATGTTTATTTTACCAGAAAACTGAAAAGGGGATGGCAGAACCCCCAGCACCCCCTGGAAACAACTAGGGTTTGCTAAAATCTTTTTCAATGAACCTAAAATGCCCTTCTAAAAAGTCCACCCTTTTTGTTTTGGGGTTAGAACCTCAGACAAAATGGGTTCACATTTTTCCAGGACACATAAGGTCATTGGATTAAATCACTACTATTTGCATTTGGGCAATTTAAATCCTATAAATATTTTAAAATGCCAAAATAATCCTGAAATTATTTTTAGGCTGTTGAGAATATTTTCAAATGTGCCTCTGAATATTTTCAGATTTTTCCTAGATGGAATAGTATTTTTACTATTTCAAAACACAAAACTGGAATAAATAAAAAGAAAAACAGAAAGTAGAGAGAGTAGAGGCTTACCTAGAGCCCACCTAGTAGGCCCACCTGCCGGCCCAGCCCAGCCACCGCTCCAGCGAGCTGCTTGGCTTGGCCAGGCAGGCAGGCAGGTGCTCGACGCCGGCACCAGCGCGCGCCACGCAGCTGCCCGGCGCCCTGCTTCCTCCCCTCGCCGTTCTGCTGCCCTAGTTCGGTCACTCACTTCTCCCCCGAGCTTGCAGACATGCCTCCTCCTCCCCATCTCCTCTCCCTCGCTCTCCCGCATCATGGCCGACGCTGTCGCGCCCGCGCCACCGTTATAACCGCGTCCGCCGTCGTCCCTGTGCCGCGTCACCGTGTCCGTTCGCTCCGCCGTCGTCTACTACGTCGAGCAGGCCAAGCCCCGAGCGCTCGCCCGCTCTGGAGTCACCCCTGACCCCGTCTACCCCAACTCCAGCCGCCGAGATCGCCATCGTCGCCCCGCTCAGCTCCGGCCTTCCCCGAGCCCGCTTCGACGCTTGCTGCAACCGCTGTGAGCTCAGCTCTGTCTCCCCCTCTCCGTTAACTCCCTCCTGCATCGTATGCACCGCACCACGTTCACCCGCACCCGCCGACGCTGAGCTCGTCGCCGACGTGACTTCGGCCACCCACCGGCCACACCACCGTGACCAACGCACTCACCGCACTCGCAGAAGCTCATAGCACCTCTCCACGCGCCTCGCCATGCCCCATAGCCTCGGGTTCAACCTCACCCGAGCTCCAGCAGCCGCACAGCTCATCGCCGGCGACGTTTCCGGCCACCCCAGCTCCACCCACTGCCACCACTCGACGCGGCTCACTCCCTGCATCACGTAGATGTGCTCCGCCATCGTTTTGGTCGCCGGAGCACGAAACCCGCATCGCTCCACCGCGTCTGGCCTCGCCGGCGGCTAAACGGCGACGAGTTTGACCCTGCTTGACCCCGTGTGGGCCCAGGTTGACTCCCCCTAAGTCTATGACAAGTGGGACCGCCCTGCTAATTAACTTAGATTAGTAGTAACTAAATTTAGTTAGTTAATTAACTACTGACACGTGGGTCCCACTGGTTAGGTTTGACCTAGACCGGCCCCGTTGACCACTGACGTCACCCTGACGCAATGCTGACGCAATAATTCAATTACTGGAATTATTCTTATACAGGAAATTCCAAAAAATATTACAAACTTCAAAAATTCATAACTTTTAATCTGTAACTCCAAATGCAAAGAATTATATATGAAATTTGATCAAAAAAATTCAATCTTTCCATCTGTAATGGTTTCATGCATGACAATACACTTTAACCCCGCTGTTTAGGTGAAACAAGCTAATGCACGTATATGGCTTAAGAACATAAGCTTCCATTTGAATCCTTGATTCAAATGGACCCAAACCAACTTGTTTCACATTGCATTAGGCAGGACATCTCATATGGCCATGTCATAGCATGCATCATATTGTTGCATATTGCCATGTGATGATTGTGTTCTGTGGTGTCTTTCGTGGTAGGTTCTGCCTCCAAGGATATTTCCGAGTATCCAACTGAAGGGCAGTACCCTACTACTACTCCATCAGGCAAGCAGCCCCATTGATCATATCGATACAATCCCATGTTCTCGCTCCTGCTCTCATTTACCACATTAAGACAACAACGTTTCAAACTGTTGTGTGCTGCGGTAGTTGAACCCTTATCCTCTACATGACCTGTCATTGCCACAGTAACTAGATGAAACCCACTAGCACGTGTGGGAATTGATTGAGCCATATATGTGTTTCCTACCTTGCTATGCCTGCTATGCTTAGAGTTGTGTCAGGTCTGGTTCATCTGGGTGATGGGCTAGAGTGAAATGATTACGTCGGTAATGTGAGGGATGTGTTGAACATGATTTGGTAAAGGTATCGATGAGAGGCCATGTAGGAGTACATGGTGGGTTGTTTCATTGAGGCCGTCCTTAAGAACTGAGATCTGTATGTGTGATTCAAGAATCAGTTACTACCATACATTGGGCCCGAAATGAATGGACCCTCTCGGCTTCTTAATCACCCTAGTACTCTGTCCAGGAGTTGCAACTAGTTTCTGGTGTTTGTAGGTTATGTGTTGGCGGCCGTGCGTAGCGCTGACCCTAGGGGTGGGCTATGATGCGGTAGATACACCGTGGCCGGGTATGACGGGCACCCGTTTGGCGTCTCGGGACCATGTACACATCGTTCGGTGCCGTATGTGGAAACCTCGGCCAGACTCCCTGCGGATGGAACCTGGATAGGCGATAAACCTGGACTAGAGACTTGAGTGTTTAGGTAGGCCGTGGCCGACACCCTCGTTGGGCTTCCGCTTGAAGGTTGTCGAGTACATCTCGTGTAAACGACGATAAGTGGTGAGAGCGCGTATGAAGAAGTACACCCCTGCAGGGTTAACATCATCTATTCGAATAGCCGCGTCCACGGTAAAGGACTACTTGGTTGCCTATACAGTTCATAGACAAGTTAATGGTTACTACTAAAAGACTCAAGATAAGTGTGAGTACCGAGGATGGCCCTCTCGTAGGATGACGAGGGAGGATCCTCGGTGGAGTATTGTGTTGGTGATTAGTGGACTCGTGTGTGAAAACTATTTTTACTAGTGGTGTCTCGTAGGATAGCTTAGCCAAGAGTCAAAGCTGGCTTGCTGCAATAACTCCACCACCTTCTTGAGAATGAGCATGTATAGTAGGATCCGTTGTAAGACTTGCTGAGTACCTTTGTACTCATGTTGCTTTAATTACTGTTTTCAGACGACAACACTGCCCCCTCCGACGGGTTTTATGTAGACCTCGACGTCGATGAGTAACTTGCCACCCAAGTGGTGATTCTGGCCATGGAGGGCCCTATGTAGATAGACAGGCTTCGTTAAGCCTACTTTCTTTCTAGTGTCTGTACTCAGACTTATTTGCTTCCGCATGTGCTTGTATGCTTGTATGACTTGAGTGTCGGGTCATGTGACCCCTACCTGTATGAACATGTTATGTATGGCTCTCCGGAGCCTTTAAATAAAGTACTTGAGTTGTAGAGTTTTGTTGTGATGCCATGTTGTATTTAAACATATCAAGCATATTGTGTGTATGATTGAAATGCTTGGTATGTGTGGGATCCGACAATCTAGTTGTTTATCCTTGGCAGCCTCTCTTATGGGGAAATGTAGTCTAGTGCCTCCTTGAGCCATAGTAGTCCGCTACAGCCCGGGTTCACCGGAGTCCTGCTAGCCCAGCACTACTGCTCAGGACACTTGACTGGCCGGCATGTGTTTCACTTCGTTCCTATGTCTGTCCCTTCGGGGAAATGTCAAGCGGTGACATCCGGAGTCCTGCCTAGCCTGCTACAGCCCGGGTTCCCCGGAGTCCTGTTAGCCCAGTGCTACAGCCCGGATTCACACGCTATTGACCGACATGCTCGATGTGATTCATGTATGCCTATCCCCATAGGTTTGTGCCGCTTTGGGTTCACGACTAGCCGTGTCGGCCCGGGTTCTCTGTCATATGGATGCTAGCGACACTATCATATACGTGAGCCAAAAGGCACAAACGGTCCCGGGCCATGGTAAGGCGACACCCGTGGGGATACCGTGCGTGAGGCCGCAAAGTGATATGAGGTGTTACCGGCTAGATCGACGTGACTTGGAATCGGGGTCCTGACAGCGTTGGCATCAGAGCCGGACTGCCTGTAGGTTCGTTGAGCCAAACTGGTCGATGTCGAGTCTAGAAATGCTTTAGTTATATGTAGGGGAATTGATTGTGGGAGGGAACGTAAGTCTCTTTGACTCCTTTACCTTATGCCCTCTGATCTGAGTCATTCTCTTCTCTTTCTGTGTGGGTTAAGGACTAGGCTCTCTTCTCTCTATCAGGTTCACGTGTTACTAATCCGTAGTAGCTTATAGGATTGTTGCTACAAGCCTCAGTTCAGTTTCTACTACTTTTAGTATGTTGTCAGTTGAACCAGAACCTTGATATGATGTTGTTGAGTGGTTTTGCAAACTGTTGTGAATGTCTCAAATCTTTTTCTGAGCATTTACAGCCGTTATGCTGTCCGATTTCTCTTAGGAAATTCTAATGCCTTTGCATTATTCTGTGCTTTCAGATGGCCACCCGTTCCCAGAACCAAGTGGTTCGTCTGACCCGGTGCCTCGATGAACCCGGTCACACGGCCATGTTGGTTCGAGTGATGGTCGAGACAGGCTATCGATGCTATCCGGAATATACCATCGAGGAGCAGTTCCGAGACTTCAACCAGAGCCAGTACCTTTGTACCGTCAGGATATATCCCTCTTATCCTGGAGCCACTGAACCCCTCCACTGCTCTTATGGACTTGGGGTCACTATTGAGATGTCCGTGCAGGACGCAGCTTACTCAATGATGACTATCATTCGAGCCAGAACTGCCTTGCTCCAGAACACCGATTTTCGCTACATGCCAGCCTCACTCCCTGGAGCACATGGGTACTATCAGGCTTTATATTATGACTCTACACACAAGGAGTCACTACTCTGCACCACTGCCGAGATGCTCGAGGACAAGGACCGCCAAAATCGTGCCTGGTGAATGGAGCTTTTCAACTCTCGTTCTGATCACTGGGCCACTTTGACTCGGTTTGCACCTGCTGTGCAGGCGGGCTACATGGACATGAGGGACCTGTACCCCGTATGGTCTGGATTGCCTGATTGTATGGACTAGCGTGATGTAGGAGGCATCACCCCTCCTCGTGGTCCCCGGCTGCCACCGTTTATGGGACCAAGGCCACATCCGAGTCCCTATGGCCTACAAGCTCCACAGGACCGTCTGTTCCCAGATGATCATGTTTCGCTTCCAGGTTTTGGTGGTGACTTTTATGAGGATTACTATGGAGCTGTCTGAGCTAGTAGTAGTTTCACTAGTACTGTAATAGTTGTATTCTCCACAGTCCTGCGTGACCTGTGGGATACGACTTAGTGTGTATCACGTTCTGGAGGTGTAGAAAAATAATGTATAGGAGCTTGGAATGCCTCCGATGAGATGTAACGTCTTCCACCGTAGTTGTACTCTAGCCTGGGCTTGTACTAAACTATGTACGGTGTGTATGACCGATGGTATATATATATATATATATGGCAGTTTCTATATTACCATGTCGTGCAATGAACATCTCAGCATTCCATGTTATCCATTACATTCTGCACTTCCTTGCCAAGATTGTGCCATCCTTGTCTAAACCATTGTCTTGTTTTCCTAGGATGGTCAACACCCGCAACAAGCCTGCTGCCCCGGAGCAGGGGGAAGCCAGTGCAGCTAGGGGTGAGAATCTGCCTCACCCGCCTTCTCTAGCCGAAGTTATGCTGGAGGCAGAAAGAAACAAGCGTGAGACTAACCGCTTGCTGGAGCGGATTGAGCAGAACACTGCACGTCATTAGCGAAATGACTTGGTGTCAATCAATGACTTTATCAAGTTGTACCCACCAAAGTTTAATCATTCCGTCGAGCCCCTCGACGCGGATGACTGGCTTCGCAGCATCACCCACAAGCTATGTTCTGCCAATGTAGCCAAAGCTGATAAGGTCACCTATGCTGCCTATCACCTCGAAGGCTCTGCTAGCCTTTGGTGGGAAAACTTTGAGGCTATGCGTCCGGTCGGCCAAATCACTACTTGGGCTGAATTCAGTGAGGCTTTCCATGAGCATCACATCCCGGAAGGTCTCATGGATCATAAGAGGGAAGAGTTCTGCAATTTCACCCAAGGCAGACTGACTGTGGATGCATATAGTCGTGAATTTGGAAATCTGGCATGTTATGCTCCTGAAGAGGTATCCACTGATGCTAAGAAGCAGGCAAGGTTCCGCAAGGGACTTAGCCCCGAGCTTCGCCGCGATCTTCCTGCACGAGTGCACCTCCTTCCAGAAGTTGGTCAATAAGGCCATCAGTGCTGAGACAGGCCAGACTGACTATGACGCTTCACGCAAGCACTCTCGTGATCTTGGTTCTTCATCCGGCTCTGGATCTCAGAAGCGCCGGGTGTAGATTCCAAGCATAGCGCTGCCACCCAGTTTCATTCCGAGGCCATCCTTTGAGGTGCCTCGCCCCAACCAGCAGTTTGCACCGCCTAAGCCCTATGGTGGCCCTGCTGCTAATGCTGCTCCACGCCCCAATGTTGTGACATGTTTCAAGTGTGGAGAGCCGGGTCACTACAGTCGAGAGTGTCCCCAGAACAACAACCCCAACCAGTCTGGAAAGTCCGTTGGCCGTGGTAAGCCAGCGGGAAAGACATTCTATGCCAAGCCAGCCACCACTACACGTGGCCATGTCAACTATGTCTCAGTTGAGGAGGCTCATGATGATCCTAACGTCGTCCTTGGTATGCTCCTTGTTAATTGCCATCCGGCATCTGTTCTTTTCGATACTGGAGCATCTAATTCATTCATATCTGAGAGCTATGCTCGATTTCATAACACGACATTCTGTGACATGCCCACTTCCATGGAAATTCAAACCCCTGGCTCTAGATGGCAAACTTCAAGAGTAAGCCATGGGAATGAAATTCTTGTCGATATACTTGTCTTCCTTGCATCTTTAATAGCTCTCAAGTCCTCGGACATAAACATCATCTTGGGTATGGACTGGATGTCAGCTCATTATGCTAAGATTGATTGTGCCACTAGAACCGTTCAACTTATTCACCCATCGGGCAAGACAGTCAATGTCTTAACTCCAGTGGCCAAGCGCCAGCTTTACTCTCTAAATGCCAACCCCCTTCCAGACCTTGAAGATATTCCGGTAGTCTGAGACTTCCCAGATGTCTTTCCATAAGAACTGCCAGGTGTTCCACCTGACAGGGATGTCGAGTTCGTGATAGACCTTGTTCCAGGAACCGTCCCAATTTCTAGAAGACCCTATAAGATGGCACCCTTAGAACTAGCCGAGCTTAAGAACCAACTCGATGAGTCCTTGAAAAGGGTTTCATCCGTCCTAGTTCCTCTCCCTGGGCTTGCCCCGTCCTCTTCGTCAAGAAGAAGGATGGAACGGATCGGATGGTTGTAGATTACCGACCTGTCAACTTGGTCACTATCAAGAACAAGTATCCGCTTCCCAGGATCAATGATCTATATGACCAGCTCGCTGGATCCTCAGTCTTTTCCAAGATGGATTTGAGGTTGGGCTACCATCAAATCAAAATCAAGAACGGGGACATTCCTAAAATGGCCTTTGTTACTCGTTATGGCCAATACGAGTACACCGTTATGTCCTTCGGTTTAACCAATGCCCCAGCCACCTTCTCCCAGTTAATGAACTCGGTCTTCATGGAGTATTTGGATAAATTTGTCATGGTATACCTCAATGATATACTCATCTACTCCAAGAGTGAGGAAGAACATGTCGAACATCTAAGGCTGGTATTGACGAAACATCGAGAGCATCGCCTTTATGCCAAATTCTCCAAGTGTGAATTTTGGTTGCCAGAAGTGACCTATCTAGGCCATGTAATCTCTAGTAAGGGTATTGCTGTCAATCCCGAGCGAGTTCAAGATGTCCTTGATTGGACTCCACCTGAAACGGTCAAGCAAGTTCGGAGCTTCCTTGGCTTAGCGAGCTATTGTCGCCGCTTCGTCGAGAATTTCTCCAAGGTTGCTAAACCTTTAACTGAACTCCTCAAGAAAGATAAAAAGTTCGAGTGGACCCCATAGTGCGAGTTCAGCTTTCAGGAACTGAAAAGACGCCTGACATCTGCTCCCATACTGGTACCACCAGATTTCTCCAAGGACTTTATTATCTATTGCGACGCCTCGCGACAAGGACTAGGTTGCATACTCATGCAAGATCGTCAGGTAATTGCCTATGCTTCACGGCATACTCCTTTAAAGGGAACCCATCGTTTCGGTATCAAAGGAAAATTAGCTCCTCGTTACATTGGACCCTTTCGCATTCTTGCCAAACGAGGAGAAGTTGCCTACCAATTGGAACTACCTCCGCATCTTTCCAGAGTTCACGATGTCTTCCACGTTTCTCAACTCAGGCGTTGCTTCGCGGATCCTATCCGTGGAGTGGACCACGAAACACTTGATCTCCAAGATAATCTCACATATCGGGAATATCCCATTCGTATCCTTGATCAAGCCGAGCGTACCACTCGACGCCATAACATCAAGTTTCTCAAGGTTCAATGGTCACACCACTCTGAAAAAGGAGCCACTTGGGAAAGGGAGGATCGTCTTCGACTCGAGTACCCCACCTTCTTCCCAATGGATCCTAAATCTCGGGACGAGATTCTTTTGAGTGGGGGTGAGTTGTCACACCCTAGCTAGTTCATTCATTAGAGTGTTGCATCATGTTTATTTTCCCAGAAAACTGAAATGGGGATGGCAGAGCCCCGAGCACCCCCTCGAAACAACAAGGGTTTACTAAAATCTTTTTCAATGAACCTGAAATGCCCTTCTAAAAAGTCCACTCCTTTTGTTTTGGGTTAGAACCTCAGACAAAATGGGTTCACATTTTTCTAGGACACATAAGGTCATTGGATTAAATCATTACTATTTGCATTTGGGCAATTTAAATCCTATAAATATTTTAAAATGCCCAAATAATCCTGAAAGTATTTTTAGGCTGTTGAGAATATTTTAAATTTGCCTCTGAATATTTTTAGGTTTTTCCTAAATGGAATAGTATTTCTACTATTTCAAAACACAGA
The DNA here is from genome assembly GCF_056163025.1 of Triticum urartu. NCBI lineage: Eukaryota > Viridiplantae > Streptophyta > Magnoliopsida > Poales > Poaceae > Triticum > Triticum urartu. Next base: position 494,323,466 of record NC_141877.1, read on the forward strand.
ACAGGAATAAATAAAAAGAAAAATAGAAAGCAGAGAGAGTAGAGGCTTACCCGGCGCCCACCTAGCAGGCCCACCTGCCGGCCCAGCCCAGCCACCGCTCCAGCGAGCTGCTTGGCTTGGCCAGGCAGGCAGGCAGGTGCTCGACGCCGGCACCAGCGCGCGCCACGCAGCTGCCCGCCGCCCTGCTTCCTCCCCTCTCCATTCTGCTGCCCTAGTTCGGTCACTCACTTCTCCCCCGAGCTCGCAGACACGCCTCCTCCTCCCCAGCTCCTCTCCCTCGCTCTCCCGCACCATGGTTGATGTTGCCGCGCCCGCGCCATCGTGATAACCGCGTCTGCCATCGTCCCCGTGCCGCGTCACCGTGTTCGTTCGCTCCGCCGTCGTCTACTACGTCGAGCAGGCCGAGCCCCGAGCGCTCGCCCGCTCTGGAGTTGCCCCTGACCCCGTCTCCCCCAACTCCGGCTGCCGAGATCGCCATCGTCACCCCGCTCAGCTCCGGCCTTCCCCGAGCCCGCTTCGACGCTTGCTGCAACCGCCGTGAGCTCAGCTCCGTCCTCCCCCTCTCCGTTAACTCCCTCCTGCATCGTATGCACCGAACCACGTTCACCCGCACCCATCGCCGCTGAGCTCGTAGCCGACGTGACTTCGGCCACCCACCGGCCGCACCACCGTGACCAACGCACTCACCGCACTCGCAGAAGCTCATAGCACCTCTCCACACACCTCGCCGTGCCCCGTAGCCTTGGGTTCGACCTCACCCGAGCTCCGGCAGCCGCACAGCTCGTCGCTGGGGACGTTTCCGGCCACCCCAGCTCCACCCACTGCCACCACTCGACGTGGCTCACTCCCCGCATCACGTAGATGTGCTCCGCCGTCGTTTTGGTCGCCGGAGCACGAAACCCGCATCGCTCCGCCGCGTCTGGCCTCGCCGGCGGCTAAACACCGGCGAGTTTGACCCTGCTTGACCCCGTGTGGGCCCAGGTTGACTCCCCTGAGTCTATGACAAGTGGGACCGCCCTCCTAAGTAACTTAGATTAGCACTAACTAAATTTAGTTAGTTAATTAACTATTGACACGCAGGTCCCACTGGTCAGGTTTGACCTGGACCGGCCCCGTTGACCACTGACGTCACCCTGACGCAATGCTGACGCAATAATTCAATTACTGGAATTATTCTTATACATGAAATTCCAAAAAATATTACAAACTTCAAAAATTCATAACTTTTAATCTGTAACTCCAAATGCAAAGAATTATATATGAAATTTGATCAGAAAAATTCAATCTTTCCATCTGTAATGGTTTCATGCATGACAAAACACTTTAACCCCTCTGTTTAGGTGAAACAATCTAATGCACTTATATGGCTTAAGAACATAAGCTTCCATTTGAATCCTTGATTCAAATGGACCCAAACCAACTTGTTTCACATTGCATTAGGCAGGACATCTCATATTGCCATGTCATAGCATGCATCATATTTGTTGCATATTGCCATGTGATGATTGTGTTCTGTGGTGTCTTTCGTGGTAGGTTCTGCCTCCAAGGATATTTCCGAGTATCCAACTGAAGGGCAGTACCCTACTACTACTCCATCAGGCAAGCAGCCCCATTGATCATATCGATACAATTCCGTGTTCTCGCTCCTGCTCTCGTTTACCGCATTAAGACAACAACGTTTCAAACCTGTTGTGTGCTGCGGTAGTTGAACCCTTATCCTCTGCATGACCTGTCATTGCCACAGTAACTAGATGAAACCCACTAGCATGTGTAGGAGTTGATTGAACCATGTATGTGTTTCCTACCTTGGTATGCCTGCTATGCTTAGAGTTGTGTCAGGTCTGGTTCATCTGGGTGATGGGCTAGAGTGAAATGATTACGTCGGTAATGTGAGGGATGTGTTGAACATGATTTGGTAAAGGTATCGATGAGAGGCCATGTAGGAGTACATGGTGGGTTGTTTCATTGAGGCCGTCCTTAAGAACTGAGATCTGTATGTGTGATTCAAGAATCAGTTACTACCATACATTGGGCCCAAAACCAATGGACCCTCTCGGCTTCTTAATCACCCTAGTACTCTGTCCAGGAGTTGCAACTAGTTTCTGGTGTTTGTAGGTTATGTGTTGGCGGCTGTGCGTAGCGCTGACCCTAGGGGTGGGCTATGATGCGGTAGATACACCGTGGCCGGGTATGCCGGGCACCCGTTTGGCGTCTCGGGACCCTGTACACATCGTTCGGGGCCGTATGTGGAAACCTCGGCCGGACTCCCTGCGGATGGAACCTGGATAGGTGATAAACCTGGACTAGAGACTTGAGTGTTTAGGTAGTCCGTGGCCGACACCCTCGTTGGGCTTCCGCTTGAAGGTTGTCGAGTACATGTCGTGTAAATGACGATAAGTGGTGAGAGCTTGTATGAAGAAGTACACCCCTGCAGGATTAACATCATCTATTCGAATAGCCGCGTCCACGGTAAAGGACTACTTGGTTGCCTATACAGTTCATAGACAAGTTAATGGTTACTACTAAAAGACTCAAGATAAGCGTGAGTACCGAGGATGGTCCTCTCGTAGGATGACGAGGGAGGATCCTCGGTGGAGTATTGTGTTGGTGATTAGTGGACTCGTGTGCGAAAACTATTTTTACTAGTGGTGTCTCGTAGGATAGCTTAGCCAAGAGTCAAAGCTGGCTTGCTGCAATAACTCCACCACCTTCTTGAGAATGAGCATGTATAGTAGGATCCGTTGTAAGACTTGCTGAGTACCTTTGTACTCATGTTGCTTTAATTACTGTTTTCAGACGACAACACTGCCCCCTCCGACGGGTTTTATGTAGACCTCGACGTCGATGAGTAACTTGCCACCCAGGTGGTGATTCTGGCCACGGAGGGCCCTATGTAGATAGACAGGCTTCGTCAAGCCTACTTTCTTTCTAGTGTCTATACTCAGACTTATTTGCTTCTGCATGTGCTTGTATGCTTGTATGACTTGAGTGTCGGGTCATGTGACCCCTACCTGTATGAACATGTTATGTATGGCTCTCCGGAGCCTTTAAATAAAGTACTTGAGTTGTAGAGTTTTGTTGTGATGCCACGTTGTATTTACACATATCGAGCATATTGTGTGTATGATTGAAATGCTTGGTATGTGTGGGATCCAACAATCTAGTTGTTTATCCTTGGCAGCCTCTCTTATGGGGAAATGTAGTCTAGTGCCTCCTTGAGCCATAGTAGTCCGCTATAGCCCGGGTTCACCGGAGTCCTGCTAGCCCAGCACTACTGCTCAGGACACTTGACTGGCTACAGCCCGGGTTCCCCGGAGTCCTGTTAGCCCAGTGCTACAGCCCGGATTCACACGTTGTTGACCGACATGCTCGATGTGATTCATGTATGCCTGTCCCCATAGGTTTGTGCCGCTTTGGGTTCACGACTAGCCGTGTCGGACCGGGTTCTCTGTCATATGGATACTAGCGACACTATCATATACGTGAGCCAAAAGGCGCAAACAGTCCCGGGCCATGGTAAGGCTACACCCGTGGGGATACCGTGCGTGAGGCCGCAAAGTGATATGAGGTGTTACCGGCTAGATCGATGTGACTTGGAATCGGGGTCCTGACAATCGAGTAGCCAAAAGAGACTAGACGAAGCTAAGCTGGTAGACTAGACACGAGATCAATGAGGGGACGGGTCGGGCACTGTCGGGGATATACCCCGCGGTATGACCGGACCGGAGTTATAACCCAGCTGGGACTTGATAACCCGACAGGTGTTAAGTCAGATGATAACCCGGAAGATGTTAAGTCAGATGATAACCCGATAGGTGTTAAGTCAGATGATAACCCGGCATGTGTTAAGTCAGATGATAACCCGGAAGGTGTTAAGTTAGATGATAACCCGGCACGTGTTAAGTCAGATGGTAACCCGGCAGGTGTTAAGTCAGATGATAACCCGGCAGGTGTTAAGTCAGATGATAACCCGACAGGTGTTAAGTCAGATGATAACCTGGCAGGTGTTAAGTCAGATCATAACCCGGCAGACAGTCATAACCCGACAGACAGTCATAACTCGGCAGACAGTCATAACCCGGCAGACAGAGTCGCCTGGGGTTAACAAGCCCGAGACGTTAAGAAGCCCAAGATGTTAAGAAGCCCATGAGGAGAAGTCAAAATAGTTTAAGTCTTAATCCGAGTTGGACTCTACATGTAACCCACCCCTTCAACATATATAAGGAGGGGCAGGGCACCCCAAAGGGAGAGAGAAAATAATCTTGAGGGTTAGAGATAACTAGGAGAGCCGGTTTACGGCGACTCCCTCGTGATGATAATGAGACCTAGCCACAAACAGCATGTAGGGTTGTTACCGGATGATGTTTCCCGGGGCCCAAAGCTGTCTAAATCCTTGTCTTGTGTGTTGATCCGGCTCGCGTCTCTTGATTCCGACCAACCCCTTCAAACTACCGCATAGATGCGTTGGCCTCACGACTAAGTCCTCACACTAGGACATCTCTCGTGACAATTCCACGACAGTTGGCGCCCACTGTGGCAAGACTTGCTGAGTCATATCATTATAGCCCTCGAGTCTTAAGACGACTCGAGGAGTTGGCTTGAGATTCTCCATATTTGACCATGATGTACACCGGCATATAGTTGAACAGCGAAATGCTGTAAGCTGGAGGCAAGGTAGTAAGTTGATGATCTTCGCAACACTCATTGTATATCTTTAGCGTTAATAACACAATATGAATCCACGACAGTTGGCGCCCACCGTGGGGCCCACGCACGATGGTGTTGAGTTCTTGATGGGATCTCTCGCAGGGATTGAGAAGTTTGCAATTTTTCGGATAAAGAGGAGCCGATTTGGAAGGATCTGTGTCAGATTCAAATTCATCAGTTTGGATTTGCCATCTTTGAGATTTGAGGTCCAAGAGAAAATTAGGGTTACACATGGATAAACGTAACCCGGCGATCCGTCAAAATCCGGAGACATTTGTTCTATGCTACAGTCAACAAATGAAACATCAATTAGATGACCCGATTATTGAGAAAAGACCCGGCTGACTGCTATTCGCAGAGAATATGGCATCATGGAGGGACAAACCAGCTATGGCCCGAAAGTGGATCTCTATACAGACTCATAAAACGTTGTTGACCCGCTTTGACTGGTGTTCAGTTTACTATTATTCTGTACCTTCGCCCGTTCAACGACCCACCATGGTTGACCCTGAGTAATCACAGAGCCACCGCGTTAGGCCGCCGAGCCCTGCGAGTCGCTGTCCAGTCATCTCCCCAATACAACCCGGTCTCTTCGGCCACCACGGGACGCGCCTGGCCTCACGTCTGAGTCGCCGCCGCGCCTCGTCACTCGCCCGAGTCACCATCGCGCCTCGCCTCTCCTTCGAGTTGCCATCGTGCACCGCGTCGTGCCTTGAGCCACCACTACATCACGCTATGATGATAACCGTCGCGGCAACCCATGGCCTGGAGCCATCGCCTTATGTTGTGTGTTGCTGCGGCCCCGAGCCATCGCTCCCCGGCTGCACCCGCTACTACGGCCTGCCAACCAAAATCGCCCTGAAACGCCGCTCGCTTAAATCGCCACCTCTGCCAGCGCGGACTCAAGCCGCCCGTGGTCTCCTAGTGAGTCGGCACTGTCAGGGAGTCGCCTACCATCACCGTCATGCAATTCATCTGATTATTCGAGTCATTGGTTCCTATAAGGTTCTGAATAAGACACGTCCGATCAGCTGCTGCATTGTCGTTCCATGAGTGCTTGCTCTATTCTTGTTTCTATTCAAGACTCAAAAAGATAAGGGATCGAATTGTTGGGGAACGTAGTAATTTCAAAAAAATTCCGCACACGCAAGATCATGGTGATGCACAGCAATGAGAGGGGAGAGTGTTGTCTACGTACCCTCGTAGACCGGAAGCGGAAGTGTTATAACAACACGGTTGATGTAGTCGTACGTCTTCACGGCCCGACCGATCAAGCACCGAAACTACGGCACCTCCGAGTTTTGCACACGTTCAGCTCGATGACGATCCCCGGACTCCGATCCAGCAAAGTGTCGGGGATGAGTTCCATCAGCATGACGGCGTGGTGACGATCTTGATGTTCTACCGTCGCAGGGCTTCGCCTAAGCACCGCTACAATATTATCGAGGATTATGGTGGAGGGGGGCACCGCACACGGCTAAGAGATCAATGATCAATTGTTGTGTCTCTGGGGTGCCCCTGCCCGTGTATATAAAGGAGTGGAGGAGGGGGCCGCCAAGGAGGGTGGCGCGCCCAAGGGGGGGAGTCCAACTCCCACCGGGAGTAGGACTCCCCTTTTTCCTATTAGGAGTAGGAGAGGGAAGGAAGAGGAAGGAGGGAGGAAGGAAAGGGAGGCGTGGCCCCCGTCCCAATTCGGATTGGGCTTGGGGGGGCGCCCCTTCCCTTGCTCCTTTCCCCTCCTTTCCACTAAGGCCCAATAAGGCCCATACACCTCCCGGGGGGTTCCGATAACCTCCCGGTGATCCGGTATTGTCCCAATCTTACCCGGAACCTTTCCGGTATCCAAATATAGTCGTCCAATATATCGATATTTATGTCTCGACCATTTCGAGACTCCTCGTCAAGTCCGTGACCACATCCGGGACTCCGAACAACCTTCGGTACATCAAAATATATAAACTCATAATGAAACTGTCATCGTAACATTAAGCGTGCGGACCCTACGGGTTCGAGAACAATGTAGACATGACCGAGACACGTCTCCGGTCAATAACCAATAGCGGAACCTGGATGCTCATATTGGCTCCTACATATTCTACGAGGATCTTTTCGTTCAGACCGCATAACGACATACGTTGTTCCCTTTGTCATCGGTATGTTACTTGCCCGAGATTCGATCGTCGGTATCTCAATACCTAGTTCAATCTCGTTACCGACAAGTCTCTTTACTCGTTCTGTAATACATCATCTTGCAGCTAACTTATTAGTTGCATTGCTTGCAAGGCTTAAGTGATGTGTATTACCGAGAGGGCCCAGAGATACCTCTCCGACAATCGGAGCGACAAATCCTAATCTCGAAATACGCCAACCCAACATGTACCTTTGGAGACACCTATAGAGCACCTTTATAATCACCCAGTTACGTTGTGACATTTGGTAGCACACAAAGTGTTCCTCCGGTAAACAGGAGTTGCATAATCTCATAGTCATAGGAACATGTATAAGTCATGAAGAAAGCAATAGCAACATACTAAATGATCGGGTGCTAAGCTAATGGAATGGGTCATGTCAATCACATCATTCTCCTAATGATGTGATCACGTTAATCAAATGACAACTCATGTCTATGGTTAGGAAACATAACCATCTTCAATTAACGAGCTAGTCAAGTAGAGGCATACTAGTGACACTTTGTTTGTCTATGTATTCACACAAGTATTACGTTTCCGGTTAATACAATTCTAGCATGAATAATAAACATTTATCATGATATAAGGAAATAAATAATAACTTTATTATTTCCTCTAGGGCATATTTCCTTCAGTCTCCCACTTGCATTAGAGTTAATAATCTAGATTACACGGTAATGATTCTAACACCCATGGAGCCTTGGTGCTGATCATGTTTTGCTCCTGGAAGAGGCTTAGTCAATGGGTCTGCTACATTCAGATCCGTATGTATCTTGCAAATCTCTATGTCTCCCACCTGGACCTGATCCCGGATGGAATTGAAGCGTCTCTTGATGTGCTTGATTCTCTTGTGAAATCTGGATTCCTTTGCCAAGGCAATTGCACCAGTATTGTCACAAAAGATTTTCATTGAACCCGATGCACTAGGTATGACACCTGGATCGGATATGAACTCCTTCATCCAGACTCCTTCATTTGCTGCTTTCGAAGCAGCTATGTACTCTGCTTTACATGTAGATCCCGCCACGACGCTTTGTTTAGAACTGCACTAACTGACAGCTCCACCGTTTAATGTAAATACATATCCGGTTTGCGATTTAGAATCGCCCGGATCAGTGTCAAAGCTTGCATCGACGTAACCATTTACGACAAGCTCTTTGTCACCTCCATAAACGAGAAACATATCCTTAGTCCTTTTCAGGTATTTCAGGATGTTCTTGACCGCTGTCCAGTGATCCACTCCTGGATTACTTTGGTACCTCCCTGCTAGACTTATAGCAAGGCACACATCAGGTCTGGTACACAACATTGCATACATGATAGAGCCTATGGCTGAAGCATAGGGAACATCTTTCATTTTCTCTCTATCTTCTGCAGTGGTCGGGCATTGAGTCTTACTCAACTTCACACCTTGTAACACAGGCAAGAATCCTTTCTTTGCTTGATCCATTTTGAACTTCTTCAAAACTTTGTCAAGGTATGTGCTTTGTGAAAGTCCAATTAAGCGTCTTGATCTATCTCTATAGATCTTAATGCCCAATATGTAAGCAGCTTCACCGAGGTCTTTCATTGAAAAACTCTTATTCAAGTATCCCTTTATGCAATCCAGAAATTCTATATCATTTTCGATTAGCAATATTTCATCCACATATAATATCAGAAATGCTACAGAGTTCCCACTCACTTTCTTGTAAATACAGGCTTCTCCAAAAGTCTGTACAAAACCAAATGCTTTGATCACACTATCAAAGCGTTTATTCCAACTCCGAGATGCTTGCACCAGTCCATAAATGGATCGCTGGAGCTTGCACACTTTGTTAGCTCCTTTTGGATCGACAAAACCTTCCGGCTGCATCATATACAACTCTTCTTCCAGAAATCCATTCAGGAATGCAGTTTTGACATCCATCTGCCAAATTTCATAATCATAAAATGCGGCAATTGCTAACATGATTCCAACAGACTTAAGCATCGCTACGGTTGAGAAGGTCTCATCGTAGTCAATTCCTTGAACTTGTCGAAAACCTTTTGCGACAAGTCGAGCTTTGTAGACAGTAACATTACCGTCAGCGTCATTCTTCTTCTTGAAGATCCATTTATTTTCAATTGCTTGCCGATCATTGGGCAAGTCAACCAAAGTCCACACTTTGTTCTCATACATGGATCCCATCTCAGATTTCATGGCTTCAAGCCATTTTACGGAATCTGGGCTCACCATTGCTTCTTCATAGTTCGTAGGTTCATCATGATCTAGTAGCATGACTTCCAGAACAGGATTACCGTACCACTCTGTTGCGGATCTTACTCTGGTTGATCTACGAGGTTCAGTAGTAACTTGTTCTGAAGTTTCATGATCATCATCATTAGCTTCCTCACTAATTGGTGTAGGTGTCATAGAAACCGTTTTCTGTGATGTACTACTTTCCAATAAGGGAGCAGGTACAGTTACCTCATCAAGTTCTACTTTCCTCCCACTCACTTCTTTCGAGAGAAACTCCTTCTCTAGAAAGGATCCATTCTTAGCAAAAAATGTCTTGCCTTCGGATCTGTGATAGACGACAACTTTGGTTTCTTGCCAAACCATAGTTCATAAGGCGTCGTCTCAACGGATTTTGATGGTGCCCTATTTAACGTGAATGCGGCCGTCTCTAAATCATAACCCCAAAACGATAGCAGTTAATCTGTAAGAGACATCATAGATCGCACCATATCAAGTAAAGTACGATTACAACGTTCGGACACACCATTACGCTGTGGTGTTCCGGGTGGCGTGAGTTGCGAAACTATTCTGCATTGTTTCAAATGTAAACCAAACTCGTAAATAAAGTATTCTCCTCCACGATCAGATCGTAGAAACTTTATTTTCTTGTTAAGATGATTTTCAACTTCATTCTGAAATTCTTTGAACTTTTCAAATGTTTCAGACTTATGTTTCATTAAGTAGATATACCCATATCTACTTAAATCATCTGTGAAGGTGAGAAAATAATGATATCCGCCACGAGCTTCAACATTCATTGGACCACATACATCTGTATGTATGATTTCCAATAAATTTGTTGCTCTCTCCATAGTACCGGAGAACGGCGTTTTAGTCATTTTGCCCATGAGGCACGGTTCGCAAGTACCAAGTGATTCATAATCAAGTGGTTCCAAAAGTCCATCAGTATGGAGTTTCTTCATGCGCTTTACACCGATATGACCTAAACGGTAGTGCCACAAATAAGTTGCACTATCATTATCAACTCTGCATCTTTTGGCTTCAACATTATGTGTATCACTACTATCGAGATTCATCAAAAATAGACCACTCTTCAAGGGTGCATGACCATAAAAGATATTACTCATATAAATAGAACAACCTTTATTCTCTGATTTAAATGAATAACCGTCTCGCATCAAACAAGATCCAGATATAATATTCATGCTCAACGCTGGCACCAAATAACAATTATTTAGGTCTAATACTAATCCCGATGGTAGATGTAGAGGTAGCGTGCCGACCGCGATCACATCGACTTTGGAACCATTTCCCACGCGCATCGTCACCTCGTCCTTCGCCAGTGTTCGCTTAATCCGTAGTCCCTGTTTCGAGTTGCAAATATTAGCAACAGAACCAGTATCAAATACCCAGGTGCTACTGCGAGCTCTAGTAAGGTACACATCAATAACATGTATATCACATATACCTTTGTTCACCTTGCCATCATTCTTATCCGCCATATACTTGGGGCAGTTCCGCTTCCAGTGACCAGTCTGCTTGCAGTAGAAGCACTCAGTTTCAGGCTTAGGTCCAGACTTGGGTTTCTTCTCCTGAGCAGCAACTTGCTTGCTGTTCTTCTTGAAGTTCCCCTTCTTCTTCCCCTTGCCATTTTTCTTGAAACTAGTGGTCTTGTTTGACCATCAACACTTGATGCTCCTTCTTGATTTCTACCTCCGCAGCTTTTAGCATTGCGAAGAGCTCGGGAATTGTCTTATCCATCCCTTGCATATTATAGTTCATCACGAAACTCTTGTAGCTAGGTGGAAGTGATTGGAGAATTCTGTCAATGACGCAATCATCCGGAAGATTAACTCCTAGTTGAATCAAGTGATTATTATACCTAGACATTTTGAGTATATGCTCACTGACAGAACTGTTCTCCTCCATCTTGCAGCTATAGAACTTATTGGAGACTTCATATCTCTCAATCCGGGCATTTTCTTGAAATATTAGCTTCAACTCCTGGAACATCTCATATACTCCATGACGTTCAAAACGTCGTTGAAGACCCAGTTCTAAGCCATAAAGCATGGCACATTGAACTATCGAGTAGTCATCAGCTTTGCTCTGCCAGACGTTCTTAACGTCGTCAGTTGCATCAGCAGCAGGCCTGGCACCCAGCGGTGCTTCCAGAACGTAATTCTTATGTGCAGCAATGAGGATAATCCTCAAGTTACGGACCCGGTCCGTATAATTGCTACCATCATCTTTCAACTTTGCTTTCTCAAGGAACGCATTAAAATTCAACGGAACAACAGCACATGCCATCTATCTACAATCAAACATAAACAAGCAAGATACTATCAGGTACTAAGTTCATGATAAATTTAAGTTCAATTAATCATATTACTTAAGAACTCCCACTTAGAAAGACATCCCTCTAATCTTCTAAGTGATCACGTGATCCAAATCAACTAAACCATAACCGATCATCACGTGAAATGGAGTAGTTTTCAATGGTGAACATCACTATGTTGATCATATCTACTATATGATTCACGCTCGACCTTTTGGTCTCAGTGTTCCGAGGCCATATCTGCATATGCTAGGCTCGTCAAGTTTAACCTGAGTATTCTGCGTGTGCAAAACTGGCTTGCACCCATTATAGATGGACGTAGAGCTTATCACACCCGGTCATCACGTGGTGTCTGGGCATGACGAACTTTGGCAATGGTGCATACTCAGGGAGAACACTTTTATCTTGAAAATTAGTGAGAGATCATCTTATAATGCTACCATCAATCAAAGCAAGATAAGATGCATAAAAGATAAACATCAGATGCAATCAATATAAGTGATATGATATGGCCATCATCATCTTGTGCTTGTGATCTCCATCTCCGAAGCATCGTCATGATCACCATCGTCACCCGTGCGACACCTTGATCTCCATTGTAGCATCGTTGTCGTCTCGCCAATCTTATGCTTCTACGACTATCGCTACTGCTTAGTGATAAAGTAAAGCATTACAGGGCGATTGCATTGCATGCAATAAAGCGACAACCATATGGCTCCTGCCAGTTGCTGATAACTTGGTTACAAAACATGATCATCTCATAAAATAAAATTTAGCATCATGCCTTGACCATATCACATCACAACATGCCCTGCAAAAACAAGTTAGACGTCCTCTACTTTGTTTGTTGCAAGTTTTATGTGGCTGCTACGGGCTTAGCAAGAACCAATCTTACCTACGCATCAAAAACCACAATGATAGTTTGTCAAGTTGGTGCTGTTTTAACCTTCGCAAGGATCGGGCGTAGACACACTCGGTTCAACTAAAGTTGGAGAAACTGACACCCGCCAGCCACCTGTGTGCAAAGCACGTCGGTAGAACTAGTCTCGCGTAAGCGTACGCGTAATGTCGGTCCGGGCCACTTCATCCAACAATACCGCTGAACCAAAGTATGACATGCTGGTAAGCAGTATGACTTATATCGCCCACAACTCACTTGTGTTCTACTCGTGCATATAACATCAACACATAAAACCTAGGCTCGGATGCCACTGTTGGGGAACGTAGTAATTTCAAAAAAATTCCTACGCACACGCAAGATCATGGTGATGCACAGCAACGAGAGGGGAGAGTGTTGTCTACGTACCCTCGTAGAACGGAAGCGGAAGAGTTATAACAATGCGGTTGATGTAGTCGTACGTCTTCACGGCCCGACCGATCAAGCACCGAAACTACGGCACCTCCGAGTTTTGCACACGTTCAGCTCGATGACGATCCCCGGACTTCGATCCAGCAAAGTGTCGGGGATGAGTTCCGTCAGCACGACGGCGTGGTGACGATCTTGATGTTCTACCATCGCAGGGCTTCGCCTAAGCACCAGTACAATATTATCGAGGATTATGGTGGAGGGGGGCACCGCACACGGCTAAGAGATCAATGATCAATTGTTGTGTCTCTGGGGTGCCCCCCTGCCCCTGTATATAAAGGAGTGGAGGAGGGGGCTAGCCAAGGAGGGTGGCGCGCCCAAGGGGGGGAGTCCAACTCCCACCGGGAGTAGGACTCCCCTTTTTCCTATTAGGAGTAGGAGAGGGAAGGAAGAGGAAGGAGGGAGGAAGGAAAGGGGGGGCCGGCCCCCCTCCCAATTCGGATTGGGCTTGGGGGGGCGCGCCCCTTCCCTTGCTCCTTTCCCCTCCTTTCCACTAAGGCTCAATAAGGCCCATATACCTCCCGAGGGGTTCCGATAACCTCCCGGTGATCCGGTATTGTCCCAATCTTACCCAGAACCTTTCCGGTGTCCAGATATAGTCGTCCAATATATCGATCTTTATGTCTCGACCATTTCGAGACTCCTCGTCAAGTCCGTGATCACATCCGGGACTCCAAACAACCTTCGCTACATCAAAATATATAAACTCATAATGAAACTATCATCGTAACGTTAAGCGTGCGGACCCTACGGGTTCGAGAACAATCTAGACATGACCGAGACACGTCTCCGGTCAATAACCAATAGTGGAACCTGGATGCTCATATTGGCTCCTACATATTCTACGAAGATCTTTATCGGTCAGACCGCATAACAACATACATTGTTCCCTTTGTCACCGGTATGTTACTTGCCCGAGATTCGATCGTCGGTATCTCAATACCTAGTTCAATATCGTTACCGGCAAGTCTCTTTACTCGTTCCATAATACATCATCTTGCAACTAACTTATTAGTTGCATTGCTTGCAAGGCTTAAGTGATGTGTATTACCGAGAGGTCCCAGATATACCTCTCCGACAATCGGAGCGACAAATCCTAATCTTGAAATACGCCAACCCAACATGTACCTTTGGAGACACCTATAGAGCACCTTTATAATCACCCAGTTACGTTGTGACGTTTGGTAGCACACAAAGTGCTCCTCCGGTAAACGGGAGTTGCATAATCTCATAGTCATAGGAACATGTATAAGTCATGAAGAAAGCAATATCAACATACTAAACGATCGGGTGCTAAGCTAATGGAATGGGTCATGTCAATCACATCATTCTCCTAATGATGTTGATGTGATCCCGTTAATCAAATGACAACTCATGTCTATGGTTAGGAAACATAACCATCTTCGTTTAACGAGCTAGTCAAGTAGAGGCATACTAGTGACACTTTGTTTGTCTATGTATTCACACAAGTATTACGTTTCTGGTTAATACAATTCTAGCATAAATAATAAACATTTATCATGATATAAGGAAATAAATAATAACTTTATTATTGCCTCTAGGGCATATTTCCTTCACGAATTGCACGGAGCACACAATAAGCCTGACTGGTATGCGAGCGTTTGACTTTTCTTAATTGGTTACGATCACGACATGGATATGAGTAGAGCCACGACCCGGAAACAGAGCCGTCGTGCCCTCGTCGTTCGACTCGTCGACGCTTCTCCGACTGCATCGTGAGCAGCTTCCTATCAGCCGCGACAGGGCTGAGACGTCGCCTGTACGCTCCGCGGCCGTCTGTACTGCGTCCGTAAAAATCCGGTTTTACCTTGGCTGCACCTCGCATGCCCCGTTGTCTCCAAAGCACCGCATCAACCTGCCGCCTGGACTCGGGCTCCCTCGCCCTCACGTGCCACTGCGGTCTGGAACCTCTGCGGCCTCGCGCCATCTCGAGTGCCGCCCCTGTGTTGTTCCTCGCGGAGCCGCCGTTCACCTCGGACTCTGTTGCCAGCCGGCCGCTCTATGTCCTCGGACTTCGCCACAGCTTCCGCTACTCTGAGCCGCCGTGAGCCACCGCGAGCGGTCGCCTCTGCTTCAAACCGCCCCACCTCTGGGTTACCTCCACTGTGACCCATTGTGTTGAACCGCCCCTGCTCATCTTTGCTCTGGGCCATCGCCGCTTTGTCTAGCTTTCGCTTTGTGCCACCGGTTTGTCTCGCCACCGTGGCCCATCTCCACCAACCCGGCCTCACTTCGCCTCCGCAAGTTGCTGACCGATGGATTCGCCTCCATCACGTGTGGCTGTTCCACCTCTTCAAACCGCCACGGCTCATGCTGCCGAGCCACTCCGGCCAAACCGCTGGAGGGCCGCACTGCACCTCTGGACAGCTCCGCATCGCATCGCTGCTAATGATATCCTTTGCCTTGACCCGCCGGGTGCTACCTCAGCCGCAAGACGAGCCGCGCTGGGCACCTGCCCGCCCCTGCTGCAAGGCCACTCAACTCTGTCAGCCCTGCCATTTCCACTAAGCCGCCGCCCGGTGTTAAACCGCCCCTACGGCGTCCGTGGGTGCACGCTGATCCACTTCACCGCTTCACCGCTGACTCCAGCGCCCTGAGCCAGCCGGTCCTGAATCCCCTCCGCTTCACCTCTGCGCCCTGCCGAGTCTCCCACACCCGAGCCGCCTCCGCCTCCGTGGGGCCGCAGTCCCGGTGTTGAACCGCCGCCGGATCAAGACCCCGCCTCACCACCGCCCCTGTGGCCATCCGAGTTATAGTTGCCAAGTGATCCGCCCCATTGCCCCGCTTGATTTTGCATCTGAAGATGTGGCGCCCTAGCGTGCTGGCTGCCAACTGAAGAAAGAAGATTTGGGGATTCGATTAAAAATAAGAGTAGCAGTAAAATTCAGATCAGTTGGAAAACCAACGACGTACATGACTGGCTCGACGTCTCAGGAAAAGATCAGATGCTATCCACCTTATTTATTTTTTCAATGTACTTTAAATTCCTCCTAAAACAATTATCCTTCCTTTAAATATTTTTGTTCCATGTTCATGGCAGAGACGAAGATCAGATGTCATTCAGGTACATCGGGACAATTATTCACCGCCGAGAAGCGCTTACGCTACCACCCTTGCGGTCTAGTCTACATCAACACACCGGAGTTGCACCCGTCTGCACGAGCTGCTTAATGAGCGCACGCAAATTACCGCTCCTGCGGCCCGATCTATTTCAACAAATCTAGAGCAGATCATAATATATTATCAGCTTCCACTGGATGGCTCAATGAATTGGAGTACAAATCGTTGCCACTGCAGTTTGGGTAATTTCAACAATCATCATGGATGACCCACTGGCCGGGTTACTGACACAATTCCAATGGGATCATTTATAATCTGCCATGATCGACTTCAACCTTCCGTGGATTCATATTGCGTTATTAAAGCTAAAGATATACAATGAGTGTTGCGAAGATCATCAACTCACTACCTTGCCTCCAGCTTACAGCATTTTGCTGTTCAACTATATGTCGGTGTACATCACGGTCAAATATGGAGAATCTCAAGCCAACTCCTCGAGTCGTCTTAAGACTCAGGGGCTACAATGATATGAATCAGCAAGTCTTGCCAGTTTCAGCAAATTCAAGTGCCCCAGGACGTTGAAGGGAAAGATAACCCGATCCCAGAGGCTACTGTTATATTGATGAAAATTTAAAAGGCCATAAAAAAATTCTGGCTTAAAAAGTATGTGACAATCACAAAATCTCGGCTCAATGAAGAAGTTCCGGGTCATCAGGAAAGATTCCGGTTGAAAATCCGGTTCAAGGGAAAGTTGTCTCCCACAAAACTTTGAAGCTCTCAATATCCGGTTTAAGAATTTCTGGTTCAAAAAGAATAATCTCTCGCAAGTTCGAGTTCTCAGGAAAAATTAAAGGGACCAAAGAGAGTCTGCTGTAAAAGCACAACTCAAACATAGGTGCCCCTTGGGCACAGCCCACAATATCATTTGGGGGCTTGGTCGTATTCGAACCTTGGCATAAGGCCACCAGGGAAATCACTTGGGGGCTTGGTCGTATTCGAACCATAGCTACACCTCTTGATTGGCATAAGGCCACCATGGAAATCACTTGGGGGCTTGGTCGTATTCGAACCATAGCTACACCTCTTGATTGGCATAAGGCCACCAGGGAATCACTTGGGGGCTTGGTCGTATTCGAACCATAACTACACCTCTTGATTGGCATAAGGCCACTAGGGAAATCACTTGGGGGCTTGGTCGTATTCGAACCATAGCTACACCTCTTGATTGGCATAAGGTCACCAGGGAAATCACTTGGGGGCTTTGGTCGTATTTGAACCAAAGCTTAAACCCTCTTGATCGGTGCAATGCCACAATTATGACTAGTTGGGGGCTCTGGTCGTATCCGAACCATAGCTTAAACCCTCTTGATCATACACATACATCATCATATATTGCATCATCATTATATCATCATAGAATGTGTCATATGTGCATGGATATACCGGTTTATATGGCAGGAATCGGTTTTCAAACCAGGTTATATTATTCAAATCTTTAATAGCCAACATGGCTGGATTTTTTATTATGGTTATCAATAACCAATATTATGGTTGAGGTTTTCAAAGTCGCTTCAGTGCAATGGCTATTATTTTATCCATGGATATAATTTATTCTACAATAGAAGGAATAGTCCCGAGTCGCTACAGACTTACGACCCGGTACTTGGGGGCTAGATTATTCAAGTTGCGATTACATCAAATATGCAAGTCCCATGTCACTGCCAGCATGCACCATGGCACTTGGGGGCTAATGCAAAGTCATTTTTTCATCACGTTATTAAAGACCCAACTCATCACATCATAATGAGCCGGCCCTTGGGGGCTACCAATTGCTCCTATCAACAATTCAAGGTACACAAATTAAATCCATTATATTGAAGGGTCCATTGATCAGTTGATAAAACACAAAGCTCTTAAACCTTGTGGACGTGGGTTCAGGCCCTACGATGGAGGCTATATTATAAGATGTTATTTTCATTGAAGTATATATCAAAGTCCCTGCTCATTATTGCATAATGACCCGGCCCTTGGGGGCTACACTCGTTGAAGTTTTTATGAGCATAAGGCAATTTCAAGTCCCAGGTTGCTGCAAGCATGCCAACCCGACACTTGGGGGCTACAAGTGATAGGCATATAAGAGGTATATTTTCAAGCTTGATGTTGACTACAATTATGACCTGGTGCCATCAATATTCATAAACCGGCAAGTTCTACATCCTTAAACCAGCTGAAGATCATATGAGTATTTCAAGGACCAATATTTTTGTTAAGCATTGGGAGCTGAGTCAAATGAATTATTCTTCATAATTTTTTTCTGTGACAAACCAATGTCAGCAAATTGATTATGAAGCTGGCCTATTGACCCGAGTTTTCTAGAAGAAGGAAATGACAAGGACTTAAGGATGATCGGGATCAGTTTAACATGGATAAATCCAAATTAAACTGGGGGCTAATGTCGGGGATATACCCCACGGTATGACCCTACCGGAGTTATAACCCGGCTGGGACTTGATAACCCGGCAGGTGTTAAGTCAGATGATAACTCGGCAGATGTTAAGTCAGATGATAACCCGACAGGTGTTAAGTCAGATGATAACCCGGCAGGTGTTAAGTCAGATGATAACCCGGCAGGTGTTAAGTCGGATGATAAACCGGCAGATGTTAAGTCAGATGATAAACCGGCAGGTGTTAAGTCAGATGATAACCCGGCAGGTGTTAAGTCAGATGATAACCAGACAGATGTTAAGTCAGATGATAACCCGACAGGTGTTAAGTCAGATGATAACCCGGCAGATGTTAAGTCAGATCATAACCCGACAGGTGTTAAGTCATATCATAACCCGACAGACAGTCATAACCCGGCAGATAGTCATAACCCGACAGACAATCGTAACCCGGCAGACAGAGTCGCCTGGGGTTAACAAGCCCGAGACATTAAGAAGCCCATGAAGAGAAGTCAAAATAGTTTAAGTCTTAATCTGAGTTGGACTCTACATGTAACCTGCCCCTTCAACATATATAAGGAGGGGTAGGGCACCCCAAAGGGAGAGAGAAAATAATCTTGAGGGTTAGATATAACTAGGAGAGCCAGTTTACGGCGACTCCCTCGTGATGATAATGAGACCTAGCCACAAACAACATGTAGGGTTGTTACCGGATGATGTTTCCCGGGGCCCGAAGCTGTCTAAATCCTTGTCTTGTGTGTTGATCCGCCTCGCGTCTGTCGATTCCGACCAACCCCTTCAAACTACCGCATAGATGCGTTGGCCTCACGACTAAGTCCTCACACTAGGACATCTGCCGTGACAATTCCACGACAGGCACCCTTGGCAGGGGTCTGTATCGACCATGGCGTGATGGTCGACATGTGTCTGGTGGCCTTGGTGGAAGTCTCATTGATATGTACTCTGTCTATTTAGTCCATGGAGAGGAACCCTCGATATCATGCCCAGCGGACGTAGCCATATTGGTGAACCTCATTAACAAATATCGTCTCTCCTATCTATTTTCTTTAATGATTTTTTGTGTATTTCTAAGAGGTATTCAGAGATACAATCTTCTTGAATTATACTATAGACAGTACACCAGTGATGTATTTAAAATGCTAAAATATTTATGCTATATGGTATCTCCAACCTTTGGTGGATAATATGTTAGCTAATTGCTGGTTGGAGGGGTAGTTACTCTCCTTTTTGGGGGAAATTATTTAGATTAAATCTTTCTAGCTATTATTCCTATACATATGCTTTCTTTCATTGGTTTTCCCAAGTGAGCCATTAGCTTAATGAACTCTCTAGTGGCTAACTGTAGAACTGCACACACCGGCTAGTTCACCCAAAATTTCAAGCTGATGAGAAAAGATGGGTGACGCATTTATATTTCAACACCCCCTCCCCTTACGGGTGGCCCTTTCAGACCTAAACGTGGACCGAAAGTGAGCTGTAATTTTTTATTTTTAAATTACGTCAACCGGGTCTAGAATTCAAGACCTCTTGGCTCTGATACCATATTAAATATATGCTCTACCAACTCATCCAAAAGTCCAAACTATGGGAGAGGGCCGGAGATTATACTCCAACACTTAGACTACCCATAATGGGAGTAACACATGTAGTAATATCACACATATCTAGATAAAATAGATGATGTGGCAAACAATAAATGAAGAAAGAGAGGAAAGTGGTAACATAGCTAATTACTAGTAGTATGAGTAACATCACATATATCAAGTCAAGATGAGTCTATAACCTAATAAATTAAGTATTGCATGTTACCACACATATGTTACTCCTCACTATAGAGGTAGTAACTAGTACTCCCTCCGTACCGAAAAACATGTCACGGCGGCATTTTTGCAATTTAGCCCTTGTGGTTTTCCGGACCAAACCCGCGGTGCTCTGTCTCCTTCCTCACTCTTCTCCGACGCCGGTCGATTTGGTCGCGCCTCCCTTGCCCTTGCCCCCGCCGCCGCACGCCGCCCCCACCTCCCCCCTGTGCCACCCCACGCGGTGGTTTCCGTCGTCTCCGCCCGCCGCCTCGTTCCCCTTTGCTCGCCGGCCATGAAGGTTTGATTTTTTTGGAGACCATTGTCTGGAGTCCTCGCTCTCCTTCCACCTCTGTCCATCGTCAACCACCTCCTCACCTTCGACCACGAAGCTCGCCCCCTCCATGACGCCATCGAGTGATACGTCTCCAACATATCTATAATTTTTTATTGCTCCATGCTATATTTTCTATTGTTTTGGGCAATATTGGGCTTTATTATCCACTTTTATATTACTTTTGGGACTAACCTATTAACCAGAGGCCCAGCCTAGATTTGTTGTTTTATGCCTATTTCAGTGTTTCGAAGAAAAGATCAGACGGAGTCGAAACGGAACGAAATCAACTGGAGAAGTTATTTTTGGAAGGAAACACACCTGATGAACTTGGACCCCGCATCAAAGGAGACACGAGGTGCTCACGAGGGTGGGGGCGCCCCCCCTAGGGCGCGCCCCCTGTCTCATGGGATCCCCGTGGCTCCTCCGATGTCCTCCCTGCACCCATATATCCCCACGTGACCTAAAACTTCCATGACACACAATAGATCGGGAGTTCCGCCACCAGAAGCCTCCGTGGCCACCGAAAACCAACCTAGACCTGTTCCGGCACCCTGCCGGAGGGGGGAACCCTCACCAGTGGCCATCTTCATCATCCTGGTGCTCTCCATGATGAGGAGGGAGTAGTTCTCCCTTGGGGCTGAGGGTATGTACCAGTAGCTATGTGTTTGATCTCTCTCTCTCTCTCGTGTTCTTGAGATGATACGATCTTGATGTATCGCGAGCTTTGCTATTATATTTGGATCCTATGATGTTTCTTCCCCCCTCTACTCTCTTGTAATGAATTGAGTTTCCCCTTTGGAGTTATCTTATCGGATTGAGTCTTTAAATATTTGAGAACACTTGATGTATGTCTTGTTGTGGATATCTGTGGTGACAATGGGATACCGCGTGCCACTTGATGTATGTTAAGGTGACCAACTTGCGGGTTCATGAACCTATGCATAGGGGTTGGCACACGTTTTCGTCGTTATTCTCCGGTAGATCTTTGGGGCACTCTTTGAGGTTCTATGTGTTGGTTGAATAGATGAATTGAAATTGTGTGATGCATATCGTATAATCATGCCCACGGATACTTGAGGTGACATTGGAGTATCTAGGTGACATTAGGGTTTTGATTGATTTGTGTCTTAAGGTGTTATTCTAGTACGAACTCTAGGGCTGTTTGTGACACTTATAGGAATAGCCCAACAGATTGATTGGAAAGAATAACTTTGAGGTGGTTTCATACCCTACCATAATCTCTTTGTTCATTCTCCGCTATTAGTGACTTTGGAGTGACTCTTTGTTGCATGTTGAGGGATAGTTATGTGATCCAATTATGTTAGTATTGTTGAGAGGACTTACACTAGTGAAAGTATGAACCCTAGGCCTTGTTTCAACACATTGCAATACCGTTTACGCTCACTTTTATCACTTGCTACCTTGCTGTTTTTATTATTTCAGATTACAAAAACTATTATCTACTATCCATATTGCACTTGTATCACCATCTCTTCGCCGAACTAGTGCACCTATACAATTTACCATTGTATTGGGTGTGTTGGGGACACAAGAGACTCTTTGTTATTTGGTTGCAGGGTTGCTTGAGAGAGACCATCTTCATCCTACGCCTCCTACGGATTGATAAACCTTAGGTCATCCACTTGAGGGAAATTTGCTACTGTCCTACAAACCTGTGCACTTGCAGGCCCAACAACGTCTACAAGAAGAAGGTTGTGTAGTAGACATCAAGCTCTTTTCTGGCGCCGTTGCCGGGGAGGTGAGTGCTTGAAGGTATATCTTTAGATCTTGTAATCGAGTCTTTTAGTTTCTTGTTTTATCACTAGTTTAGTTTATAAAAGAAACTATAAAAAAATGGAATTGAGTTTGTCTCATACGCTTCACCTTTTTAATATCTTTCGTAACTATGATGGAGAGGATAATTGTGCTCAAGTGCTAGAAGAAGAAATCTATAAAATGGTTGGCACTAAATATTTGAATGATGAGCATGATTGCAATGTTGTTAGTACGAATTCTTTGAATATCCATAATACTAATGATGATTGCACTAGTATTGATGAAAATGCCTCCTATAAACATGTCAATTTTTGTGGAGTAGACTGGGTTTGCAAGTACACACCAAATAGGGAAGATAGATATTGCAAGAGGCATAAGTACTTAGAAACCAAATCGTTGCAAGAAAGCCTAGATGAGTGTGCTGAAAGATTCAATATTTTTCGTGCCCCTTGTGAACTTTGCAATGAACATGGTCATTTAAAGCTCCAATGCTATTTGTTTCATGATCAAGTCGTGTCCAAACATTGTGATAATTTGATTACCCTTGAGCATCATAAAGAGCTTAGCCTTCTTTTGGGTTATGAAGAAATGAAACGTATAACTGAGGGTATTCCAAAGTTTAATCTTGATAGAGTTCTTGATTTTGATCTAGAGAAAATTTATATGTATTGTGCGGTGAATTGCATTGATAATCCTTATATTGCCAACTACATAAAGAAAAGAAAACAATTAGAAGATGAAGAGAATACTAATGAAAGGGAAGAGACTTCCCAATATCCTCCGATTATTTCTTATGATGAATCAGGCAACGAGGAGGATCCTCCTATTCAACCAATCTCATTAATAAGGAGCTCCAAAAAGAGGATTGAACCCACACATGATGTGGTGAAGAAGAAGAAAAGAAAAAGGAAGAGAGGTAAAAAGGTATCTCTCCCAAATAAAGTTGCTCCTATTACTATTGTGCCTCATGAAAATATAATTTTGGAAGATAATGATACTTCTTATGATCTTGAAAATCTTTTTGGCACTTGCTTGGAAGAATATAATAATTGCTATACTATTGGTGCTATCCATGCTATTAATTATGAGAGTGATTATGCTTATGATACGAAAAGGCCCAAGCTTGGGGAAGCTATGTCTGATGAGGATGACATATTTGAGAATATATTTGCTGCAATTAATGTTTGTCCCAAGCTTGGGGATGCTATGTTTAATAATGATGATATTTTTAGTCTCCCAAGTTTTGATATGCAAGTTTATAATGATGATAGCATGCCTCCTACTTATGATGATTATTGTGATGATACTTATGCTATAAAAAGTAGTGATTATATTTATAAAACTTGTCATGATTATGATTACCCTTTTCCTGAACATTACTCTTTTAATGTGGAAACAATTTATAGTATTCAAGTCTCTTATGATACTCCCACTATTCCGATTAAGAAGAATTTTGCTTATGTTGAGAGTAATAAAATTTCTATGCTTGTAGATCATGAAAAGAATGCTTTAGGTGCTGGTTATATTGTTGAATTCATTCATGATTCTACTGAAAATTATTATGAGGGAGGAACATATGCTTGTAGGAATTGCAATAATACCAAGTTTCCTCTCTATGTGCTTAAAGTTTCAAAGTTATGCTTGCTTTGCCTTCCTATGCTAGTTGATTATTGTTCCCACAAGTTGTTTGCTCAAAAAATCCCTATGCATAGGAAGCATGTTAGACTTAAATGTGCTAGTCATATTCTTCATGATGCTCTCTTTATGTTTCAATTCTTACCCTTAATGTGAGCATCATTGAAATCATCATGCCTAGCTAGAGGCGTTAAACGATAGCGCTTATTGGTAGGCAACCCAATTTTATTTTAGTTCCTTACTTTTTGTTCCTGTTTAATAATAAATAATTCATCTAGACTCTGTTTAGATGTGGTTTTATGCTTTTAATTAGTGTTTGTTCCAAGTAGAACCCTTGGGAAGACTTGGGGAAAGTCTTGTTGATCATGCTGTCAAAAACAGAAACTTTAGCGCTCACGAGAATTGCTGCCATTTTTATTTGGAGAGTTATATTTAGTTAATTATTTTTGAATATGATTAATAGATAAATTACTCAGGTCCAGAAATTTATTTGAGAATTTTATGAGTTCCAGAAGTATACGTTTGATCCAGATTACTACAGACTGTTCTGTTCTTGACAGATTCTGCTTTTCGTGTGTTGTTTGCTTATTTTGATGAATCTATGGCCAGTAAAATAGTTTATAAACCATAGAGAAGTTGGAATACAGTAGGTTTAACACCAATATAAATAAATAATGAGTTCATTACAGTACCTTGAAGTGGTGATTTATTTTCTTATACTAATGGAGCTTACGAGTTTTCTGTTAAGTTTTGTGTTGTGAAGTTTTCAAGTTTTGGGTAAGGATTCAATGGACTATGGAATAAGGAGTGGCAAGAGCCTAATATTGGGGATGCCCAAGGCACCCCAAGGTAATATTCAAGGACAACCAAGAGCCTAAGCTTGGGGTTGCCCTGGAAGGCATCCCCTCTTTCGTCTTTGTTCATCGGTAACTTTACTTGGAGCTATATTTTTATTCACCACATGATATGTGTTTTGCTTGGAGCATCAATTTATTTTGTTAAGATTTTCTTAATGTTATTTAGAACAATGTTTTTCATCTTTTATTTCAATAAAAGTGGCATTAATAGTCTTTACTATGCCTATGTTACAAGTATACATGTTGCTGTTTGAAAACAGAAAGTTTACCGCTGTTGCAATAATTCCCTAGAAAAGTAAGAATGTGATAAAATGTTGAAACCTTTTGCATATTAATCTCTGATAAATTTAATACAGTGGGAATTTTATTTAATAATTTTTGGAGCTAGGGAAGTATGGATGTTGCAGCATTCTTTACAGACTATCCTGTTTAGGCAGATTGCTGTTATGTTTGCATTGTTTGCATATGTTTGCTTCTTTAATGATTCTATTTGAGGATAGGACTATTAAATATGCAGAGGCATTTAGTATGAAATGTTGAATAATAATTTTAGTGATTTGCTAGAGTATGATAAGGTTTTGGCAATGGTTTATACTAACTTATCTCACGAGTCCTTGTTGAGTTTTGTGTGGATGAAGCTTTCGAGATTTAGGGAGACCGGGATATGAGAGGAATTAAGGAGACACAAAAACTCAAGATTGGGGATGCCCAAGGCACCCCAAGATAATATTTCAAGAAGTCTCAAGCATCTAAGCTTGGGGATGCCCGGTTGGCATCCCACCTTTCTTCTTCAACAACTATCGGTTAGTATCGGTTGATCCTAAGTTTTTGCTTCTTCACATGATGTTTGCTGTTCTTAGATGTCATTTTATTTTGCTTTGCTTGCTGTTTGAATAGAATACCAAGATCTGGAATTATTAAATGTTAGAGAGTCTTCACATGGTTGCATAATTATTCGACTACTCGTTGATCTTCACTTATATCTTTCGGAGTAGTTTGTCATTTGCTCTAGTGCTTCACTTATATATTTTAGAGCATGGTGGTAGTTTTATTTTGAAGAAATAGATGAACTCTCATGCTTCACTTATATCATTCTGAGAGTCTTAATAGCATGGTAATTTGCTTAAAATCCTAATATGCTAGGTATTCAAGAATAATAAAATTCTCTTATGAGTGTGTTGAATACTAAGAGAGGTTTGATACTTGATAATTGTTTTGAGATATGGAGATGGTGATATTAGAGTCATGCTAGTTGAGTAATTGTGAATTTGAGAGATACTTGTGTTGAAGTTTGTGATTCCCGTAGCATGCACGTATGGTGAACCGTTATGTGACGAAGTCGGAGCATGATTTATTTATTGATTGTCTTCCTTATGAGTGGCGGTCGGGGACGAGCAATGGTCTTTTCCTACCAATCTATCCCCCTAGGAGCATGCGCATAGTACTTTGTTTCGATAACTAATAGATTTTTGCAATAAGTATGTGAGTTCTTTATGACTAATGTTGAGTCCATGGATTATACGCACTCTCACCCTTCCACCATTGCTAGCCTCTCTAGTACCGCGCAACTTTCGCCGGTACCATACACCCACCATATACCTTCCTCAAAACAGCCACCATACCTACCTATTATGGCATTTCCATAGCCATTCCGAGATATATTGCCATGGAACTTTCCATCGTTCCATTATCATGACACATTCATCATTGTCATATTGCTTAGCAGGATCATGTAGTTGACATAGTATTTGTGGCAAAGCCACCGTTCATAATTCTTTCATACATGTCACTCTTGATTCATTGCATATCCCGGTACACCGCCGGAGGCATTCATATAGAGTCATATCTTGTTCTAAGTATCGAGTTGTAATTCTTGAGTTGTAAGTAAATAAAAGTGTGATGATTATCATTATTAGAGCATTGTCCCAGTGAGGAAAGGATGATGGAGACTATGATTCCCCCACAAGTCAGGATGAGACTCCGGACGAAAAATAAATAAAAGAGGCCAAAGAAGCCCAAATAAAAAAAGAGAAAGAAAAGAGGCCAAAAAAAGAAGAGAAAAGGCCCAAATAAAAAAATAAAAAAAAGAGAGAAAAAAAGGGAGAAGGGACAATGCTACTATCCTTTTACCACACTTGTGCTTCAAAGTAGCACCTTGATCTTCATGATAGAGAGTTTCCTATGTTGTCACTTTCATATACTAGTGGGAATCTTTCATTATAGAACTTGGCTTGTATATTCCAATGATGGGCTTCCTCAAAATGCCCTAGGTCTTCGTGAGCAAGCGACTTGGATGCACACCCACTTAGTTTCTTTTGTTAAGCTTTCATACACTTATAGCTCTAGTGCATCCGTTGCATGGCAATCCCTACTCACTCACATTGATATCTATTTATGGGCATCTCCATAGCCTGTTGATACGCCTAGTTGATGTGAGACTATCTTCTCCCTTTTTGTCTTCTCCACAACCACCATTCTATTCCACCTATAGTGCTATGTCCATGGCTCACGCTCATGTATTGCGTGAAGATTGAAAAAGTTTGAGAACATCAAAAGTATGAAACAATTGCTTGGCTTGTCATCGGGGTTGTGCATGATTTAAATACTTTGTGTGGTGAAGATGGAGCATAGCTAGACTATATGATTTTGTAGGGATAGCTTTCTTTAGCCATGTTATTTTGAGAAGACATGATTGCTATGTTAGTATGCTTGAAGTATTATTATTATTATGTCAATATGAACTTTTGTCTTGAATCTTTTGGTTCTGAATATTCATGCCATAATTAAGAAGAATTACATTAAAATTATGCCAAGTAGCACTTCGCATCAAAAATTCCTTTTTATCATTTACCTACTCGAGGACGAGCAGGAATTAAGCTTGGGGATGCTTGATACATCTCCAACGTATCTATAATTTGTTATTGCTCCATGCTATATTATCTACTGTTTTGGGCAATATTGGGCTTTATTATCCACTTTTATATTACTTTTGGGACTAACCTATTAACCGGAGGCCCAGCCCAGATTTGTTGTTTTATGCCTATTTCAGTGTTTCGAAGAAAAGGAATATCAGATGGAGTCGAAACGGAACGAAATCAACTGGAGAAGTTATTTTTGGAAGGAAACACACCTGATGAACTTGGACCCCACGTCAGAGGAGACACGAGGTGCTCATGAGGGTGGGGGCGCCCCCCCCCCAGGGCGCGCCCCCCTGTCTCGTGGGACCCCCGTGGCTCCTCCGACGTCCTCCCTGCACCCATATATACCCACGTGACCTAAAACTTCCATAATGCACAATAGATTGGGAGTTCCACCGCCAGAAGCCTCCGTAGCCACCGAAAACCAATCTAGACCTGTTCCGGCACCCTGCCGGAGGGGGGAACCCTCACCGGTGTCCATCTTCATCATCCTGGTGCTCTCCATGACGAGGAGGGAGTAGTTCTCCCTCGGGGCTGAGGGTATGTACCAGTAGCTATGTGTTTGATCCCTCTCTCTCTCTCGTGTTCTTGAGATGATACGATCTTGATGTATCGCGAGCTTTGCTATTATATTTGGATCCTATGATGTTTCTTCCCCCCTCTACTCTCTTGTAATGAATTGAGTTTCCCCTTTGGAGTTATCTTATCGGATTGAGTCTTTTAAGATTTGAGAAAACTTGATGTATGTCTTGCTGTGGATATCTGTGGTGACAATGGGATACCGCGTGCCACTTGATGTATGTTAAGGTGACCAACTTGCGGGTTCATGAACCTATGCATAGGTGTTGGCACACGTTTTCGTCGTGATTCTCCGGTAGATCTTTGGGGCACTCTTTGAGTTTCTATGTGTTGGTTGAATAGATGAATTGAGATTGTGTGATGCATATCGTATAATCATGCCCACGGATACTTGAGGTGACATTGGAGTATCTAGGTGACATTAGGGTTTTCATTGATTTGTGTCTTAAGGTGTTATTCCAGTACGAACTCTAGGGCTGTTTGTGATACTTATAGGAATAGCCCAACGGATTGATTGGAAAGAATAACTTTGAGGTGGTTTCGTACCCTACCATAATCTCTTCGTTCATTCTCCGCTATTAGTGACTTTGGAGTGACTCTTTGTTGCATGTTGAGGGATAGTTATGTGATCCAATTATGTTAGTATTATTGAGATGACTTACACTAGTGAAAGTATGAACCCTAGGCCTTGTTTCAACACATTGCAATACCGTTTACGCTCACTTTTATCACTTGCTACCTTGCTGTTTTTATTATTTCAGATTACAAAAACTATTATCTACTATCCATATTGCACTTGTATCACCATATCTTCGCCGAACTAGTGCACCTATACAATTTACCATTGTATTGGGTGTGTTGGGGACACAAGAGACTCTTTGTTATTTGGTTGCAGGGTTGCTTGAGAGAGACCATCTTCATCCTACGCCTTCTACAGATTGATAAACCTTAGGTCATCCACTTGAGGGAAATTTTCTACTGTCCTATAAACCTGTGCACTTGCAGGCCCAACAACGTCTACAAGAAGAAGGTTGTGTAGTAGACATCATCGACCAAGGTGGAGGAGCTCAGGTGCCCCTTTTGTGCTTGCTAATACAATTGACAGGATGGAATGAGTTGCTTTCTACTGCAATTGACGGGATGGATTGAGTTGCCGGAGTGGAGGTGCCTTGGCGGAGAGGAAGGAGATGAGCTCAGTTGGATTGAGTGGCCGGATTGGAGCGGTCAAACAGCGAGGCTCCGATGTGCACGCCCGCCGATGGCGGCGAAGCAGAGCACCAATGCGCTCGTCTGTATTCAGGTCAGGGGAGGTGGTCGACAAGCGAGAAGACAGGCGAATGAATGATTTCTGGAGCTAGTTGATATGCATGTCATGGGAGGTGAGCTGCGAGGAGAGCAGGGTATACGCGCGCGCGAGGGAGCAGCTTGAATCGATGACCCTGTCGGCAGTGGAAGTGACCGGAGACGAGGTGGCGCTCGGGGATGGATATGGAGATGGATGGGTGAGGAAAAAGAGGTAGTCTTTGTGCTTGCTCCCTAGTACTGCAATTGACAAATCAACTCTGAGTGAAAAGGTACCACTTTTCTGAGTAAACTCAAGTTCATGTGCTTCAGTAATTATTTGTTGAAGATATACTCAAGTTCATGGTTCGGTAGTTGATGCTCTAGTTATACTCAAGTCTGTATTATACAGAGATGCTCTAGTACAAAGGAGAAGAGTGACCTGTAGTTCATGTTGATCAACAAAATTATAGCCAATAAAGTTGATACACATGTTGACCTGTAGGAGTATATGGCAATTCACAACAATCATGTTATGCTCAATTCTTGGTGCTGCTATTTTCAGTTTGTAAAATTAGAGTGCTGAAGAACAGTATTTTCCATTTTGAAACTGAAAATAAGCTGTCAAAACTGAAAGAAATTGGAGTACCGAAGATCTGCTTGTACTGTCATTTTTCTGTTTGAATTGTGCACCAAAAGAAACTGTTGACAATCCATGAGGTTTTCTTAGATGCAAAAAAGTTCTGTTTGTTGTGTGTAAAAAAGTAGTGTGCATATCTTTGAGACATCTTGGAAAATATGCAGAGTAGCTGTTGATGTTGATCTCCAGCATGTATGCAGAGTAGTTGTTTACTGAATTTTAGGAGTAAACTAACTGAAGCAAATTCTAGAATGACTGAATTTTTAGCCAAGTTTGTTTCTGAACTACATTATTCTAATTAATTCAAATTAATCCAAATAAATTTGTTCACTGTAGATCCAGTAGATTAATGTGATTCACTTTAGAACAAATTGCTGCATCATTGCTATTATATTATCCTTTCCTCTCCACTTTAATGAGAGGAAAGGAATGATCATACATACCCAAGGTAAGCTCAGCAGCTCAGCCACTCAGGGCCAGTGTCTTGTCTCCTCTGTCCCTCTCCCTCAAAATGCACCACTGATGCAAATATCTTTACATGCAGATTGCCTGGTCCGACAAAAGCTTTGCTTAACTTATTAATCAATTAAAGCAAAAGATGAAGGTGCTAGTGAAGCAGCCTTTCATGCTAATCCCCTCATCTACAAAAAAAATGGTCAAAGCATCTGTTGATTTGCCCACTGCTGGGTGACACTGCTTTTGCCAGGACCATAGAAAATATTTGCCTCCTGGCCTATCTTTATTGCACATCAATTCATCATAGTTTTGCCTCCTGGCCTATCTTTCTACATAAATGCACGGCAATTCGGCACAAAACTGGTTCAAATTATCCTGCCATCATTGCTGCATCAATGTGATTCACTTTAGAACAAATTGTTGCATCATTTTAGTTCTGGTAGATTTCTTGGACTTAAGATTTCAAGACCATGGCATGGAGTAGTTGTGGTATATTTAACTCTAGGTGGGTGAAAAGCTACTACGTAGTGTCTCTAGTAAAATTGGTTGATAGCACCTCTCTGTCTAAGAAAAAAGAGTTAGTTGATCCGTCAGACCACCGTCAAAACAAGCAGAGGGTTAGTTGACCTGATCAGCTCTTATCCCTCTTCCACAAAGTCCTGATGGACTAGTGAAACATGGAAATCTTAACAAGTGCAGTGTCCAGAAATCTGTAAAGCCAACTCCCTAATTGTTCATCTTTGTATGCTCACATGACAGTCTGTACCATAACATGCAACGCAATCTTCAGAAAGAAAATGAGGACTGTACAATTAGTATGTTAGGTTATCAACTCTTGTTCACTGAATTCTGCTCAAGGAAACATTGTTGTTTAACACATGTAGGTGAAAGTTGGGCCCCTTTCAGTTTCCCCCATGGGTTTTGGAACATGGGCATGGGGCAACCAGCTGCTTTGGGGCAACAAAGCGAAAGGCTGCTCGGCAACTTTATCCGCGAGTGCCAAGGTTTGGATTATTGGATTGCATAATCCAAATATTTTTAAATTAATTCAAATAACTAAAATTAATCCAAATCAATTCAAATTCCAAATAACCCAAATTCCAATAAATTCCAACAAGGAGTTTATATACAAGGATTAGACAAGGCATACACAAGGGCATGACATAAGGGCATCTTTGTCCCCTCTTGACACAAGATTACACAAGACATACACAAGGAGCACCTGACTACATGACATAAGGGCCTCTTTGTCCCCTCTTGACTACATTATTTTCCTTTCTCTGGCCACTTCTTCCCTTCCCTTCCCTTTACTTTTCTTTATTTTCCCTTCTCTAGCTAATTATTTCCTTTCATTTTCTTTTCCTATTGCAATTTCCATTTCTTCTATAGTGGCCCTAGTATCAACAACTATCTGACTGTCACAATATACACTGATTATTTCCATTCCAGCATTCTGAAAGCGATTCTTGTGCAAGTGGGGCAACTTATATTGATTTCCTCTTTTGTCTTTCATAACTTCAAACATAACTTCTTCTAATGTGATAAAGCTTTTGTGCAACTTGTCGGGATCGTAGTTCTCGAATTCCTCTTCCACACCCTGTACCAGTTTCTGGATGTTTGTAGGTGACCTACAGTCGGTTAGAGACTGGAAAGAGTTATGGAAGCAAAGGTCCAAACAATTTAAATCAGAGCTATTTGGGGGCTGTTGTAGCAATCGGATGTCAAGATTAGTTTGTTCCACAGCTTCTCGAGAAGCTACATCATTGGGAAGGACATGAGGCTTTGTGTTATCCTGTTGGATGAATATTGTTTCTCCCTCATCATCGTCAGGCCACTTATCCCGAATTGTCGGGATAACCTTATTGATTAGATAATCTCTGCACACAGGCCTGGTTACTTTCACTGATGTCAACACTTTTGTTCCCTTTGTTCTGTTCTGACTTGTCCGCTTCGCCTCAGTCTCTTCGACAAATGCCCAAATGACGATATTCCCATCGAATGTTAGATCCCCCTCATTGTTATATCGAGGCCTGGCAACAGCTGTGAGGAACATTACCTTCCCAATGTTGTGAGTGTTTGACACGGTGCGCTTCGGTTCAGGTTCTCCTGGAAGTACATAGTAACTATGCTTCACTCTCGTCATGTCAAACCACTTCTCATCGATGTGAACCATATTCGTCATTGGTTTGAACATAGCCCGAGAAGTTGAGATCGAATTGTCATCGACCATGGACATACAAAATTTCAATCTCACAAGCTTGTTCTCTAGCTTGAGGTGAGGCTTCACGGTGCTTGTGATGCGGTTGAGCTCATTCAACTGGAACCTCTTATGTAGGGTCGATCGGGCCACACCTAGAGACCGTGCCAGAGATTGAATAGTCCTTCTTTTATTCAGTGGGATTGTTGAGGTCCTCGCTAGATCCAGCCCCTTTCTCTTTCGGTCGGATCTTCCTGGCTTCTTGCTTGAGACATCTACTTCTTTGACATCAGAAATTTGCTTTTTGGCATCTTCCCAGATTCTTTCAACAGATCGTACACTTATGTCCAACAGGTTTGAGACTAGCAGCTTGTCGTCTGGTTGAACAGACCCATCTCTGAGCTCGATTACCAGCAAGGCGAAGTAAACACCATGCCTCTCCTTATCTGACAATTCTCTTCTTTTCTCTTGAAGTATCAAATTCATAACTTCATCCTCTTCCTCTTGAGCTTCAT
Source organism: Triticum urartu (assembly GCF_056163025.1). Classification (NCBI taxonomy): domain Eukaryota; kingdom Viridiplantae; phylum Streptophyta; class Magnoliopsida; order Poales; family Poaceae; genus Triticum; species Triticum urartu. Next base: position 494,356,823 of record NC_141877.1, read on the forward strand.
CCTCTTGCCCTTCATCTTCTTGAGGCATCTGATTCATAGCTTCATCGTCTTCGTCTTGAGGCATCAAGTTCAAATCCATAGCTCCATTATCTGCCACTTGATGTTCCTCCTCTTCAGGGATCCAATTCAAATTAATACCTTCATCGTCTTCCTCTTAAGGCATCAAGTTCAAATCAATAGTTTCATGTTCTTCCTTTTGAGGCATCAAGTTCAAATCCATAGTTATGTTTCCTGCCATCAATGACAAAAGATGAGTACACCATGGTACTATAACAAGAATATGCACACACAAAATGAGTATGCAAGTCAAACAAGAAATAGGTGCCATGGCACCATTTCTAGTTTGGTTGCCACGGTAGCCAAACAAGAAATGCTGCCATGGCAGCCTTTCTACAAATGGCTGTCATGGCACCATTTATAGAAAGGTTGCCATGGCAGCCAAACACTTTGCTCTAACCATAAGCCATTTTCTCTAGTTAGAGTAGTTAACAGAATTTTACTCTAGTTAGAGTAGTTTTGCTGAATTTTACTTGCTCATAGTACCATGCCTATGGTAGAAAAGTGTCAAGAAAAATATACTCCTATCAATAGAATCAAAATTGATTTATTACCTTTGCATATAAACTACTCCTAGTGAATTAGCATCAATAATTGTGATCAGAACTTTCTACTCCCCTTTACTGAAAAGAATTCAGTTAACACTGATCAATAACTGTGAGTACATCCTGAGATAAGAGATGTGCAACCAACATGCATGCATTTGTGTTTGATGAATCCCCTCCATCACCACACACAAAATAATTAGGGGATCATGTGTGAATCTCTGACGGCAATGTAAACTAAGATCATACTCCCCTTTACTGAAAAGAATTTAGTTAACACTATTTTGCAAAATTCTTGTTGTCAGTTAACTGAAACTACATCACATTCCAATCAATTTATGTTTGCTTATTTTTGTTTTCTCTCTCTACAGGAAATACTTTGGCATGGTATAGTTCGACCAACCACAGGACCAGATCAGTTAACCTACTCCCTTTAGTCTGCATCAAGGTATAGATCTTTTAACTGAATTTTAACAGTCTGGTGATGTTTTCACTAAACATAGCCATTTTACAGAAGTTGCTTTCATAAGTTGCAAACAGTACTCCAAACTGGCAGTATCAAACTGAATTTTGTACTCCAAACTTCAAAAACACCATGTTATGAAGCTGCTCCTTTGTAACAGCATGTTATGACTAAGAAATGAAGCTGCTCCTCAAATAATCTAAACCAGCTGAAATCATTGATGTTGCTGAAAATGGATTTATTGGAGGAATATCATCTGATATAGGCATTTCAGATAATCTAAACCAGCTGTTTGTTCAGAATTGGAGTGATCTTTGTTTGTTTTGCCAGTCCAAACAACACTTTGATTGGAATCAAAATTGGCTGGGAACAATGAATGTACAGAGTGTTCAGAGAGCATTAGAGCTAGGACACGTATTATCACAATGACCAACGACAGTTTCTGTATAACAATGAATGTAGTCCTACATGATTGAGTGCGCTCCATGATTGGCGTTGTCATGATTCAGTTAACAGTAAATCAATTTGACAAATTTTCATGTAGCAATTTTACTCTGATGGAGTACCTTCTCTGATGATATTGTCTCTGAATTTTCAGGTAGCAATTCTTCAGATTGCAATTAGCAGCAACAACAACAATACGAGCAGAGGATCAGCAGCATCAACACAGGCAGAGGAGCAGCAGCAGCAGCACAATCAATTGGATCAGCAACACGGCATGGTCACGGGCATAGGAGCAGCAACATCAACACGGGCGGAGGAGCAGCAACATCACGGTCTAGCTCCACCGGCGACAGGGGAGAAGCAGAGGAGAAACAGCCGTGCGGGCACGCGGACAGAGGAGAAGGAGCAGCACGGCGGCGCATGGGAGCTCGAAGAGGACTCGAGGGAGATAGAGGGGGACGCGCGCGAGCTCCTATCCACCGGATCGTGGAGGCTGGTTCCGGCGATGCCCGTAGGGGATCACGGCAGGAGGGATCGCGGTGGCGCACGGGAGGCAGCTCAAGGTGGACTCGCGGGAGCTGGAGGAGGAATCGCGGTAGCTCGAGGACGATGAGAGGGAGCTCCTGCTCCACCGGATCATGGTGGGAAATTCCGGTGACGCCCACACAGGTAGTCGTGGCGGGAGGTGATCGCGGCGGCGGCAGGTCAGGGCGGTGGTGGCGGAGCAGGTACTTGGCAACGGCATTGAAGGTACGTGGCGACGGAGGCACGACGGCGTCGGAGCACTTCCTGATGGGCGACAAATTGTGTAGCTTGGCGGCGTCGCCCCTGGCGACGCACGGGCGACGGCGGAGGAAGAAGACAGGGTGGAAGGACTTGTTTGCGACGGTTTTGAAACTATGGGGGCTTTTTTGCAAAATTAGCAATGAACTACATGTGCAACATGTTTTTCGGGACGGAGGGAGTACATGTTACTAGTTTATGTTACTACCCATTGTGGCTAGTCTTACTGCCTGTGGAGTGATAGTTTAGGAGAGAAAAAGGTTCATCTAGCCAATTGGCTCTCTGTATGTACAAAGAAAGAACGTGGTGGCTTGGGAATCCCAACCTGATCTTCTTGATTGGCTGTTGGGTCAAGAGGTATATCGTAAGGGAGGGTTCCAAACCAGTTATTAATTCCAGATGAGTTCAACCTATATATATATATATATATATATATATATATATATATATATATATATATATATATATATATATATACCTTCCGTTTGGCAGGTCAAAGTTCATCCTAGAATTCAGGGCTTCTTGTGGCTTTTTTCACAGAGCAAAATTATAACATGTGGCTTAAAGTATGTGTGCATTGCACTGAGATAGAGTTTGTTTTCCACTTCTTCGAATGTGCTGTTGCCAGGCAGGTGTCGGCGCTTTTTAAGCTGGTTTTTTTGTGTGTACGTATCTATAGCTTTGAGTGTTTCGCTAAACACTGGCTTTGCAATAAGAAGAACTTGCATCTTAATTAGTGGAGTTCTCATACAATACAGCCAAGCGTAGCCGGCATGCAGAACGGATGGAGCTTCACCTGCATACAGCTCTGCGCTGCACTGCAGTTTGACGCGTTTGATTTCAGCTTCTCCTTGAAGGCTAAGAACACCGAGCGCGCTCGTCAGGTTCGCTCGCCCACTGTATTGTCAAGGCCAAGGTGTGGCGTGCCGATCTTCACGACAAGAATCTCAGATTAAGGCAAAGCCACCGAGGCAAACGGCCCTTTCGTCTCCGTAAACATCACACTGAAAACAGAGTTAGCGTCAGTTTTTCTATTTATACCGACTCGACACACACACGTACGTCCAGCTGTGACTGTGAGACACATCGGCCGAAAATGGCGAGCGGCCGGCATCTAACCTAATATTAATCGGAGCGAGCACGGCAGCAGCCAGCACCTACGTCCTCAATGCACCTTTCCTCTTCTTCGCAGACAGCCCACTGGAATAGAATCAGTGCACCTCTGGTTCGAACCCTTTGTTCTCACCTTCAATTTCTCCATGCCGATTGGTCACTTGGTCAGCGCCTCAGCTCACGCGCCATTGGCAACCTCACCCGACCACCAGCACGTAGTACACCAGGCCGGTCGGCCGCCACCTCTATAAATACCCTTGTACACGGTGCTCACGGACGCTACACCAGTCAGTCCAAAAGCACAGCCAGTGCAAACTCGCGCGCGTCAAGTACGTTTTCTCCAGGGTTCGGGCGCGAAGCTACACCACTTGATCGATCCTCGCCAGCTGTGTGCATGATGGCATCGTCGGGGCGGCACACGGTGGCTCTCGCCGTGCTCGTGGTCTTCGTTCTGGTCGCCGGGGCGGGCCTTGTTGGCGAGGCGCGGCCGGAGCCGGTGGGGAGGAGCGGGCGCGGCTCGGCGGTGTACCCTGCGGCGTCGATGGTGGTGGTCACGGAGAAAGCGAGGGAGACAGTGGGGATGCTCATGCCGAGGCTGCCGGCCGGTCCCAGCAACAGGGGCGCCGGCCACTAGCTACGTACGTCGCCGGCGGACAGCTTCGATCGGTTGATCGGCTTGCAAGGCTCTGTAGACACGTATGTACACGGAGATGGTGTGAGTTAATTAGTGGGTAGGGTTGCCCTTCACGTCGTAATGATTGATTGAAGATACAATGACTCTTTGATATCCTCCTTCCGTTTCCTTCTCTCGTTGGAAGTTATTACTACGAAGATTATACAAGTATGATGACCTAGAGCGGTGCACACGAACTTGTAATGTATTTTCTCGCTGAAACACATTAGCAAATCGAGTTGTGATTCCTTTTCAGTGTTTTTTTTACCGATTTGAAGATGACTGACCGCGCATGCCACGTGGTGTGATCCTTTTTCAATTTGTTTGAACTTACTCGAGCTGTGATTCGTGTTCAATTTTTGAACTTACTCAAGCTGTGATTCTTCTTCGATTTGTTTGAACTTGCTCGACTTACTCGAGCTGTGATTACTTTTTTCAATATGTATGATTAAAGTTAGAGCTTGTCAGCGAAAATGGTTGAGACCATAATTGTTATGGATGACTTGTGCCCCCACGACGATCCTCGATCACTACTAAATCATGCACGTTCTATTGGCCCTAGAATGTGATTGTGCAAAAAGGAAAGAAAATAATGAAAACAAAAAGAATTGTATACCATTTCTGCTCGATGGACTTCTCAAGTTGCACCATTGATAATCTTAAAACAATGTTTGAGAACAACCTCATTATGGGCAGCAATCTGTCACTGAGCTAACCTACACGACGATCTCCTGTGACAACGACGAGAGCGAATTAATTGCGCACAACGCTTGTTCAAACACGGCGCGTACTGCTTCGCACTTAAGTAGCTTTTCTTTAGGATTTCGCAATTCAGTTTTTTAGGGGTATTTCGCACTTAAGTAGCTGCCTCGGCTGGGCTACACTGCGCGCTGTGCGCTAGCTGGGCTGGCTGGCAGCCTCAACCGGCTGGGCCTTTTCCTTTTCGTTCTTTTTTTTGTTTTCTTTTCTCGATTTTGAATTTCAATTTTATTCAAAAACCAAATTGCTCCAGATTATTAGAGGAAAAATTACATAGCATTATATTAATACTTAGGACTTAAGGAAAAAAGATTTCCTGTAAAAATAAAATTGGTACCCTTATTTGAAATAATGTAATTATTCCCTTTTGATTGAATTGATTCAAAAGTAAAATTCTCTCCATTCAGCCTGGGAAAAAAATTTGAGTCTCAAATTATTATTTGGTACTTCTTAAAAATACTTTTCTGACCAAATTAAATATTTGAATTGTCTTCCTATTTTATGGATATCAATTTACTCCCTAAATTCCATAAAAGAATCTGCCTAAATTCTGTCAGGGTTCATTTTAAACCCCAAACTGAATTTAGGGTTTCGATTAATATTTTGGATTTTATAAAAAAATAGTTCCAACCAAGAAATACTTGATAGCAGTCTCAAACAATTTTGTAGCTCCATTTTGGCATTTATAAATCATCCCTAAATGACAATTTAGGGTTCTGAATAATTCCAACGTTTTATTTTGTGCAACAATTTCACTCAAATCAATCAACTCCTAGTCAGAACTAGCTAAGATCAAGCAATCATAAGCAAAATTAAAAAAACATGGTCATAATTTATTTTTCCACATTTCTAATTTGGGATGTGGCAATTGCTCATTCTGGTACAACGCGAGAGGCACCATATCGAGAGATCTTTCATGTTCATAACAAGAGTTATGCTTGCATTTAGATGAAGTTGATAAAGGTGTAATGATCATTATTGTAAGGTGTTGCTTCTACCTTGGGAGAAAAAAATAAGAAAAGAGAAAGGATCCAAATAAAAAATGTGCCAAAGAGACACCAAAACAATGTAAGAGAGAGAAGGCGCGATACCATTACCCTTTTTGGAGTACACATGTAAAAGTGCTTCAAAGTAGCGCCAAGTGCTCATAGTAGTAATTTTCCATAGTTGTTTCAAAGTAGCACGACTTCATTGCATTTCATTGTTGACAGTTCATGAGTTTCATGTACACTAGTGGGGGATTTCACATTATAGAACTAGATTTTTACATTCCAATGATGAGCTTCCTCAAATGAGCTCTAGATCTTCATGAGCAAGCAAGGTTGATACACTTGCATTAGTTCATAGGAGAGATTTCATTCATATTTAGCTCCAGGTGCATCCTAGTTGTATGGCAATGCCTACTCCTTTCCCAATATCTATCATAAGGTCTTCCTCTTTTCCTAATGGACAACTGCATTGTAGCGAGACTTCTTGTTTTTCACTTCTTTGAAACCCACAAAATTAATTTCTCTTTGCCTTCATTATGGCATAAACTCACAATTGTGCTCAAATTCTGAAGAAGGTAAGATTGTGAAATAGAGCAAACATACAACAAGTGATTGTATTTGGTCTTGTATTGAGGGTTAGCCTAGAAGTGATTGTCATGTTAATATACCTTGCATTAATGATTATCATTGCTTACCCAATAAAATTTACATTCATTCTAAACCTTTGGCAGTGGTGACTTTGACTTGTTGCATTTGTTTATCAAAGACTATGTGGGGCCTTCTTTTGTATGCGTTGAGATAGTTGAAGATTGTTAATATAGACATTTGCCAAACATTTCTTTTATTACTTTAGACTCATCGTAAGTGTTACATCAGTTGACCAAGATCATGATTGGTACCATTCATATCCATAAACTTTTCTTTTGTTGTCATCTACATGCTCGAGGACCAGCTATTTGTATGGATCCTGAGGTGATTGGGGATGCTGATACATATCAAACATATCGATAATTTTTTCAGGTTTCATGCTACTTTGCTATCAATCCATACACTCTGGGCATATTTTTTACTACCTTCTATTGAGCATATTAATCCAGTGCATGTTTCTGTTTTTGGTGTTTTTGGAATTTCAGGAAAACATCACATAGAGTCCTCGAATAATATTAGAAAAAATAGGTTTCAAGTATTTTGCCCGGAGTGGACCATGTGCAAGGCCCACTCCAGGGGGCGCTCCTCCATTGCCTAGGCTCCTAGTGTAGGCACCCTGGCACCCAGGGGGCCTAGGGCCTGCGGGGTCCTCCTGGGTGCCTTCGGTGGCCGGTGGCTTACATATACCTCCCATAACAACCTCCGATCCATCAACGATTTTTTTGCCCCCCACTACATCACGTTTTCAAGGCGATGTTTGTTTTCTCTCTAATCTGTCTTCGTGTCATATGAAACCTTCATCTTCAACCCCTACGTCAAGCCTTGCTGCTCCCATGGTGATCTGAGAGTAGTCCCCTTTGAGGCTGAGGGTTTGTGACAGTAGCCTTGCGTTAAGTAACTCCTTGATATTACGAATTGCCAGGATGATTATGATCTTGGGCATTGATGACTAGTTGAATTGTATGATGTACCTCTTTGGATGAGTACCTTTATGGATTAAATCTTGTTCATGTTATTTTCTTGAACTTAAGGAGTTAATGATATTATGTGATTTATATGTAGTATAATCCCTGGAGACATCTGTAGTGACATTACAATGACTCGTTAGAGAAATATTGAACGATATAGATCATAAGGTGATTGTCTAGTATCATTTTTGAGGCTGCCTGGGGTGACATTGGGGTGTGCCTTGTAGATTAGAAAGACAAACCTAAAGGTGAGCCAATCCATGCCTACTTTATCACTTCTGGAATTGATCCAACATTTTTTTGTGAGATTGTATCATTTATGAGTGAAGTTATCATGTTGGGACTTGGGAGTTGACACTAGTGAAAGCTATAAACCCTGGGCATCTTTTCCAAGCATTGTAGACCTGGTTTAAGTCATGTTTTCATATTGTTACCTTGCTACTTTAAATATCTAGAAATTGCAAAAATATTACCACCATCTATATTACCTATGTACCATCAAATTTATCGATCTCTTCACTGAACTAGTACACATATAATTGACAATTGTATTAGTGTATTGGGGACACAAGAGGCTTCTTATATCTTATTGCGGGGTTGCTTAAGAGGAGAATACAATAATCTTATACCTCCAGCAAATTGATAAATATTAGGTCATCCACTTGAGAAAATTTGCTAATGTACTACAAACTCTGCGTTTGAAGGCCAACAAAGTCTACAAAAATAGAAGTTGTGTAGTAGACATCACAAGGCGAGGAGGGAGCTGAAACTTCCCTCCCGTGCTAGCCTCCAAATATGAAGCCTCGTGGATTGTATATGGAGCGTACTCCATAAATTATGATGACCGAGAGTAGAGTGGCCTTTTAGGCCAAAATCACGATATTGATGACTATTATGCTGATCAGACCTATATGACGACTTTGCTAGAGATGCTCGGTCTTTTGATGCAGTGGTGGAATGCAAACGATTGGAAGGTGAAGCATTGTAGATTGGCATGGCTAGTGGGGAAGTCCAGGGTGAGCGTGATTGGACCACTGGGTCGTTTAATTTTTGTGTATGCTCACGTGCCTCGCATGTATAATTAGAGTTTTTACGGTAGCTTATACCGCTGAGAGGGGGTGAGCAGTATGAGTAAAATCTGTCCGTTAATTTTTGATGGCATTGTTGACTTTTTCATCTAAAACTGGAATTTCCACAAGCGGGGCACACGTAGCCATGTGGTGGCGGCCTGCGCTCGTTCGTTGGGTGGCGTTGATACGAAGCGGCCTTCATCTGCAACCTGGAAGGCAAGTTTCAACCTGACCTCTTCTTCTTGCCGTCCGGACGGACTGGAGTAATCAATCGGTCGGCTCTGTTGCCCTTTTTTAGGGACTTTGGGTTCGTATATATATCTGAGTTCAGGTTCTCCCGTTGGCTAAATAACACCGACCGCGGCCGTCAGATTCGCTCGCCCCGCTTCACGGTTCACGGTCACTAGCGAGGCCCATCTTCTTCACGAATCGAATCCCAGCTGCGAGAGCTAGCGTCAGTTTTTCCACTTGGTGATTCTACACTACACGCCCAGCTGTGAGCCTGTGACTGTGAGACCCATCTGCTGGAAATAGCTAGCGGCACCTGCCGGCTGCCACGTCTTGACTTGCCGGCCCAAGGAAGGAACGGTGGCCGTCATTTTCCATGACCTCAGCTCAGCTCCTTTCCATTCACCATCTCCATTCCTCTACACGTCAAGCTCACCGATCCGCCATCACCAGGCCGGCTGGCCGCAACCTCCATAAATACCCCTGTGCGCACAAACTACTATAGTACACTACTCACGCACACATGACACCATCTTGAACTATTCTCGTCAGCTCTGCTCTGTGCATGATGGCCTCGTCGGGGCAGCGCGCGGTGGCTCTCGCGGCGCTCGTGGTCGTCGTTCTGGTCGCCCGAGCAGGCCCTGCTGGCGCGGCGCGGCAGATGCCGGTGGAGAGGAGCGGGGACCGCGCGGCGTTCTCGGCCCTCTACCCGGCGGCGACGGTGGTGGCGGCGGAGAAGGTGGAGATGCTCATGGCGAGGCTGCCGGCAGGGCCCAGCAAGAGGGGCGCCGGCCACTAGCTGCGTACGTAGGTCGCCCTCGACGGACAGCTTGGATCGGCATGCCGCATGCAAGGTTTTGTAGACACGTACACGGAGAAATGATGTGAATTACTGGTTTAGTGAGTCCATAGGCCCCTCACATCGTACTACTAACTGCATGTAGAATGACTCCTTGTTATCTTCTTTTCCTTTCTTTCTTGTACAGGTAAGACCTAGAGTGGTGCACGCGCTTGTAACGTGTTTTCTCGCTGAAACGCATTAGCAATTCGAGCTGTGATTCTTTCTCAATTGGTTTGAACTTACTCGAGCTGTCTAGTTGCGCAACTGGCAATCTCAAAAGAATGTTTGAGAACACCTCGTGCCGGGCCGAATTTGTCAGTGCTCCCGTGACAACGACGAGAGCAATTGATCTTGAGAGCTGAGATCAATGGTCGTCCTATATCTCGTACATCCATGACCGAAACAAAACTTATAGCTAGCTACCATATGTGCTCATTGACTTATGTGTCTTTTTAATGCTCCATTTTAAGCCAATAAGAAACACCTTTTGTCAAAAAAGAAAACTAGCTACTGGCGTTGCAGCATTCCACGATGGGAACGTGTGAAAAGTAAAGGTGTTTCTCAACGAGACGAGACACCGAAGGCACGCGGGCTCCCGGAACTTTCGTTGTCTGACTTGAGGTACCCCGGCTGCATGGTAGTAAGTGGTAACAAACGACCCAGCCCGGTCGTGAGATTCGTACGTGCGGCCACTTTACGGTCAGGACCGATGCCGTCTTCACGAAAAGAATCCCAAAATCGCAAAAGCCCAGGCCCTTTCCCCTTCTTCGCAAGCAACGGACCGAACATAAGTAGCGCGACGTCATGTTTGCTCGCCCCCACCTGCGAGACTAGCTGACTTGATAAGAATCTCCTTACCACTTCCCTTTGAATTTTGACACATGAAATATAGCGCCGTGTTCTTCTCTCTCTCTCTCTCTCTCTCTCTCTCTCTCTCTCTCTCTCTCACACACACACACACACACACACACACACACACACACAAAAGAGCTGCGAGACTAGCCGGAAACAGCGTCTGCTAGGTAGGTCTTGGGTCTTGATTTTGCCGGCCAACAAGGAAAAGACTCGATTCGAGCAAGCAGCAGCACGTTCGGTCACTACACATCTACACGTCTTTTTCCATGGGCTCTCCGCTCGGCTCTGCTGACGCGCCATTGGAACCTCCCTTTCCACCTTACACATCCTCCGAGCTCAGCAAACACGTCACCCTCTCACCGTCTCACCGACCCGTCAAGCCATCACCGCACCACACCACATCACCTCTATAAATACTCACGCTCGCACTCCACTACCAACCAAACCACCGTCGCAAACTCAGGCGCGACCTAACACCCATCATAGTTGACTTCTGCAGAGTTCAGTCGCAAAACTACACCAACGCCACCTTCAGTTCTCCGGAGCTCTGTGATGGCATCGTCGGTCCGGCGCCTTGCTCTCGCCGTGCTCGTGATCGTCGTCGTTCTGATCAGCGGCACGAGCCTTGTCGGCGCGGCGCGGCCGGACCCGGCGGAGAGGAGCGGGGACGGTGGGGCTTACTTGGCGGTGTACCCGGCGGCGCAGAGACGGGAGATGCCCATGGCGAGGCTGCTGGCCGGGCCCAGCCGAAGGGGCGCCGGCCACTAGGTACAACGTACACGCGGAAGGGCAGCTTGGATCGGTTGATCGGGTTCAAGGTTTCGTAGACATGTGCATGAAGATGATTAGCGAATCCATTGGCCCTTCGCGTCATGCGAATTGCAGCTAGAGTGATTCTTTGATATATTTCTTTCTTCTATTCCCTTTTCTCGTTGGAAGTTGTTACTAGTGAGTACGGGAGATTTATAAACTAGATGTATCATACCCGTTGTCATGGGAACCGGTTGCAATATACTTCAATGAAATTTAATTGTGTGAGATATAAATATTTAGGTTAATAACACGTGAATAAAAAAATACATCTTACTATATTTGAGTATGTATAGTTGTAAAATATTTGTTCAATATGAGTAGAATAATATAATGAAAAATATTTCTAAATGAATGATTGCATGTTGACGTGTCTTATACAATACATAATGGATATATAATGATGTGGCATGTTTGCATTTTGACCTACCGAAGCCAGCCAGAGCCCTGCACCCGAACGTGGAGAGAGAACAAGGAGAAGACGGGGTAGATCACCTCCAGATGAAGCAAAGGGCGTGGCTAGAGGTCAGGTGACTGACCTAAAATTTGTAAAAAAAATTCTGACCACCCAGCTCTCGCTCGCTGCTGGATGTATTCCGTTCCGCCGACGACATGAAAGAAGCTAGCTACCGATTGTATCCGCCGGAAGCATGAAACACACGAACGTCACGGTAACAGGTGTGTTACAAGCATATGTTAGTATGTTAGACGTATACTTATGCTAGTAGTCATTAGCTATACATGCGAACCAATTTGTGGTTGGATGGTTAGAGAGACTGTGCTATTCCTAACCCACCAGGGTTTCAAATCCTAGTGCTTGCATTATTCCTGAATTTATTTTAGGATTTCCGGCGATGCACATTTTCCATCGACGACGAGGCGTCTATGGCGACTTCGTAAATCTCAAAATGATATGCCGGCTCAGTCTTTCGGAGGTGCTCATAGAGATAGGGTGTGCGTGTGCGCGTTCATAGAGGTGAGTGTGTGCGCGTGTATATGAGCGCTTGTGTCTGTACTGATGTTAAAAAAAACATTAGCTGCACATGATTTTTGTACTCTCATTTAGGCTGGCCCACCTAGGTTTTTCAACATCAAACTTTCACAGGCCTCCTTTGGTTTAGAGGAATCTTGTCGGAATTTTATAGGATAGGATTTCTATAGAAAAAATTTCTTTAGAGCCCTTTGGTTTGTAGGAATGGAATCCTATTCCTGTGAAGAAATTCTTCCTATCCTTCACATTTCATAGAAAAATAAACATTAGCCTAGACTCAATGAAAAAGAAATCCTATGATGTGAATCAAAGAGCATCTTCTTTTCCTATTCCTACTCATAGAATTTGAGATACATGTCTTCTTATTTTCTATGACTTTCCTATTCCTATGATTTTCCTACCCTATGAACCAAAAGAGGCCTAAAATTTGTCTCAGTGCAAGATACTACTCTCATAGCACACGCTACCTAGCTATAGTGGTATATTTTTTTCTTGAACAGATCCTAAAAACGACAAAGAAGTGTTGGACTTTATAGATATGTCTTCTATGTGTAATTTTGATCGATCGATCCAATGCAACTTAATTATGATACAACATATATGTGTATATATGCGGAGTTAGAGTTCAATTAGAGGGTGTTTGTTTCCAGGGACTTAGGCCCTGTTTGTTTCATAAGTCATAGGACTTTTTTAAGTCCCAACTTATAAATCATAAGTCCCTACCTGTTTGTTTACATCGATTTATAAGTTCCGAGTCCCTACATGTTTGTTTACAGGGACTTATAAGTCCGGGGCGACGGCCGGACGCAGGTGAGAGCCGCCTCGGCCTCCGATGTTCAGAGACCGGCTGCGGCCTCCTCCGCCCTGGGGCACGGGCCTCCCACGACCAGGTCCAACCGGAGGAAGGCCATGACCGGCCGACTGGTCGAAGATTTCCACCGGTGGATGAGCCTTCGGGTGCCTGTTGAGATTTCCACCGACGGATGAGCCTTCGGGTGCCTGTTGAGACGAGGGGAATTGAGAGAAGAAGGGGATCGCGTCCTCCTCATCGGCCATGGCGGCGGCGGCGTTTGGGGCGAGGCAAGGAAGGAGCGAGGCGAGGAGAAGGGGAACGAGCGGGGCGGGGTTCGTGCGGGGCGATGCGGGGTAGGTGCGTCCAGATCGATAAGTCTCAATCAGAGGGTGTTTGTTTCTAGGGACTTATTGGTTTAGGGACTTAAAAAAGTCCCTATAAGTCCCATCTAAACCAAATAGGAGGGACTTATAGGGACTTATTGGGGTCACTTGGGACTTATCAGAAAAGACTCTCAGAGAGGAACTTATTGGGACTTATCGATCTGGACGCACCTACCCCGCATCGCCCCGCGCGAACCCCGCCCCGCTCGTTCCCCTCCTCCTCGCCTCGCTCCTTCCCTGCCTCGCCCCAAACGCCGCCGCCGCCGGCACCCTCAACCGTCGCCGCCATGGCCGATGAGGAGGACGCGATCCCCTTCTTCTCTCAATTCCCCTCGTCTCAACAGGCACCCGAAGGCTCATCCGCCGGTGGAAATCTCAACAGGCACCCGAAGGCTCATCCACCGGTGGAAATCTTCGACCAGTCGGCCGGTCATGGCCTTCCTCCGGTTGGACCTGGTCGTGGGAGGCCCGTGCCCCAGGGCGGAGGAGGCCGCAACCGGTCTCTGAACATCGGAGGTCGAGGCGGCTCTCACCTGCGTCCGTTCGTCGCCCCGGACTTATAAGTCCCTGTAAACAAACAGGTAGGGACTTGGGACTTATAAGTCGATGTAAACAAACATGTAGGGACTTATGACTTATAAGTTGGGACTTAAAAAAGTTCTATGACTTATGAAACAAACAGGTCCTAAGTTCCTCTCTGAGAGTCTTTTCTGATAAGTCCCAAATGACCCCAATAAGTCCCTATAAGTCCCTCCTGTTTGGTTTAAATGGGACTTATAGGGACTTTTTTATTGGTTTAGGGACTTAAAAAAGTTCCTATAAGTTCCATCTAAACCAAACAGGAGAGACTTATAGGGACTTAAAGTGCACATTTAGGACTTATGAAATAAGACTCTCAAGGAGGGACTTATAGGGACTTATAATTGTAATATGGTCTTTTAGTCCATATTAAGTCCCAGGAACCAAACAGGTAGGGACTTTTTAGGAACTTGAGACTTATAAGTTGGGACTAAAAAAAGTCTTAGAACTTATGAACCAAACAGGACCTTAATCTTTGCATGAGGACGATGAGGAAAGGCATAGGTATGTGTATATATATGGAATTAGAGTTCAATTAATCTTCACATATTATGCAGTGTATAACATGTCTAGTTTTCTGTATGGAGATAATTAAATAAAAAGAAATCAAATAATGATGTTTTATAAGGAAAAATAAATTAGTGGCATTGATATTATCCATTAAGACAAAAGAAATAAAAAATAAAAATTTTGAACACAATTTACACGGAAATTGTGCTTTTATAATATATGAGAATAAGCATATAATAGTGCAATTTCGCAACAAAAAGTTTCCTAAGAACAAATGAATTAGTAGCTTCGGTATTACCCTTAAAGAAAATATTGGAAATAAAAACTAAAACTAAATCAAAATAATAAAGTTTTCTAAGAAAGAACAAATTAGTGACATTGGTTACCCTTCTAGAGGAAACAAAATGAGAAAAAGAATAATACGGTTTATACAGAAATCACACTTAAAGAAGAAACAAAATAAAAAAAAAGAATCAAAATAATGAAGTTTTCTATGAAAAAATGAACTAGTGGTACAAGTATTTTGGTATTACCTTTTAAGAAGAAAGAAAATGAAACAGTGAAAAGTCTACGCAGAAATTGCATTTTTAATAATATGCAATAATCATCATGTAATAGCAAACTTTCAATAAAAACATTTCCTTGAATTAGTGGCATTGTTATTACTGTTTAAGAAGAAAGAAAAGTATAAACATTAAAATAAATAGTGATAAATTGTGCACACAATTTGTATATATAAATTGTATGTCTTATAATATGGAAGAATAAACATATAATAAGGTCATTTTACACAAAAATAAAGTTTCCTAAGAAGAGATTAATTAGTGACATTGCCATTACCTTTATAGAAAAACAAAAAATTATATATATATATATATATATATATAAATGAAGTTTTAGAGAAGGCGGAGAATTATTTGCATTAGTATTAACTTTTAAGAATAAATAAAATAAATAAATTGAAAAACTTGCACACAACTTTGCATGAAATTGCATCCTTTTAATATGCAAAAAATAAACATATAATAGTATAATTTTTACACTCTAATATAATTTAGACACATATTGTATGAACTTGCGTGTATACATTATACACTCACCCAACATCCCACAAATATCCATAAAATAACCAACTAAAATACGAATAAATAGAAGCGAAAAGGAATACAAAGAAGCCAATAAGAAAACACATAATGGGCTTCAGCTCAATAAGGAATCGACTGACCCAAAACAGTGGCCAGTCAAAACATTTCAGCCCAAAACATGACAGCACACCAACAGAAAGAAAAAAAAACAAAGATCAGCTGCGATCAATTGGCAAAATTATTGACTGACCCAAATTAAAAAGGGATAATTAGTTTTATGCCCCTAATTGTGTCTCACTTGGCTGTTTTATCCCTAATTTCCAAAAGCCATCGGTTCTATCAAAGTCACCTTGCTCCTCTTATGCTTTTGCTCTTTGATCGTATGACCGTCACTTTGAAAACTTTATAACTAATTCATACTACTAAATTAGAAAAATGCAAATAAGATACCGAAATGCTCGAAAAAATATCACCTATGTGTCAATGTCATTTGCATTCATAACAAAAGTGTTGGAAAGTGCCCATCCGAGTTTTAGCTCTTATAATACCACCATGAAAAATAAAATTTGAAAAAAAATCAAAAAGAAAATTGGTGGCAAAGAATGATCAATGTTTTAAGTGCTTGTCAAGTTTCATTAGGGAATGACATTCGTGCAAAAAAAAAACTATTCAGATCCATGGCCACCGCCACCAACCAGCATATCAAAAGAGTCACAGGTGGTATGCATGACTTGTCCCTCCCTGTACGATGAACCTCGATCACGCATGGTCCCATAGAAGTACCCTTGTGCCAACAGGAAGTAAATGGATAAAAGAACTGTGTGTACCATTTCGGCTCGACGAACTTGTCAAGCTGCATAACTGGCAATCTCAAAAGAATGTTTGAGAATACCTCGTGCTGGCCTGGTGAGCAGAATTTGTCAGTGAGCTGAGGCCACTAGCGCGACGATCTCCAGTGACAACGACGAGAGCAAATAACTGAGCACCTGTTCATCTTGAGAAGGCCACACATGTGTCAATTAGGGGACATCTTCATCTAGTACTCCTGAGCTGTCTCCTGAAAGTTGAGGAGACTACCACAGGCCAACGGGCGGAGTACAGCGAAGAATTTACTCACTACTCGCTCCGTTCGTGAATAAGTATACATTTCCAATGACAACGAGTAAGTCAAAGTTTTAAATTTTTGATCAACTTTATAAGGAAACGTATCAGCACTTATTGCACTAAATTAGTATCGCTATATTCGTTGCAGCATTCGATGATGGGAACACGCGAGAAGTTAAGGGGGTGTTTGTTTTCAGGGACTTTTTGTGTAGGGACTAGAAAAAGTCCCTTTTAAAGATTTTTTACCAAACGGGAGGGACATTTTAGAACTAAAATAGGCATTTCGGACTAAATGAAGAAGACTCTCAAGGAGAGTCTTTTTGGAACTTTTTGGTATTTTTTCAACAATGCCCCTCCATGCACCCATTGGGCCGCCATCCCATGGTGTTGTTTGATTGTTATTTTTCTATATACTATGGGCAACATGGTCATTTAATAACCTTTAGGAAGGGACTAGAGACTTTGTAGTCTTTAAAAACAAACAAAAAGGAACTTTTTAGGAATTAGGGACTTTTTAGTTGGGAGTAGAAAAAATCCTAAGACTAGAAAATCAAACACCACCTAAAGCGTTAGGAGACCCGAGCAAGTGGAGTACGATCCCAAGGCATGCAGCAGGCTCCTGGAACTTTCGGTGTCTGGGTAACAACGACCCGGCCGGTCGTCAGATTCGTACGTGTGTCCACTTTACTTACGGTCAGGACCGAGGCCATCTTCACGAAAAGAATCGCCATCTGGCAAAAATCCTGAGCCCTTTCCTCTTCTTCGCAAACAACACAGAGAAACATAACTAGCGCAGCTTCAGATTTTCCGTCAGTGGTGTGATATCATGTTTGCTCACCTCCAGCCGTGAGAAGGAAAGGACTGGATTCGAGCGAGCAACAGCATGCTCCATCGGTCAGCACATCTACACGTCTTTTTCCATGGGCTCACGCGCCATTGGAGTCCCTCTTTCCACTTTACACATCAACTCTGCGAGTTCAGCAAACGCGTCGTGCTCACCGTCTCACCGACCCCAACCCCGGCACCACCGCCTCTATAAATACACGCTCGCACACACTCGGCGCGAACTGAACCAACCAACAAAGCCAAAATCACAACCAGCGCTGCAAAGTCGCAGGCCTCGCCTCTCTCCCCGCGTACGTTCTCATCTGAGGTTCAGCGGCAAAGCTACACCAACACCAGCTTCAGTTCTCCGGAGCTCTGTGATGGCATCGTCGGTCCGGCGCCTGGCTCTCCCCGTGCTCGTGGTCGTCGTCGTTCTGATCGCCGGCACCAGCCTTGTCGGCGCGGCGCGGCCGGCACCGGCGGAGAGGAGCGGAGACGGCGCGGTGCACTTGACGGTCTACCCGGCGGCGGTGGTGTCGGTGGAGATGCTCATGGCGAGGCTGCCGGCCGGGCCCAGCCGCAGGGGCGCGGGGCACTAGCTACTCTCACGGACAGACATCTTGGATCAGTTGATGGGCTTGCAAGGTTTTGTAGACACACCAAGATGATTTAGTGAATCCATAGGCCATTCGCGTCATACTAATTGTAGATATAATTTTCTCATTTTTTTTGCAGATATAATGATTCTTTCATATCTTCTTTCTATTCCCTTTCCTCGTTGTAAGTTGTTACGATAGATTGTATAACTGTTTTACTAAGTCTCATTGAGACGTCTCAGTCAAAGCCATTTGTCTCTAAGAGTCATGCTCTTTTATTTATTTATTTTTTAGAAAAGGAAGATGACTCCCGACTTTTGTATCTGGATGATGTATGTGGCCATTTTATTAATTATTCAAATAAGATCTTAAAAAATCATACAACAGTAAGACTAAAGTCACCGTCTAAGCAACATCGGTCGCTACTCTTATCCAGTTGATGAAGGGGCGCTGAAAATATGAGCCTAATGCCAAACAGACCTTGCCGCCAAACCTAACATCTAAGAGCATCTCCAGCCGCGCCCCCAACAGGCCCTCAAGGCCCTTTTTTAGCGCCGGCGCCGAAATATCGGCCCAGTCGCGCCCCCACGAGGCTGTTTTTCGCCGGATTGGGCCGAAATTGGCGCCGACGCACCCAACCCAAACCCGGCGCGCTGGGGGGCGCCCGGGGGTGCCGGCGCGAACGTTTTGGCGCGAAAGAGTGGCGGGACCGGCGCGTCAGCGAGACGAAGGCTGGTCGTCCTCATCGTCTCGGTTTTCCCGCGGGGAATCAATGCCAAGGCCGTCGGTCAGCCTGCCATTGATTCATGGGCGGCGAAGTGCGGCGACGCCGCCCCGCCTTCCGCCATGCGTTCGCGCGCGGCCTCCCCCGAGCCACTATAAAAGGCGCCCCTGGCCGCGCCGGTGAGGCACCCATCCATCGGCAATCCTCCCCCTCCTCGCCGCCGCACTTCCTCCCCTCTCTTCGCCGTTCGAGCCCCTCTCTCTCCCCCCGGCAACCATGAGCGCGAGATACCTCGGCGACGCGGCGGCAACCAACGGTTTCGGCTGCCGCTCGCTGCATGAGCGGGAGGCCTACCTCCTCCACGAGGCCAACTACCCCGCGCCGCCCGACGTACGCGCTCCGTCGCGGTGGAGGCTCAGCGTCGGCGGGGTCCCTGTCCCCCCTCTGCCCGTCCCCGAGACGCCCTATTTCCAGGCTGAGATCGAGCGTGCGCGGGCGCCCCTGACGGCCGCGGAGCGGGCGCTCCCGGAGTACGCCGCCGACAACCATGCGGCGTGGGCGGCGTACTTCGAACGCCGGCAGGAGGAGCGGCTCGTCTCCACCAACAACGCGTCGATGTCGCGCGGCCGCAACAACAGCGAGGGGCGCCGCCTGTGGTGGGGCGTCCCTGGCCGCACGCTCAGCGGCGTCCTTGCGCACGTCAAGGGCGGCAACGACCCGTCGCTCGAGTGAAGCAGCGCGCCGGGGTGAGGGGTCGAGCAGCGGCCGTGTCAAGGAGGAGAAGCATCGGCCGTAGTTTAGGTTTTTTTCGTCCCTTTTATTCGTGTAAAACACGCCTAAATTTCACCGAAATTTGGCCGTGTTTGTTGAAATTTGAAAGAACTGTGGGGGCGTCTGGGGGCGACCTGGTGGCGGCGGCTGGGAACGTGCTCGCCCCCACGCCAAAAAAAACGCCGGCTCGCCCCCAAGAGGCGTTTTTTCGTGCCCTTGGGGGCTGAACGGCTGGAGATGCCCTAAGACCTGAGGTCCCAACCAGGACGCTTGTCGGGTATGGGGCACCCACCAGTCCGGCGCACTCCTTAACCAGGATGTCTGTCGGGTATGAGGCCGCCGGAGCCACTGCTACGTCTTGAGCTTGCATTGGTTTTCCCCGAAGAGGAAGGGATGATGCAGCAGAGTAGCGTAAGTATTTCCCTCAGTTTTTGAGAACCAAGGTATCAATCCAGTAGGAGGCCACGCTCAAGTCCCTCGTACCTGCACAAAACGATAGCTACTCGCAACCAACGCGATTAGGGAATGTCAATCCCTTCACGGTCACTTACGAGAGTGAGATCTGATAAATATAATATTTTTGATATTTTTGGTATAAAGATGCAAAGTAAAAAGTAAAAGCAAAGCAAGATTAAAGTGATGGAGATTAATATGATGAGAATAGACCCGGGGGCCATAGGTTTCACTAGTGGCTTCTCTCAAGAGCATGAGTATTCTAAGGTGGGTGAACAAATTACTGTTGAGCAATTGACAGAATTGAGCATAGTTATGAGAATATCTAGGCATGATCATGTATATAGGCATCACGTCCGTGACAAGTAAACCGAAACGATTCTGCATCTACTATTATTACTCCACTCGTCGACCGCTATCCAGCATGCATCTAGAGTATTAAGTTAAAAACAGAGTAACGCCTTAAGCAAGATGACATGATGTAGAGAGACAAATTCATGCAATATGAAATAAATCCATCTTGTTATCCTCGATGGCAACGATACAATACGTGCCTTGCTGCCCCTTCTGTCACTAGGAAAGAACACCGTAAGATCGAACCCAAAGCTAAGCACTTCTCCCATGGCAAGAACTACCAATCTAGTTGGCCAAACCAAACGGATAATTCGAAGAGACTTGCAAAGATAACCAATCATACATAAAAGAATTCAGAGAAGATTCAAATATTATTCATAGATAGACTTGATCATAAATCCACAATTCATCGGTCTCAGCAAACACACCGCAAAAAGAAGATTACATCGAATAGATCTCCGCAAGAGAGGGGGAGAACTTTGTATTGAGATCCAAAAAGAGAGAAGAAGCCATCTAGCTACTAACTATAGATCCGAAGGTTTGAGGTAAACTACTCACACTTCATCGGAGGGGCTATGATGATGTAGAAGCCCTCCGTGATGACGGCCCTCTCCGGCGGAGCTCCGGAACAGGCCCCAAGATGGGATCTCGTGGATACAGAAAGTTGCGGAGGTGGAATTAGGTTTTTGGATCATCTTCTGATCATTTGGGGGTACGTAGGTATATATAGGAGGAAGGAGTACGTCGGTGGAGCTCCGAGGGGCCCACGAGGCAGGGGCGCGCCCCCCACCTTCGTGACCGCCTCTCTGATGCCTTGGCGTAGGGTCCAAATCTCCTGGATCACGTTCGGTGAGAAAATCACGTTCCCGAAGGTTTCATTCCGTTTGGACTCCGTTTGATATTCCGTTTCTTCGAAACACTGAAATAGGCAAAAAACAGCAATTTTGGGATGGGCCTCCGGTTAATAGGTTAGTCCCAAAAATAGTATAAAAGTGGAAAATAAAGCCCAATATAGTCCAAAACAATACATAATATAGCATGGAGCAATCAAAAAATATAGATACGTTTGAGACGTATCAGCCACCTGCCACCAATCCATCTTTAGTGATGTACTGCTGCATCAACCTTGCCCGGTCTATCTGCCGTCGACGCCACCACAACGCCAGACAAACGTCACCATCCCGCGCTCATCCAACATCACACGCCCACCGGTGAGACCCCGCTGCTCCATGCCGCTGAGACCCGCCGTTATCGACGTGTCAGATGCCACACCGCTCCTCCTCTTGGCCCCTCCAGCCAACTCTTACTCCAAAACGATGCCCCCAGGAGGGAGAACGACATCGAAAACGTCACCATCGTCCGATCCGATAGACCCAGATTTAGGGTTTCCCCCGGAACCTCCCGATCAGGTTGACGTGACCTGCAATGACGATGCCTCGAGAAGGGAATGATATCCGAGACGCCGCCATCGTCCACCATGACCGCAGTCAGGCGCGATTATCACCGGAAGCCACGTCGTCCCGATCGCGCGGTTGGCTGGAACCGAACGGAGCCACGCCACGAAGACGAACGCCGTCGTCGGTAATCCGGCAGAGATTCGTCATCTCCTCACCGGTCCCTCCCCGCGCCGCCGGTCGACGGAAGGCCACCCCGCGGCGGATCCGATAGGGGCGTTGGATCCGCAGTCGCCGCCGTCACCATCTCCGCATAGATCAGCCACCCTGCCGGATGGGGTGCTACCACCACCGCCATCCACAGGGCCGCCGCTCCGCCGGCTTATGGCGCTCCGACCACCGCCGCACGGCATTGGATCGCCGCCCCAGCCGCCGCCTTCGGATCTCACAAGAGGGGCCGCCCCTACCGCCTCAGATGAGATCGCGCCGCATCCACCCGCCCAGGTGCCTTCGGCACCGGGTCCGTCGCTACCGCGGCCCACGCCGACGGCAGTGGCGGCAGAAGGAGGGGGAGAGGGAGGCCTGCGGTGCTAGGGTTGAGGGACCCCTGGCCTCGCCCAAGGGGAGGCGACGCGAGGGGGAGGGGGAGGCTAAGATTCATGCTCTACTTTTTTGTTTCTCTTGCAGTTGCTCAAGTCGCAAGTATTGAGTGCGTCTATGTCTCGCTTCTTGCGAGACAGATGTACGCCTCACCTCATGAGAGAATATAGAGAACTTTGTTCGCTCCTTAGTTTTGCACCTTTTTCCATTTGGTTTTTCAGGAACATTTTAATTTTGTTTTTTTACATTACACCCACCCACCCACACATAATTTACTTCAATTTTGGAAAATGGTTACCATACATTAAAAATGTTCGTGAAACTTAATTTGTACATACAATTTAATAAAATGCTCAAACAAATTCAGCATACTGTTCGTGCCATTTGGAAATATAATCACAAGTTTAAAACACATGCTCATAACATTTTCTAAAAATGTTGATGAGATGTAAAAGAAAGTGTTCACACATTTTTTTTAAGATTATACAATTTCAAAACAATATACAACCGTTTAAAAATGTTCACACATTTAATAAATACATTCGTGGCACTTAAAAAATGTCCATAACATTTAAAAATGTGTCTGTTTAATTCATAAGAAATATACATAACATATAAAAGAAAATTGTGCCATTTTAATAAATGTTCATGAAGCACCTGAGGAATGTTTTGTACGTTCTACAACCGTGTTCATCAAAATTCAGAACAATGTTCATTATGTATAAAAGAAGTTCAATGTGCATTTTACAAATGTACAATGTATATTTTGATAAAATATTTAAGGTGTATTTGAAAAATGTTTGACGTGTATCTGAAAAGTGCTAACCTATATGCAACAAATGTTCAACGTGTATCCGGAAAAAATTGACATGTTTCAAAAAAAAGAAACAACAACAAAAAAAAGCAAAAGCAAACAAAAGTGAACAAATAGAGAAAAACACAGAAAAACAAAAACGGCATATAGTCTTCCCAAAACCGTGCGGAAAGTTCTAAAACCGGTTTTGGGAATACTATATGTGGTTTTTGTTTTTCTGTGTTTTTCTCTATTTGTTTGCTTTTGCTTTTTTGTTGTTGTTTCTTTTTTTGAAACATGTCAATTTTGGACAATTTTGAAAGCTGGAGCAATTTTTGAACTTCTGAACAATTTTAAAAAATGCAATTTTTTTCTAAATTACTGAATTTATTTAAAAACCATTTTTTTGAAATTTGTGAACCAAAAATTGAAAACAGAACATATTTTCAATTTTGCATAATGTATGAAAAATGCAAGCAATTTTTGAAATTTACGATTATGTTTCAAAAAATGTAAACATGTTTTTAATATAAAACAACATAATACAAAAGGATAAAAAAAGGAAATAAAAATTAAAAATTAAAAAAGGAGAAAAGGAGAAAAAAGCAAAAAGAAACAGGGAAAACAGAACAGGCGAAGGAAAATGAAAATATTATAAATGGGCCGGCACTGCCAGGGTATCAATATGTGAAGCGCTAGCAATTTTGCTGCTGCGAGGAGCGAATAGGGTTTTCCGCGGATATAGCCCTCACAACTGTTTCGGGCTTTATTCTTCTTTTTCTTTAGAACTGGGCATATAGGTGAAAGTGTTAATCTGAGCTCAAGCTCATATGCTCTTGGCATGAATAGTAAATTGGAAAAAAAATCTGAATTTGTTTTGTAGCAAACATTAAGAAATAAGTGCTTGCAAATTTTCATCATCATATCACATTTGTAAAAGTTGTTCCAAAAGAGATAAATCAGTACTGTAAAATATTAATCTTCGAAGCATCAATTTTATTTTTTCTTGCCATGACTTCCATGATTGTGATTTCAAGATGAAACTTTGCAATCACTGAAAACATTTCTTAATGTTTATCATGTGCGCCACTTGTTATTGCTTGAGAGGATGGCTAGTGACCTTTCCAAGGAGTCACCGCTAAATAGGATTTGACCAGGTGAACAACCATGCTAGCTAGACAACGAAAGTGGAGAGCCCAGCACGTGCCTATAGACGGACGTGGAGTTTCTTAGCTTGGGCTCAAATGAGCTTGGATGTACTAAAAAATATAAATTAAAATTTAAAGGGCGCTCCCGTCATGCGACACATGGCGGTGGCTGGACGCACTACTTGGTGCGCTGCATCCTTATGAGGCCAGTAAGGGGTAACTTTAGTTTGTAGCTCTGCTATTTAGCGCCTTTTTACGCCACTTAATGTGTTATTCGTATGTGGTGCCTACGTGCCTGTTTCTATGGGTTGGCCTATTTTTAAACGCACTCAGTGGGAGTTCTGCTCCGGTTTTGGGAAGTTTTTGGAAGCTTTTCAACTATTTCCTTTTTCTTGTTTCATGCTATTTTTACTTGCTTTTGTTTGGTTTTCACAAGGTTTTTTTGGTTTCCTTCTTTTCTAAAAATGGTGAAAAATTCCAAATTCTTGCATATGTTAACATTATCGACTTTTCAAATTCATAAAATTTCCCCATATTTTGTCACCAAGATTTCATAAACTTTCTCAAATTTTGCACTTTTTTCAAATTTCATGAAAAAAATTGTATTAGTGAACATGTTTTTCAAGTTTGCTAAAATTTTCAAATTTGTGAACTTTTTCCCAAATTTCCTAAAATGTCTTCGTATGCCTGAACTTTTTTGCAAGTTTGTTAACTTTTCTGAATTCATGAACTTTTTTAGTTCATGAACTATTTTTCAAATTCGTGAACTTTCTAAAATTCACAAAGATTTTTAGAATTTGCAAAAATTTGTTTGAATTCTATGAAAGTTAGTCAAATTCATTTAGTTTCTTCAAAAGCATGACTTTTTTAAATTTTCATGAACATTTTTTTTCAAACTCATGAACTTTTCTCAAAATTCCTGATTTTTTTAGTTCGCGATTAAGTCAACAGTCTTAGCTATCAACGTTCTTCGTGGACAAGGTTTTTATGGTCAATGATCAATGCATGTTTTTTTTTCTCATTTTTCTTGAAACAAGCCAGCGATCAAACTGATGGGTCGCGGCCCACAAGTATGCGCGTGAGCGCGTGCGCACACTTAAGCCGCTGAAATCTTTCATGGACCACATGATGAAAATATAGTGACTCGACGACCTGTGCTTCTAGGGGAACATCCCCGGCCCAAATACGTTCATCGATCAAGGCTTCTCATCTTTTTATATGGGCGACTCAAGACGCTTTCAAAAACCATTACTGACAATGTTCGTGAGGATGAAAGAGTGACAACATCATTGCTCTAGTCTAATTGCAACATCTTTATGGGAGGCTTTGGAGAATTTCTTGGAGCAGTGATTGATACCGTGAAGAAGGTCGTTACAAAAGATTTCATTGTGGCTGCTGCTAATTGGGGCGGGCGAGGCACTTGGGGGAGGTGGTCGGGTAGGCCAGGGTTCGGTCCTGCCTCGATGCAGGCCACCCTCTGTCCCTGACGGCGCCTCCTCTGAGCTGTGACAATGACCTGCATTTGTGTGGTCACGACATCCTTTGGCTGGTGGCTGAAGTTTCACGGTGGTTCTTTTGTCGGCACGGCTCCGGTCCCGGCATCCATGGACTTGCGTTCTCGAGTGTCCATGGTCTGATGGTGTCCCCACTGGCATGGTTTCGGCCCCGGCTGACCGGTTACTGCGTCCCTTCCAGCAACTTCGGTTCCGCGACGTCCTGGTGGCTAGGCCTCCAACAACATGGAGTCACATTCCCTTCCGGCTCCAGATTTCCGACGGCGCCGGTCGCCACCCTACCATCTGTGTCAATTGTCTGCCCCGCCGCCTCTCCAACCCCATCCACCTATATGTCATGTCGGTTGCAAAGCTCGCGTTTTTGTCGATGGCAGGTGCAGCCGCACCCCGTTTTGAGGTAGCGGTCGACCGACAGGTTGACCCCCTCATCTTCATATCCTAATTTGGTGGCTATGGGATTGCTCAGACCAGGGGAAATCCATGCTCGATGCTGGCATCGACGATACCCACCGATGTCGTTTCCCTTCCTAGAGGCGTTGCCATGGCCTTTCTCCGAGCCCCTTTTCGAGCATCAGGAAAAACCTAGGTCCGGCTTTTCGGGTCGGATGGCGGCTGCGTCACAACGTCGTTCCCCTTCTTGAAGGCGCTATCTTGCTTGCTCGCGGAGTCCCCGGTGTTGGAATTGAAGATGTTCGACGTCCTGCTCATTCGGTCTGCTCCTCTAGTTTTAGGCTAGGTGGGTTTAGCCGTGTGTTTCTCCCTGTTCGAGTTGAGCACCCTTCTCTCTGCTCCGGGCACCATGCGCATGCCTCCTCGCGTTCATGTCATGTGGTGTACCTTCTATTGTACTCATTCTCCTTCTATCTATCAATGAAAAGATACGAGCTTTGCGTGTTCATGTCATGTGGTGTACCTTAAGGGGACTCCAATGCGAGGTGGTGGGGTGGGGGAGTCTGCCCCGCCGCAACCATCTTCAGGCGCAGCGCGGCCACACCGGTCGGCCCTCTGGTGGCGGCGTTGCGGGCAGGCGGTGGCGATGCGGGGGTCCGGTGTAAGGAAAGGGGTGGTGGGGAAAACGAAATCGCCCCGCCGCCGCCATCCCGGGGCACGGCCTGGCTTCGCCGTGGTGATGCGGCTGGGGCTGAGACAGGAGGAAGCTCCTAGAGGCGGCGAGGGTTTCCCCGTGTCGCCAGACGCGGGCGATGCGTAGGGGGGAGGGGCATATGCCCCTAACCTAATAAACCTCCAGTCATGTTGCCACTTATTTTCCTTTCCATCCTCATCAACGAACCACGTATAAGCTGATCACAACACATCTAAATATTGTCAATCTCAAGATCTTAAGCGCACACATGTCAATGAATTGGGTCCGTGCAAGAGGACATGGCGCCCGCCCAATATCAAGACAATCTCTCACGGGCACGGACACATCCTTTGTCAATATTTGGATCAAAGTAACTACATGCATAAATGTAGACTTCACGCCGAGTTGCAAACACACCAGAAAAGACACCCACAAATAAATGAAAAAACTAACCACATGGAGCATCGCCATCCCACCATGCCTGTTCTGATGGACACGGACACACAAGAAAAACACCAAGCATGATATATTGGTTTCTAGAACTTGCAACAAATACCAGATGCAAACATCATCCAACTAATGAACAGCGTGTGCAATTTTTCTGCAAACAAATAGCACAAACTAATGCAAACCTCAACAGAATTATGTTGTCTACGCATCTTCTTTCTCAACTCTAGAAAGAAATCGATTGAAGATGACGAGTCAGTGATTCCCCAGCAGTCCATGACTTCATGCTTGCTCCAGCCGCTAGTGGAGGCCATGCACAACCAATGATGCAAGCGCACATCTCACGAAGATCAATTAGAAGGCAGGATTGTCTAACGTTGATCGACAGTGGCGGAGCCAGGAAATCTGAATGGACAGGGCCAAAAGCTGCTAAACTTGCTTGGGAAGGGCTAGACCAACGGAATACAAAGAAAATACACTGTTTTAGTAGAAATACTTAGTGTCCTAGTGGAAATATTTGCATGTTGGCATGGGCCCGGGCCCTGGCTAGCACCCCCTGTCTCCGCCACTGCTGATCGAGCAAAGTTGGGAACCCTGTTCCGGGAGATAAAGTTTCTACTCCGTATGAGCTTTGTAGAGTTCAAGGTTGTCTTTCAACCACCGAACCACGTGAGTGTAATGTGCCAGCAAACCTACTTGCGGGTCGTGGTGTTAGGCTAGAACCAAGCAGTCAACATGTTTGGCTTACTGGTTTTCCCTCTGTTGTAATGGGTGATGTGGCCGACGATTTGATCGTGACCACTAGCTAATGAAATGCATGGTGTTCCATGTCAGAAAAAATGAATGAATAGAAGACAATCATTATTATTATTTTACAAGAAAACTTTTGATGTATTCATGTTCAATCATAACATTACAACAAACATCGAAAATAATAAAAATTACAACCAGGTCGGTAGACCACCTAGCGACGATTAAAAGCACTGATGTGAGCTGAATGCGCGTTGCCTTCACCGCCCCTCCTTCGCCGAAGCCAGGAAAAAACTTGTTATAGTAGACAATCGGAAAGTCGTCATGCTAAAACCCCATAGGACTAGTGCACCAAAATAGCAACCGCCACCGTTGAAGAGAAGCGTAGATTAAGAAAACCCTAAAGACACATAAACATAGATGAATTATGATTAAATCCGAACAAATCCACAAAGGACAAATCCGTCGAAGACACACCACTGGGACGGGAGCTCGGCGCAATGCGAATCACGCGGCGCACATTCTAGCTAGGGAAGGCTGCCAGAATAAGTTATGTAAGACTTGGTTTTTTACTCCCCTACTCTGTATTCGTGACATGAATAAGTTATGTAAGACTTGGTATTTTATTCCCCCACTCGGTATTCGTGACATTATTGCGGCGGAGGCCGCCTAGGTAATAAAACAGCATCAAGTTCCCTTAAGAAAAGTAGGTATAAATATATAGCAGCATACAAAAAAAAGGTTATAAATAAATTATAAATATTGTGAAGATATGTTTCGGCACATGCTCGATATAATCTAAAAAGGAGGGCGATATTGCCGCTGCCGCCGTGGAATTTAAAGGACTGGACGGGGAGAGAGTTCTGAAAGACTGGTCGAGAAGTCGATCTACTTCGTTTGAGAGAAATATATAAATCGTCCAAGTAGTTGTAAACTACCCGTAATCAGGAGCAAGTGAAGTAGTAGTTAGAATAAGTGGGCGATTAATTACATGCAAATCAACATGGGCGTTTGGTCTAGTGGTATGATTCTCGCTTTGGGTGCGAGAGGTCGCGAGTTCGATTCTCGCAACGCCCCCATTTCTCCTATTTTTTGTTTTGGTTTGGTCATCGATTCTCTGCAGTTAGACGACTGTGCCCTGATGCAATTTCTTCCTACAACTAAATCAGATGCAGGGAGGCAGCTTCTCCCTTTCCCGAGTCCCGACTGCCCGCGGTTATGCCCATTCAGTTCTAAAACCCCTCTGCTCATGACTAGGTCTAGCTAAGTCCTGTTAAGCTTCCTCGCAAAAAAACATAATCATGTTAACCTAATTAATGATAGGCCAGTTGATAGAGAGCTTTTTTTTACATCACAGCTGATAGCGTGCTACTAGTCCTGGCTAGTATTACATCGGTCCCAAATTAATTGTCTTATATTTCCTCCGTTCTAAAATAGATGACCCAACTTTGTTTTAATACAAAGTTGGGTCATCTATTTTGGAACGAAGGAAGTATTTGTCTAGATACATATGTATCTAACAATAAGACATTTCTAGATACATCTATATCTAGACACATTTGAGACAACTAATTTGTGACGGAGGGAGTAGCTAACAACCAGCATCCCAAAATATTTACCGAGGCACCGACCACATCAATGTAAATTTAAGCAAAAGTGCTTTTATGAATACTTATGTGGATACAAAAAAAGTTTGTAAACATGAATTTTAATGCAAGAATGGATGGTCTGGCTAAGAGGTGTAACTACGTGGCCACACAAGGGAAATACACTTCGCTTCCTGGTTGTATATACACCTTATATGGGATTTTTTTAATAATTAATCAGAAAGTCAAAATAGTTCAGAATTTTTTTAGAATAAACTTGACCTACTTTTGCACTAATATGTAAATTTCCACGAAATAGAAATCAACGTTGACTTCACAGTGAAAAAGACAAAACTTATTTGCTATTATAGGTCACTATTCACACTATTTTGATCAAAATTTTGTCTTTTTTGAAAAGAAGTCAAAGGAGGATTTTCCTTTTGTGAAAATTTTCTCACAACTACAATGTAAGATCAAGTTTGATTTTAAAAATATTTTCAGATTTTTTTGACTATTTATTGAATTATTAAATTATTTTCCCCTATAAGATGCATATGTCTCCATAGACCAAAAGTACGCCTTCTGGTCGGTATATGAATTAGAACTTGAAATTCACACATACTTCGTGAAATTGTTGAAGATGGAAATCTTCTAATTATTTTTTTCCGATTAAGTGCTTGATTATGTACTAAATAGTACTTTCAAATAGAGTAGATCGGGGTTTTGCGCCTCCCGTCGGCGCCGCCGCGGATCGGCTTCATAGGCCATGGAGGTGTGGTGGATCTCGACCTTTGTCGGCGGGAGGGCTCCTGCTCCGTTTTCAGGTGTTTTTAGGTTTCTTTTAGGGTTTGTGTCCTACTCAGGAAAATAAGACGGCAGCGGCTATCTGAAGTTTGAATAAGGTTCTCCCCGCCTAGCCTCCATTATGGTGGTGCGTCTAGAGCCGTCGGAGGGTGTGTGGAGATGTGTCTCCAACGGATCTCACGGAATTCGGTCGGCGTTTGACTTTGATGGCTCCACTTGGATCCGGTCTCCGTCTGTCTATGTTCTTGTGTCTTCAGATTGTTCTGCTCCGCTAGTTCTATTGGGTCTTAGCATGACGACTTCCCGACTGTCTACTTACTCAGCTGCAGTGAGGGAGGAGCAATGATAGTCTCGATAAGTGGTCTATGGATTTGCATGTAATTTTTATTTCCAGTGTTTTTGTACTACCTTGACAGATGATGAATTAGATCAAAAGTTTTTCCAAAAAAAACATGTACGTCTCGATAAGCTTAGAAGTTTTTTTTTTTCAAAATAAGATGATGCCGAGGATCATCAACTTCGAAATAAGAATTTAAATTACTTCTCTAATATTTAAGCTTAATTTTTCAATCAAGATGTTTCAAATAATTGTATTGGACAACTAAGAAGTAGCAAACGGTAGCCACATTAACACCTAATATGTCCCCTAAAAAAACACCTAAATTGCGACGACGAGGAACCAAAACCTTCTGACGAACAGCTAACCCGATTCTAACAAGGTATATATACGACACGACGAGTGCGCACTACACCGACGCTTAGTTGGCAGCACCGTCCTTGGGCAGCGTACACATCCACGCCGGCGGCGACATTCCTGTCTGCTCGTGCACTGTTGACAGAAGCGGCGGGAGCATCTTGTAGACCCCGGCCACCTGCTGCAGCGCGCTGCCGGCGGCAGCCTCTCCGCCTGCGTCACCACCGTTACTCCAGATGCTGATCTTGGGTTGCATGCCGTTGACTGCTCCGGCGTTGATGCGAGCCATCTCCGTGTACATGCCGGAGTCGATCATGAGGTAGTCTCTGAGAGCGTGGTAGTTGCCGCCGAGCGCCTGGAGCATGGACGCCACGTACTCTGTCTTGGCCTTGCCAACCAGAGCCACCGACTCCGCCTCCTTCTGCTTGGCGTAGAGCTTGGCGTCCTCGGCCATCTTCTGCTCGAAGAACTTGGCGTCGGCCTGCGCCTTGCGCGCCTCCGCCGTTCTCATCTGCTCGAACAGCGCCGCCTCAGCTGCCTTCTGCCTGCTGTACAACAGCGCGTTTGAATCTTGAACCTACAATACATGCATGCACGACAATATATATGAGAATATTTGAGCACATGTATGGTATGGAACTATGGAATATGGATAATGTACCCAGGGCCGGCCCTGAGGGGGGGCAGCAGGGGCGGCCGCCCCGGGCCCCCAGGATCGAGGGGCCCCCTCCCAGGTAATTAGGTGAATGTAAAGCAGCCCATAAGCGATAGCTTCACGTGGGAAAAGAAGTAGCCAGATCCAAATAGAAAGGGACGGCAGGCAGCAGCGTACGCATGTAAATCGCTTCAATCAGCGTACGATCAGGACGGAAAAAAGAGCAAGTACGCACGTAAATCACGTCGTGCCGTTATTATTATTACGAGACACTCTTCTTCAGCAAAAGAAAACGATCGTGCGACATCAGTTCATCCCTAATTTCCTATTCTCTGTTCCATGGTTTCAAAACTCCAGATCCCAGGTCGCGCAGGGCAGACCGGTCTCCCGGTGCTGAACGCAGCGACGACGCAGCACGCACATCGCCGAGCGCCTGCCACCAGAAAACGCCATCGCATCGTCGCCGAGCGTCCAGCCACTGACTCCGATCTAATCAATCCAAGGTATATTATACTATAATTTTCCTACAATTTTCAGTAAAACTTCATGCTAGAGGAAGAAATAGTTTGATACTACAATTTTCGGTAGCCAAGAAGGAATTCTAGAAGTTGGAAGGATTTTCATGTTAAATATTTTTTTTTGTTTTAATTGATCACTTCTTTGCAGAAAAGATTTAAAAAACTCATGGTGTTTAAAGATTTATTCAGATTTACGTACTGTATCGGTGATTGTTGCATCAGCTAAAAGGATGCTTTCCAACTTGAAATTATTGATGAACAAATTATGTATCGAGAAGAAATCGATGAATGAGATTGACATCGACACAATCATAAGTGGCTTTGCATCGAAGAATTTTACAAGAAAATTTGTAGGTAAATTGTATAAGTTATTTTATATACATATTGGCTTTTGGATGCATTTAAGTAATTATTGATAACATTTTGTAGATGCATATATTATTTATCATTTCTTTTTTTAGAATCGTTATTTATCATTGCTATGATGTTTATATTAAGGGGCCTCAAATTTTACTTTCGCCCCGGGCCCCCAAAATCTCAGGACCGGCCCTGAATGTACCTGTGTGTCGTACTGCACGGTGGCCTTGCTGAGCTGTTCGGCCTTGAGCTTCTCAGTCTGGCGCATGGCGTTCTTAATCTCGACCTCCATCTGGAGCTCGGCCTCACGGATGGCCACGGCCTTGGCCACCTCAACCTCGGCCACCTTGGCCTGCTTGTCCCACCCGGCCTTCTTCATGGCGAGCTCAGCCTTGGCCGCCGCGATGTCCGCCTCCCTTGCGTTCTCGAACACCTGCACCTCGGCCTTCACCTTGGCCTCCTCCTTTTGCCCCTAACCCATCTGCCGCACCGACAGCACCTCGGTCTCGGCGTCCACCTTGGCGGCGTTCTACCGGGTCAGCCCCTCCCTCTCCTTGGCGCCTACCTCTCCCTTCATCCGAGCCTCCGCCACGTCCACCTTGGCCTGGTTCGTGGCATCCTGCTGCGTCCTCTGGCCGAGGTAGGAGAAGTACTCGTGCCCCCGGCACGTCCACCAGCTGCTTCACGTTGGCGTTGTAGATGAAGAGCCCGAACTGCTTGAGCTCCAGCTGCACCATGTCGAAGACCTTCTCCTTGAAGGTCTTGGTCCCCTTGAAGATCTCCTCCATGGTGAGCTCGGCGGCGAGCACGCGGGTCTCGCCCTCGATGACCCCCTTGACGAGGTCATGGACGTGGCTGGTGTTGTGATGCAGCGGGGCGATGAGCTTGGCGTAGAGTAGGAGCTGCTCGTCGAGGTCCCTCTTGTCCGCCACCTCGTTGCCGGTGGCGCTGATCTTAGGGCTGATGGTGAAGACGGCGGGGAGGATGAAGGGCAGCTTCTCAGCGCTCATGGCGTGCACCTCGAACTCGTAGTTGACTGGCAAGATGCAGAACTTCTTGCATTGCTGCCCGACGAACACCCATGCCTTCTTCGCGAGCTTCACGTTGTCGATACCGCAGCCGGTGATAGCCAGGTATTCCGACGCGTCGGCGACATGAAAACTCGCCATATTCTACCTCCTCGATCGGCGGATCTCTAGCGAGCTAGCTAGTCAATAGATCGATCTATGACGAGAAGAGAACCACCTTTCAAAAAAGAGCCAATCTATAGCCCGTATCCAGAAATAAGAGAAGAAGGTCTCTACATGGCTCCTTAGAGATCAGTGACTCTCGGCCGTTGGATCATTTCCCTTGATGCGTTTTCGTCCGTTGGATCGACATCTGAAGGAAGCTGGGCCGTTGGATCTGAGACAATCACTGCTGGAATGAATAGTAATGGCAACAAAATGTAAATACCATGCCCCCACCAGGGCATTTCGGTCATTTCGCGTGGTGGGGGTATAAAAGGGGGCCGCTCATTTGACGGAGACCTAGCCGCCTCTTCCCTCGCTCGCTCCTGCAGCCGCCTCCCTCCCTCCCACACAGCCGCCTCCCTCCTCCCTCGCTCGCTCCTCATCCGGCGACGGCGGCGACGGCTCCGGCGCCCGCGTTCTTCCTTCCCCAACACGCCACCGCGTGGCCCCGCACGCCTAGGCGGCTCCCACCAACCACGGCGACGGCGACAGCGGCCATGGAGGAGGGCGGCGGATCAGCGGCGCCGGCGATGGCGTCCGTGGCGGCGATGGATTCCTGCCGTCCACTCGATCCCATGCTCGATCTCCTAGCCCCTCCTCTCCTGCGCTCGTTTCCCTGCTGCCTCTCTCATGCCATCGCCGCCCCATCTCCTCTCGCACTTCCCTTCACCGGCCTCGAGCTGTAGAGATGTGCCAGTGCTCGACCCGAGCAGCACGGTCCCTTGCTCGTGCCAGGGGTGCCCCTCCTCCTCAGTCCTCGTCTGTTGCTCTGCTTTCCGAGCACAGGCTGCCACTGCCACTCGGCGCCGCGACTGCGTTGTAGCTCGGGCCGCAAGCACATCGCACCATGGTGCTCCACCTCTGTTGCACTCGTCGATCCATAGGTATGTCACTATTTTGTTCCGTTTTGGTTATTGGCTGCTGTAATCTTTATTTTTTTCATCTTTTTTTCATCCAGATTGGTCCACGGTTCATGACCTTCTGATCAATCCCCTGGTCGGTGACTCCTTCGATTTGTGCGTGCACATCATCTATTAGCAGCCTCGTCCATCTTTGTTCATGGATCTGCGAGTCAACCCCTCTTCTCCTCCTTTGCCTCCTCTTCTTTCCAGACCTAGGTGTAGGATTGTATGGCAGTATGCATTTTTTGCCTCGCTCTGTTCTGCTTGTAGATCATGTCCTTTTTGTTAAAGGCCAAAAGTATTTTTGTCTTTGTGCATTGGATGTTTGCCGTTTCCTTCCTTCACTGCTTGTTTTTAGTGGAGCCTAGATATATGCCTTTTGTTCCTTGTCTGGATCTTTGTAGGGCCTATGATTGTTGGTCCTTTCACCTTTGTGCATGGAATGTTGGTTATTTTGTTCCTTTGCTTGTTTTATTTATTGTTTCTTTCTAATGTGCTCCTATGATTCAACAATAACCAAGGGAAGGGTGTGATGATCTGAGTTTCCAAATATTGAATTGCAATTATGGTTTAATTGATGTTTGCATTAGTGAGGAGCAGGGGTGGTCACACAAGCAGAATGGCCACACAAGGTGTTTTTCTCAATCAGATCACATGCATCTCTTAAAGATAACACCATAGCAAGTATGATTTACAGATTATTAGATATTATTGCTCTATGCTTCGTGTGTTTGTAGTGTTCCTAAATCTAGATATGTTGTTTACATATGTGCTGATTTCTGTGACTAAATAGACTAGCAGTTCTGTCAATGGTTCTAAATACTTGCAGCTAGGAAATACCAGTCCCCATATTGGGAGGCTTGTCTATTTTATGTCTTGAGTTGAAAGAAGCCAATTCTGTCAAACATATCTATTAAAATAGTGCTTCTCTTCATATAGTAGAAATAATTATATGATAAGCTAATGCAGCTACTCAAGGTAACAGAGAGAAGAGAAAAGCTTTGCTATGGGATGGCATCTTTTTGTTAGGCACATGAATTCTTATTCTGAACAAGTTTAAAATTTGACATGGCTCCGGTTTGTAGGTGCTTTTTCTATATGTATAGATCAGATGCTTTCTACACGCTCTTGCTCTTCATAGATCATCTATTTGTTAGGCCTATCACTTTATGAGTTTCAAATAACAACCTAGGTCTTGCAGAATGCAACTAGATGAATTTTAGGCCTATGCTCACTCGTCGATTGTTGTAGGTTTTCTCTCATTGTCGTACTACTTTCCACCTCTCCTCTCCATGGCGCTCAATTCTGTGACATGAGCCTATTTTGTGTGCAGCACGGCTATCCCAATGGTGTAGCTATCGTTGTACAGAGTTGTAATTCCTTGCCGGAAACCTTTCCAATTCAGGTATACCACCTCCCTCCCATATTTTTTGTTCTTTTGTGCGATTCATGATTTATGGGCGTGTGATGTGGAATGTCTTTAATGGTAAATTTTTGGCTCGTTGTTTTGTGGTCGATACAGCTGCAAAAGCAGATATGCAAATTTGAGACCAATGATACTGTGCTTACTAAAAATAACAACTCTGATAATTGCACAGACGATAGGTCTGAAACTTTTATTTACATATTTAGCTTCATTTTTTCTGATAAGAGTATCCTCAAAGTATGGCAACTATTCACTTACTTAATTGTTGTTGGCCTTTTCTTCCTTTACTTGTACTCATCGAAACCTTTCCCTTTTGTTTGTAGTGGTGTCAGCTATGACCTGGAGAGAGGTGTTTAGACTCCCTAAGATGGTATATGTCGCCGAGGAGACGTGATCTCCGAGCAGCCCTTCGCATAGCTCGCAGTCCAGGTCGATGCCAAATTCAACTTCCAGGAGGCTTTTTGTGATGTGGCTGCAGGTTCGTGTTATCGGGGGGAAATATCTTTTGTTTGTTTCTTATATTGTTGATGTGGGTGAGTTGATTTCTACCTGATTTGTTTCTTTCCATCTTGATCTGTGTAGCGTCAAGCATTTGAATGGAGCACATATAGGCATGCCCTGGCTCATCTTAGGTGAGTGTGGATCTTACATTGTTCTGTTTTTACTAGATGTTTATTCGCCTATTGTGATGGCATATCTGATTGTTTATATTGTGTGACATGTATTTCGTGCACAGAGTCACTTGGTTGTTTGATGCGTTCATGCTCGTCGGCGGGACGGTGCAAGGCGCAACTCCGACGCGGTTCCTCGCCGGTTGAATGGCGTTCACGCGCAACCCCGGCGCGCACTGAGTACTGTCTCGGCTATAACCTCCCTCGGTGAGCTCCATCTTCCATATGCTCCTCTGCTTCGTCTACTGTATGGGACATGGACGTGGCAATATTGATGTGGTGCTCGTCTGGTTGATGCTCTATACCCTACTCATGCATCGGTTCCTACTTGAGCTCTATAGTTGTGGATCCATGCTATCTTAGTGTTTGCAGGCTGCTTTTCATGTTTAGTTGCTATCATAGGAGCTCATTTGATGC
The DNA here is from genome assembly GCF_056163025.1 of Triticum urartu. Lineage (NCBI taxonomy): Eukaryota > Viridiplantae > Streptophyta > Magnoliopsida > Poales > Poaceae > Triticum > Triticum urartu. The sequence continues at coordinate 494,394,229 of NC_141877.1, forward strand.
TCTGGTTTACATGTGGATGCCCTCGTCCTATACCTATGCTCCTGGATTTGCTAGATTGATCAGTGGCGTTCGTGCTAGGGCGGTGATGATTAATCGTGGCTAAAATAAGTGTGCCTTTGAGCAGTCGAGGCACCTGTGGGTATCAAGTTGGATCCTCCCTCTTGCCTCTAGAATCCTTTTTGATCTTGTGATACTTGTTGTTGTCCTTGGATGGTCATTCTTGTTGAGTGATAACTAGGGCAGCTCCACTGTATAAACAGATTGATCTGGTGATAAGAGATGACGTGGGTAGGTTATATGATCGAGGAAAGGCGAATCTGAGCCCACTATGCAATGAACCCTGAATCCTTTCTTCCAGAAACATGAGACGGATCAAAACCTGAGCGTTCTCAACGATTAGAGCATTTTGGCCGTCCGATCATTTTCCTGATGTGTTTTCGGGCGTCGGATCTCGGGCTCGGCTCACGCGAGGCGTCGGATATTTACCAGATCATTGTGAGCCGTCGGATAAAATTCCAATGGCAACAAAATGGGCGATGATGATTACCTTGGCTGAAAGTAGTGTGCCTTTGAGCAATCGAGGCACCTGTGGGTATCAAGTTGGATCCTCCCTCTTGTCTCTAGAATCCTTTTTGATCCTATGATGCTTGTTGTTGTCCTTGGATGGTCATTCTTGTTGAGTGATAACCAGGGCAGCTCTACTGTATAAACAGATTGAGCTGGTGATAAGAGATGACGGGGGCAGGTTATATGATCGAGGAAAGGTTAATCTGAGCCCACTATGCAATGAACCATGAACCCTTTTTATTTGTATTTAAAGGTGTTGCTTATTTATACTCCAGTGTTTATAGCCATCTTATGTAAAGGTTTCTTCTCTCATATCTTCACTGCATATAAGTTGTTCTTGATCTTTTATTGTTTGTTGTTGGTTCTTAATTTAATCCGGTAAAGAGTAAGTTGCACTTTGTTGGTTCATTTGGGTTGTGGATTTATTTATTATGATGGCGATACCCACCTATGGCCGGCGGATTGCTGGTCGTCGATCCGGTGCCTCGGCCTCCTGCAGCTTCTCCGACCACCGCTCCTGACAAGGACCCGACTGAGGTGTGCCCTCCTCTCCTCTCCTCTCATTCCCCTGCGCAGCTGTAAGTGCTTGTGTGCAAATCAAGTCAATCTTGCTCTTGTTCAATAACCATGGAGGTAATTAAAATAGCCAGATCTTTTCTTATAGTACTGGAAGTTTTGTTAGTGCCATGCAACTGCATACACAGATGTGGTATTTTCCAGTTGAAAGGTAGAAATGTCTAAAGTTAAATGGTTTCGAAATAGTAAACTTCATTGTTTGGCTAATGGTTATTTTAACTTAAATGACCTGGTAATTGGTGCACATCTGGTTTCACCCTTTATCTTAGAAAATTGTTGCATGCTCATGTTTTGTGCTTACATGTAAGGTTCATGTGCCTGGTATTCTTTCAGGTTATTGTCAGCTGATAGATAGGAATTTAGAGGAAGCAACTTATAAATGGGGGGCAATGATGTTACTATTTATTTTCCTTTTATTAGCGTGCATGCCAGGGTTGACTGCCTTGTGCGTATCATGGTGAGGAGTAGCAGCAGTACGTCGGCTCGGTCCCAATGGCAATGTTGTTTGTTATTTTGTATTATTCAACCACATATGTATGTCTCTTTCTCATGGCCATGGTAACTTGAAAATCTGCAGTGCCATATTTGCTCCCTCTGCCGAGCACCGTGGAGGAGGCAAGGGGCCGTTATGGAGTAAATCAAACATTTGATGAGTGCCGCACACCTGCATTCGATGTCGGAGAGGTCAGATCACTGCATTTTTGTGGTGCCACAAAAATTGTTTTATTTTCCTCAATTGCAACTCCAGCTCTTCTCATTGCACATATGATGCTCACTTTCACAGATACATTAGGGGGGAAATCCATCTCGAAAATGATATAAGAGGCATGTTATGATTTAAGGGTGTTTTCCACTCTGTCACACCAATTGCAAGGTGTTTATTACCAAGGGTGTTTAGGAGAACCTATTTATTCTATTTCAGAAACAACTTGAGATTAAGTATGAATCAATGGAGTTGATTTTGATCCCCATGGCCCCAATATGTGTTTTGCATTAAGTGATGATCCCACTTTGATGGTTGGATGTTAGAACGGTGGTTGTCGTTACTTCGAGGATGGGTTTGTTTTGTGATGGGTGCATGGTGCACTAGAAATATTTACCACTTTTACTTGACCCAAAATGGCATGAGATTAAGGATGCATTGGAGCCAGGGCAGAGGCCTTCTGATTGGGTGGATATTGTTGTTGGGATCTATCATATGAAGCTTAAATTAGAGAAAGTCTGGGCGAGCTTTTGGCCCAATTAAGGCTGGTACTATGTTCTGTTTAGTTTAAATCAAATGCACAGTTTCTTTTTATTCTATGTTGTTATGTTTCTTTCGGTTGGTGTTCTAGCTAACTGAACTTCAACATGTTTGCTGCAGTGTTGTATACCGCCGAGTTCCAAAAAACGAGGCTTGCCACACAGGAATATACTCGTCTGGCGTAAATGAGACAAAGGTGAGGTCGGTGTTGAAAGTATCGAGTCATTTATTTCCTTTGAGATACCTAATCCACTAGGTGATCCTCTAGGATATGTTTCAGTTTCTGAATTCATGATGCATGGTCAGTGTAGTGAGATGGATGATAAATGCATTTGCATGAAAAAATGTTGTTGCTCAAAATATTTTCCAAAATTGTTAAGAGATTCAGCTATCATTGATGAACATGGGTTTGCCTTATACCGACGTCGTGATGATGGTCGGACAATTTATAAAAATGGCCATTATCTCAACAACAGATCAGTAGTACCTTATAACATGACATTTTACTTAGAATGTTTCAAGGCCATATAAATGTGGAGTGGAGTAATAAGTCACAAGTGATGAAGTACCTGTTTTAGTATATTACCAAGGGTGCTGATTACTCTAAAGTTCTAGAAAGGCTATGAATTGATTTATATTCCCTCCGTTCCAAAGTTGAGTCACTTATTTTGGGATAGAGGGAGTATATGCAAAACAAAGATATCTCTAGGTAGAAATGTGTGTTGCAGTTGTAATTAGAGATCGATGTCGGATCAGTTTTTTGATTTATGTATTAGCAATTTGTTTTCTTTATTAGGAAGTCAGTGCCTTCTTTAGTAATCCCTCCGTTCCGATTTACTCGTCGTGGTTTTAGTTCAAATTTGAACTAAAACCACGACGAGTAAATCAGAACGGAGGGAGTACGTGTACAATTCTCATCATGGATGTTCACTTTGGTGCATGCTATTTTCCGTAGTCATAGGGATGGTATTTACCTTACTAAAATGGCAATGGCTCTTTATATTGTTAATTCTAGCTAATTGGTTGATTAGTATCGCATAATATGATTCATAGAACACTATAGTATTTTTTATTCAGAGAAAGCACTTGATAGTTGGGGATTCAGAAGAAGAAACTAATAGATAGGACGAGCCTTGCATATACATAAAAAGAAAATCTTGCTGTGGGTCTCAAGTTTCCTTTTTTGGGTTTGCACACAAATCCCAAATATTGCAGTTTCTTTCGAAATCCATGTTTGTGCATGTCTAATTTTTAGGAAAGATTTGCCTGTTGCATTGTGTAATACTATCTGTTATACAGATGTTTCTGAATTAGTATACTCTATTTTGATAAGCCAAGAAAAAAAGAATCCAAGAGGTCCGGATATTTATGGGAAGTGGATCTCATGTTCCTTCTTCTGTTTCTTCTTTTTTTTGAACAATCAAAGACAGTAGGAGAGGCTCCTACTGACGTATTTTTATATAACACAACAAGGTTACAAGATATCCACCATCCATGGTATTAGTGTCATTTTGGGCCCCTAACTTTGGGAGGCCTACTAAAACTTTACATGTGGATGTGGTGGTGAGTACAGGGGGTATCAAAAGTGTTTAATTTACAGAAGCTACAAAGTTTTGTATTGGCGCCACTAGGGAAGCTTTGACCCTATGAGTGAGTAGGATCAGGTCTGACTTGAGTCTTCTTTTGCAGGAATGGAGGATTCTTCTGTTTCTTCTTGCTGAAAGGAGGATTTTTTTCTCAGGCTACTGTGGCTGCTTTCTGGTTCTTTGTTCCTTGAATTTTGATTTCTCCGTTCCCTCTTTCCTCTTCTTCTTTCGATCTTCCTATGTGCAAAATAAATTTAGGATGTTGCCTGATTGACTGTATGTTGTATAAATTAAAATACAAAGTCGATTTTAAAACTGTCGGTTATTCATATGGCATTAGTTAGATAAACAAACATGTTATTATGTATCCATTAGACAAATAAGTTTTGCTAAAATTGGCATGCAGAACAATGGTACCAGAGAAACATTCTTTTAATTCTAATAGCGATAGTGCCAGGTGGATCTGCCCATTTTTTCTGTAGTCTAGGTGAAAGTGAAGAAGTGCACAACTTAGTTGGCACATGGATGTAGCCCCGTATGGTGAAATTGTTGCCCTCACATGCACAGTCCTCATCTCTGATTGCATGTCGTCTTTTAGGAGCACAAGACACGACATAAGAAAGTCAATAACAGTGATTTCTAAAATTTGGATGGTTAGAGCCTAACTGAATTAGTAGAATGTAGCCCTTCTAATATGGATGGGCATATTATACAAATAAGGATCAACATTTGACTTGGTGCTATAGAATAAGAATGGTACCAGGAAATTGGTGAAGATGTGATAAAAGCTACTCCCTCCATTCCATCTTAAGTGGCGTTGATTTAGTACTAAATTAGCGACACTTAATATGGAACAGAGGTGATTTAGAAAACCGGTCTATACTATTGCATCTAATCAATGGCCGAAAGATTAAAAAAACCAGCCTACACTATTGCTTTAAAAAAACAGGCTGTTTACCAAAGTTATTATCTAAGATGTGATCAATGCCCAAGTTACTATCTAAGATGTAATCAATGCTTTATTTTGGGTCTGACTGAGTCAAAGATAATAGTGCATCAAGCTTTATGTGGTTTGCTATCTAAGATGTATGGAAAATAGGGTACTTGAACCATTTTGGGTTGGCCCTGTATGTGGTTTGCTTACTCAATATTGACCTCACTGCCACTATGCTTGCTTCTGAAACTCTTTAGCATAGAACTATATGCTCTGTTGCTCTTAATAATCAGGCTAAATGCTTTTGTTTTGCACCGAACTTTATGCCCTGCTGCACTTGCTAAATCCTTCTGCTTAATCGTTTGCATTTGAACAAAGGTCTACTATTCTTACTCAGTTGACGCCTAATTTATATGGTTTGCACCATTGTATGCCATTGAAGAACCATATGAATAAGTTATCTTGGACTACTGCTATGATTTGCCTTTGGTGTATCATGCTATCTTTTGAACAGAGGGATACAACTACTCATTTGCCACCTAATTTATATGGATCATTGATTTATATGTTTCTTTATGGCATAGCAGAAGTGTCCTGCTATGAACCAATCCCTAATTTATATGGTTTTTCTATGCTATCTTTTGAAGTAGGCGAAGGCGTCTGTCTGAAAGAAAGTGCTATGCTTTGGTGTTGTTATAGGTTCAAGAGGGGGCTGAAGAGGAAACCATTGGTTTTTAGAATATCACAAAAATGTTCAGTTTTAGTGTCCAGTTCACTGCCAATTCTCTTACTGCTTTTGTCATGACCATGCAAATCAACTATCCTATGGATTGACTATGCCTTGCTTACCTTGCATTGGGTTTATTTTGCTGTTTGTGATATAGTAAACTCATCTATCATGGATGGTTACTTTCATTTTTTAGATGTAAATAGTTTCTCAAACCTTCCTACTAACTTCATCATTACCTGCTTAATTACAACGTTTGGACCGGCACCTTCGCACCAAGGCGCACAGCCGGCTCGCCGCAAGTATACCTACGCCGCCGCCTCCCCGAGGGGCTGCAAGGTGAAGTGGACGTTCGAGGAGAAGCCGCACGGCGGGGCCGGGCTCTCAAGTGGGAGGCGGAGCTCGCCTCCCCCCAACGACGTCAGCTTTGATCACAAGTGGAAGTGGGAGCCCAAGTCCAATCCTGGTGCCGCCGGCAAGGCCAAGACCAAGCTCGAGAAGCCAGCGAGGATGAGAAGAATAAGCCGGCGAGGAAGTGCACGCAGATCGAGGAGGTTCTCGCCGGCTACGACACCATCCGCAAGGTACTCAGTACAAAAGATGAGCTTTTTTGGGGGGTTTCCAGTAGATTTCCGACTGGTTACAGTAGTTTAAAGACTGCAGTGGAATTTCAATATAATGCCAAGTCAACTTACTCAAAGTTTGCATACTGCCAAGTTAATTTACTCCATTCTTAAATGAATACTGCTAAGTTCCACAGATGCATGAGTAGATTTAAGAGAAAGATTGTAGTAGCTTAAAATGGAACTTCACTTCACTGTTTTGGAATATTCAGTAGCTTAAAGATTGCAGTAGATTTTGACTTGGTGCGGTACTGAAACTTGCCTTGTTAGATTGTTAACTTACTTTTATACTTTCTTGATTGTGTTAATTTTGTGGAGTATTGTATCTCATGCTTAGTGCTACACCAAGATTCAGTATCTTAAACTACTCCAGTATTGCTTGAACTACTCCAGGAGATCATCTTAATTCTGTTAATTCTATGGAGTAATTTCAGTAGTTTTACAACAGCAGTACTCTTGCCTGCATATCCTTTTATAAAACAATTATTTTATCCTTGACTTTCCTCTACAGGATGATGACTATCTAATGGTGATTCCCTATTCCCACATTTTTTGCCCTCATGTTGCAAGCTCTAAAGCTGCCCCTGCAATTTACCATCACAAGACATGTCTGGGCAGCAAGTCTCCTGTGACGGTTACTTTTAATTCGTCGTTACAATTATTTGATCGTTTGCTTGTTCCAACCTCGATATCTGCCTTTAGATTCCCGTTGTTGTCTTTCTAGTGGAAGGTACCACTTGGTGGTATGTTGCTATTTTCACTTTGTTCTGAACAAGGCATGTATAGATTTCAGATTTTAATTCCTATCTCTCTGTCGTAAAAAGTAATGTATGGTCCTGTGTTTTACCTCTGGTTGTATGAAAGCACCGAGCTTGATTCTGTCTTATAACCTGATGTTCATCTTCAGTCCCATTATGTTTTTCTTCTAACACAATTGGTTGTCTACACATGCTATTCCTGGGCTCTTACCGACAAATTGTTACATGTTTTGTCTAAACGTTCTGACCGGCACCCTCGCCACGGCGCGAACCCGATCTAGTATATATATAACCGGGACGGGAAGGCTGTTGCCTTGTCGTGCTGGTTATAGAGTCCGCTCTACAACTAAGATTTGAACCGGGAACGAACGACTGGGACATCATGGTTTCGTGTAAACCACGGACTATACCAGAGTCCATTAACATTTGAACCATGTGGTCCCTCTCGCGTCGCCTCCCCGCGGGCGACTCGGGAGGGCTCCGCCGCCGCCACCGCCTAGTCCCTCCAATGCCTTTCTCCCCCTCCGCCCCTGCCGATGGTCGGCGCCAGGCAAAGTCCGTGCGTGCGACGGCGGCGGCGGAGGGTCTCTTCTTCGGTTCCCGGATCCGCGGCGGCGTGGGCGTCCTGATCCACGGGGTGCGGCTCTTCCGACAGTGTGGCGGATCCCGGAGGCGGCGGACTCGCGGCGATGCATGGGTGGCCAGATCCATGGGTGTGGGACTCCTGGCAGCGTGTGGGCTTCTGGCGGCGGCGGGATCGGTCGACGGCGGGCTTGGGCGATGGCGTCGGCCACGCGGTACCGGATCTTATCGCTCGCGGTGGATCTCGCCACTCCGGCCTTCGTGGAGGAACCTGGACCAGGGGCGGCGGCCCCGTTAGGCATGGCGACGGCACCCTCGGCTGGCAACGTTCACGGGAGTGGATGGACGGCGTCTTGACCGTGTGGGTGGTGAGTCGCCAGTGGATCTCCTCTGCGCTGCACTTCGTAGCATATGATCGTGGTAGTCGGCCTCGGTGCGTTCGCGGGGGCTGATAGAGGTGACGTTGGACCAGAGGAAACTCTAGATGACTCGTTCATCCTTACGGTGGCAACGACCAGGGTCGTCGTTCTCTTACTTGCAGGCGCCGTCGAGGTCCCTGCCCTCCACCCTGACCCCATGCCCGGCTGAAAACCCTAAATCTCCTTAGATAGGGCGGCGGCAATGCATGTGTCGTGCCCTTCTTGAAGGCGCTGCCTGGGGCGTTTGGGTGCTTGGTTTGAGAAATTGCAGAGGCAGAGGGGATGTGACCAGTGGCAGCAGGTAGTGTTTCGCGTCGGAGGAGCGGCGTGGCATCTGGCACATCGACAACGGCGGGTCTCAGCGGCATGGAGCAGCGGGTTCTCGCTAGTGGGCGTGTGATGATGGACGAGCGCAGGATGGTGGCGTTGTCTGGCGTCGACGGCAGCTAGACCGGGCAAGGTAGATGCAGCAGTACAGCACTGAAGATGGATTGCTGGCAGGTGGCTGCGGTGGCCTCATACCCGGGAGGCGTCCTGGTTGAGGAATGCGTCGGACTGGTGGGTGCCCCATACCCGGCAGGCGTCCTGGTTGAGGAATGCGCTGGACTGGTGGGTGTCCCTATCCCGCAGGCGTCCTGATTGGGACCTAGGGTCTTAGATGTTAGGTTTGGATGCGAAATCTGTTTGGTATTAGGCTCAGACTATCAGCATCCCTACATCAACTGAATAGGAGTAGCGGCAGATGTTGCCTAGATGATGGCTTTAGTCCTACTGTTTTATGACTTTGTAAGGTCTTGTATAAATAATTAATAAAATGGTTGCATGCATCTTTCAGATGCAGAGACCGGGGGCCCTCCTCCATTTTTAAAAAAAACATTTAAACCATGTTCGCTTGGTAGCAAGCCGAAGCCCCCATATAGGCCCAATAAGAAACTAACATATCTTTGGTTTTCGGCGTTTCCTACCTGGACCTTATGAGCCAGTTAAAGGGGTTTCACCTTGGACTCCGCCATCTATTGTTTCCTCTCTTTCACTATGACAATTTAAAATATTGAATGACTAGCCTAATCTGTGGACGGCAATTTTTTTTTGTTTTCTCCCACCACGGCTTTTGGCCCTTTTCTCGCTTTTTTTCTTTTTTCTTTTTCACTTATTCATTTTTCTTTCGTTTTCTTTCTAATTCCTTTATACATTTTTATTTATTAAAAAAGTGAATTTTCTTAATTTCTTGAAATTTTCTCAATCGTGAACTTTTTATTTTTTTTATTTTTTTGGTTTCCGTGTTCCCTACTAATTTATTTTTTATTTTTTCAATGAGTGAATATTTTTTTGAATTTTAGGAGCTTTTCCAAATTTCTCAAACTTTTTTAAATATATTATCATTTACAAATTTACAAACTTCTTTCAAATTTTGTGAACTCTATATTCAAATTCATGAAGTATTTTCAAATAAAAAAATTGAACCCATGATTTTTTTCAAATTCGTTAACTGTTTTTTGAATCCACGGTTATTTTTCCAAATCTGCGATTTCCTGTCAAAATCCATGAAATTTCTAGAATTCATATTTATAAAAATCCATGATTTTTATAAAAAAAGAACTTTTTCATACACGTGATTTCTTTAAAAAATATAAGGAGTGTTTTCAAAATTCATGGATTTTTTCAGAATCCATGAACTTTTTTCAAAATTTTGAACCTTTTCATATACATGATTGTTTTCTGAAATTTATTGAATGTTTTCAAACCCATGCATTTGAATAAAAATTCAAATTGATGATTTTTGTCAAATCATTCTACAAAAGTAAACTGGTCGATGGTCAATTGCCCACGGTCCACCTGTCAATATATCAGGCGTAGCTACCCCGGCTCAGCGCGCGTTGGCCCCGGTTGGCGTAACTGATGCTTAAGGCGCTGATTAGGAGCTCTCCATACCTGGCGCTTATGCGCCAAACAGTAGGTTAACCATAATGAGCGCCAACGCTCATTTTCTATGGGCTGCCCATATAAGCTTTATGATTTTGGAAAGCTTCTACATGCTTCCGATATGTCTTTTTTCTGTCTTTTTGTTTTTTCCTTGCTTTTTGTGCGGTTTCTTCTTTACCTTTTTTTATTCTTCCTTTTCATTTTTATCGCTTCCATTTTATAATTCTAGAATAATTTTTACATTTGTGAATAGTTTCAAATTCAATTCTTAAAAAATCTAAATTTTCAACTTTTTAAAAATTCATGAACTTTTTTTAGAGTACAAACAATATAATTTCACCATATTTCTTTTTACAGTTAGCCGGTTTTTTAGACAACAAAGCAGCAGGTCGGCCGTACTACCAATCTAGCCAGCAAATCTTATTTGACACATTATGCGTAAAATAGGCGCCCTTTCCTGTAGGAAGGGAAGAGAAGCGGTGAAGGTGGGCTGGCCCACTTTGCTTGTGTACAGTATATATGGGTATCTAGGTGAAACTTTTCTTCTCAAAAAAATTATATGTAAGGTCAACTTTATAGAAGAAGGCTCATATATGAAAGTACAAATGTGATCCCGAGCTTCAGTGATCTCGGATGAACGGTAAAATTCAAAAAAAAAATGGGAAGAATAATTGATGTTTTGTCTACATGCATGCAAATTTGCAAGATGAAATTATATTTGTCGGGGTGTGGGCAAAAAATAAAATTGATGTTCCTCCACAACTGTAATTTCAACATGAAAATTTAAACGCATATAGACAAAACATCAATGTTTCTTGCAAAGAAAATTCATATTTTTTTGAATTTTTTACTATTTTTGTGTATTTAACTGTTCATCCAGGATCACTGAAGCTCGGGATCAGATACTCCACGGTGGTTCATATACAGGGTTTGACCGGTTTTATGAAGCTTCTGGAAGGTTTCAATCAGTCCTTTTTTTCGTTTTCTTTCCTGGTTTTCTTATTTTTAATAAATTTCAAAACATGTTTGCAATTTTTGAAAAAATATCGAAAAATGTATTTTTAGTTTTTTCACTGTTTCAAAATATTTCCACAAGTTTGTAAAAATGGGCTCATTAAACATTGTTCACTAAATTTGGAAAATGTTTGTTGTTTCAAATAAATTTCAAAAAATGTTCAGGTTTTTCATAAATAATCACGATTTGAAAAATGTTCTCAAGTATAGAAAAAGTTTGCGTTTGTTTAAAAAAATGTATTGTCTTTTGTAAAACTCAAACAATTTTCGCCTTTTCAAAAAGTTTTTTGAAAAACTCAATTTTTATAAAAAGTATTCCCTGTTTTAAAGAAGTGCCTGCCTTCTAAAAATGTTCCAAATTTTAGAAAATGTTCGCGTTTTAAAAATAAATGTTCATACAAATTTTTTTAAAAATGTTCTCAAACCTTCAAAAAATCACTTTTTGAAAAAACAATAGAGAAAAAATGATATGAAAATATCGGCCCCCACAATACCCCGCACTCTACTATGCCCGTGGCGTACACGAAGCCGCATCAGTTGGTGGGCCCAGTCGAAACAGGAGCACTTTGACGTAGTAGGCGTCGAATAGGTGCTCTCGATCATGCGAGCAAGCATCCGAGCTAATGGCTCCGGCCTAGCTAGCCTCGAGCGCCACAGCGATCCATGGGGCATAAACGGTTGTATTGGAGATCTCTTGGTTCTGGTCCAAATGAAATGAAATCATACTATTTGGCCATTCATCTCTATTATATAAGTACATAAATTCGACTAGAAAAGATTGAGTACACAAATTTCCCCAGACAAAAATAAAGTACATAAAAACCAAATAGAACCACATACTGAACAGCCAGTCAAACCAGGCGGGCCAACAATTGGACCGGTGAACTGCTTGATCTGTTTATTCACCAACCTAATTTTTTTAATAAATGCTACATCGATGCTCGGATTTAAAACACATGGGCTAGTGGTGTCATAAAGGCTGCAGCAGGTGGTGCGCTCGTACCACGTATCATCTTCTCGTCTAGAGGTTGTTGTGCGCCTTCAGTTGATTGGGCTTGATCTCCCACCTTCATATATTCCATATTGGGCTTGATTTATTTTCTAAACTGGCCCACTCTTGCAAGGAAAGAGAAAACAAGAGGATTTCCGATCTTTCACTTTTATTAGCCACTAAATATCATACTGAAGTGATTATCCCAGGAAACCTGTGATTATCAGGTTTAAACAAGTGTAGAAATGAGTGCAAAATACAATGATCGACCTCCCTAAGGTTAAACCTTGATCTTTCTTGAATAAGAATCAAAAATCATAATGATCTTAGTTGTTTAAACCGAAATAACAAGAAGGTTTTTGTTTACTTATGACCGGTATACCTAGATAGCCCACTGTTTCCTCCACCTAAAGACTTAGCATAGTTGTAGCCGTGATACTGGTTATTATACAAGCTTGTTAGGCCAAGATAATTAGAATAAAAATTTCAGTTAAACAAAAGTAACCAGATAGCAATTATTCTACTTTGTCTAGCTAACACTTGCTTGTCGGGAAAACTTTGGAAGAATAATTCAATTAAAGCATCATCAAGAATCAACAGTACTCCTTCCATCATTGCTATCTGGAACGTCCTCTCCCATGCCAAACTAAGGAAGAGGGAACATGTCATGCCGTCCCGCTCCACGAGCATCACCGCGCATCGATTTGACCAACGGGTGGCTTGCTCGCGAGGGGAATGACACTGTGGGGTATAGACCCATTTGGGGGAGGCCATAGTAGTTTTGAGCAGATGACTGCATAGAAGTTGATCTCGCGTACTTGGATACTCTCATGTGTGCATGTTATTCTCACTCTCATTTACCCTTCTATTATTTTCATTTTTAGACATTAAGATGGTTGTTATGTTGTGCAACTTGTAGTTTCCCAGGTACGTAGGGCATGTTCAACGACGTCACCCAAATCAGACTCACTATATCCATTCCCGAACGCGTCCATGGACATGAATACGGGACCCGGCCATCCGACCTCATGTTTGAAATGTTCTCCCCATGTCAGGCCCCATACGGATACATTTGAAGTGCAAATGTTGATCAATAGCAATTTGATGAGCAAATAAAAGTGCATATGTATGCAATCTTCACAATAAAAAAGGGTGGATGTTCATATGTTTTACATGCGCCCGACCACAAAAGTTTTAGAGCATGCAAAATAATGTCAATTTTGGCCTCCCAGACCGGCGACCCATGTCTCCTCCCTCTTACTTTGCCACTGGCTCCTCTGTAGCATCTACCTCCCCCCATCTCTACCGCAAAGTGCTTCAACATCCTTGCATGGACGGCTTGCACGATCTTCGGTGCATCAGGATCCAACTCGTCCATTATCAAGGTCAATATTTTGGTTTCCTCTTAAGGGGCCACGAGCTCAACCCTCATCTCTTCAAGCTTGGTCTTCTTCTCTTTGAGCCCGGTCTTCTTCTCTTCAAGGTTGATCCTTTTCTTTGTTGCAGCTAGTAAGATGTCAAATCTCTCTGCCTTCTTTTCTGCCTTGATGTAATTGCTCTTGATGCATGCCACCTCCTTCTACATAATGATGTCCTAGAGGCAATAATAAAGTTATTATTTATTTCCTTATTTCATGATAAATGTTTATTATTCATGCTAGAATTGTATTAACCGGAAACTTGATACATGTGTGAATGCATAGACAAATAGAGTGTCACTAGTATGCCTCTACTTGACTAGCTCATTGAATCAAAGATGGTTAAGTTTCCTAGCCATAGACATGAGTTGTCATTTGATTAACGGGATCACATCATTAGGAGAATGATGTGATTGACTTGACCCATTCCGTTAGCTTAGCACTTAATCGTTTAATATGTTGCTATTGCTTTCTTCATGACTTATACATGCTCCTATGACTATGAGATTGTGCAACTCCCGTTTACCGAAGGAACACTGTGTGTTACCAAACGTCACAACATAACTGGGTGATTATAAAGGTGCTCTACAGGTGTCTCCGAAGGTACTTGTTGAGTTGGCGTATTTCGAGATTAGGATTTGTCACTCCGATTGTCGGAGAGGTATCTCTGGGCCCTCTCGGTAATGCACATCACTATAAGCCTTGCAAGCATTGTAACTAATGAGTTAGTTGCGGGATGATGTATTTCAGAACGAGTAAAGAGACTTGCCGGTAACAAGATTGAACTAGGTATTGAGATACCGACGATCGAATCTCGGGCAAGTAACATGCCGATGACAAAGGGAACAACGTATGTTGTTATGGGGTTTGACCGATAAAGATCTTCGTAGAATATGTAGGAGCCAATATGAGCATTCAGGTTCCGCTATTGGTTATTGACCGGAGATGTGTCTCGGTCATGTCTACATGGTTCTCGTACCCATAGGGTCCACACGCTTAACGTTCGGTGACAATTTGTATTATGAGTTATGTGATTTGATGCGCCGAAGGTAGTTCGGAGTCCCGGATGAGATCGGAGACATGACGAGGAGTCTCGAAATGGTCGAGACGTAAAGATCTATATATTGGACAACTATATTCAGACATCGGAAAGGTTCCGAGTGATTCAGGTATTTTTCGGAGTATCGGAGAGTTACGGGAATTCGTATTGGGCCTTAATGGGCCATACGGGAAAGGGGAGAAAGGCCTCAAAAGGTGGCCGCACCCCTCCCCATGGTCCGGTCCGAATTGGACTAGGGAAGGGGGCGCCCCCTTCCTTCCTTCTCCTTTTCCCTTCCCCTTTTCCTATTCCATATGGGAGGAGGAATCCTACTAGGACTAGGGAGTCCTAGTAGGACTCCACACTTCTGGCGTGCCCTAGGGGCTGGCCGGCCTCCCCTCCTCCATCCTTTATATACAGGGGCAGGGGCACCCTAGAACACACAAGTTGATCTATTGATCTATTCCAGCCGTGTGCGGTGCCCCCCTCCACCATAATCCACCTCGATTATATCGTAACGGTGCTTAGGCGAAGCCCTACATCGGTAGCATCATCATCACCATCATCACGCCGTCGTGCTGATGAAACTCTCCCGTGAAGCTCTGCTGGATCGGAGTTCGTGGGACGTCATCAAGCTGAACGTGTGCTAAACTCGGAGGTGCCGTGCGTTCGGTACTTGGATCGGTCGGATCGTGAAGACATACGACTACATCAACCGCGTTGTGCTAACGCTTCCGCATTCGGTCTACGAGGGTACTTGGACACACTCTCCCCTCTCGTTACTATGCATCACCATGATCCTGTGTGTTGTGGCATCCAAGCCTGGTTTTATGCGTAGATGTTATATGCACGAGTAGAACACAAGTGAGTTGTGGGCGATACAAGTCATACTGCTTACCAGCATGTCATACTTTGGTTCGGCGGTATTGTGGGCGATACAAGTCATGCTGCTTACGCGAGACTGGTTCTAGCGACGTGCTTTGCACACAGGTGGCTGGCGGGTGTCAGTTTCTCCAACTTTAGTTGAACCGAGTGTGGCTACGCCCGGTCCTTGAGAAGGTTAAAACAACACTAACTTGACGAACTATCGTTGTGGTTTTGATGCGTAGGTAAGAGCGGTTCTTTCTCAGCCCGTAGCAGCGACGTAAAACTTGCAACAACAAAGTAGAGGACGTCTAACTTGTTTTTGCAGGGCATGTTGTGATGTGATATGGTCAAGACATGATGCTATATTTTAATTGTATGAGATGATCATGTTTTGTAACCGAGTTATCGGCAACTGGCAGGAACCATATGGTTGTCGCTTTATTGTATGCAATGCAATCGCCCTGTAATGCTTTACTTTATCACTAAGCGGTAGCGATAGTCGTAGAAGCAATAGTTGGCGAGACAACAACGATGCTATGATGGAGATCAAGATGTCGCGCCGGTGACGATGGTGATCATGACGGTGCTTCGGAGATGGAGATCACAAGCACAAAATGATGATGGCCATATGATATCACTTATATTGATTGCATGTGATGTTTATCTTTCATGCATCTTATTTTGCTTAGATCGAGGGTAGCATTATAAGATGATCTCTCACTAAATTTCAAGATAAAAGTGTTCTCCCTGAGTATGCACCGTTGCCAAAGTTCGTCGTGCTGAGACACCACGTGATGATCGGGTGTGATAAGCTCTACGTTCATCTACAACGGGTGCAAGCCAGTTTTTGCACACGCAGAATACTCGGGTTAAACTTGACGAGCCTGGCATATGCAGATATGGCCTCGGAACACTGATACCGAAAGGTCGAGCGTGAATCATATAGAAGATATGATCAACATAGTGATGTTCACCATTGAAAACTACTCCATCTCACATGATGATCGGACATGGTTTAGTTGATTTGGATCACGTGATCACTTAGATGATTAGAGGGATGTCTATCTAAGTGGGAGTTCTTAAGTAATATGATTAATTGAACTTTAATTTTATCATGAACTTAGTCCTGGTAGTATTAGCATATCTATGTTGTAGATCAATAACTCGCGTTTAGCTCCCCTGTTTATTTTGATATGTTCGTAGAGAAACCTAAGTTCAAAGATGTTTGTAGCAATGATGCGGATTGGATCTGTGATCTGATGATTATCCTCATTGCTGCACAGAAGAATTATGTCCTTGATGCACCGCTAGGTAACAGACCAATTGCAGGAGCAGATGCAGACATTATGAATGTTTGGCAAGCTCGATATGATGACTACTTGATAGTTTAGTGCACCATGCTTTACGGCTTAGAACCAGGACTTCAAAAATGTTTTGAACACCACGGAGCATATAAGATGTTCCAAGGGTTGAAATTGGTATTTCATACTCATGTCCGTGTCGAGAGGTATGAGACATCTGACAATACTTTGCCTATAAGATGGAGGAGAATAGCTCAACCAGTGAGCATGTGCTCAGATTATCTGAGTACTACAATTTCTTGAATCAAGTGGGAGTTAATATTCTAGATAAGATAGTAATTGACAAAGTTCTCTAGCTACTATCACCAAGTTACTAGAACTTCGTGATGAACTATAATATGCAAGGGATGACGAAAGTAATTCCCGACCTCTTCGCGATGCTGAAATCGACGAAGATAGAAATCAAGAAAGAGCATCAAGTGTTGATGGTTGACAAGACCACCAGTTTCAAGAAAAGGGCAAAGGGAAGAAGGGGAACTTCAAGAACAACGGCAAGCAAGTTGCTTCTCAAGTGAAGAAACCCAAGTCTGGACCTAAGCCTGAGACTGAGTGCTTCTACTACAAAGGGACTGGTCACTGGAAGCGGAACTGCCCCAAGTATTTGGCGGATAAAAAGGATGGCAAAGCGACCAAAGGTATATTTGATATACATGTTATTGATGTGTACTTTACTAGTGTTTATAGCAACCCCTCAAGTATTTGATACTAGTTCAGTTGCTAAAGAGTAGTAACTCGAAACGGGAGTTGCAGAATGAACAGAAACTAGTTAAAGGGCGAGGTGATGATGTGTGTTGGAAGTAGTTCCAAGATTGATATGATCATCATCGCACACTCCCTATACTTTCGGGTTAGTGTTGAACCTAAATAAGTGTTATTTGGTGTTTGCATTGAGCATGAATATGATTTGATCATATTTATTGCAAACGGTTATTCATTTAAATTAGAGAATAATTGTTGTTCTGTTTACATGAATAAAACCTTCTATGGTCATACACCCAATGAAAATGGTTTGTTGGATCTCGATCGTAGTGATACACATATTCATAATATTGAAGCCAAAAGATGCAAAGTTAATAATGATAGTGCAACTTATTTGTGGCACTGCCGTTTTAGGTCATATTGGTGTAAAGTGCATGAAGAAAATCCATGCTGATGGGATTTTGGAATCACTTGATTATGAATCAGTTGATGCTTGCAACCATGCCTCATGGGCAAGATGACTAAGACTCCGTTCTCCGGAACAATGGAGCGAGCAACTGACTTATTGGAAATAATACATACTGATGTATGCAATGCGATGAGTGTTGAGTGCTACCTCTTGAGCACTGCGTTGGATTTCCCCGAAGAGGAGAGGATGATGCAGTAAAGTAGCGTAAGTATTTCCTTCAGTTTTTGAGAACCAAAGTATCAATCCAGTAGGAGGCCACACACAAGTCCCTCGTACCTACACAAAAACAATAGCTCAACGCAACCAACGCGCTTAGGGTTTGTCAATCCCTTCACGGTTACTTATGAAAGTGAGATCTGATAGAGATGATAAATAAATTTTTTGGTATTTTTGGTATAGAGATGCAAAGTAAAAAGTAAAAGCAAAGCAATAATAAAGTGATGGAGATTAATATGATGAGAAAGAGACCCGGGGGCCATAGGTTTCACTAGTGGCTTCTCTCAAGAGCATAAGTATTCTACGGTGGGTGAACAAATTACTGTTGAGCAATTGACAGAATTGAGCATAGTTATGAGAATATCTAGGTATGATCATGTATATAGGCATCACGACCGAGACAAGTAGACCGAAACGATTCTGCATCTACTACTATTACTCCACTCATCGACCGCTATCCAGCATGCATCTAGAGTATTAAGTTAAAAACAGAGTAATGCTTAAGCAAGATGACATGATGTAGAGGGATAGTTTCATGCAATATGATAAAAAAACCATCTTGTTATCCTCCAAGGCAATGGTACAATACGTGCCTTGCTGCCCCTTCTGTCACTGGGAAAGGACACCGCAAGATCGAACCCAAAGCTAAGCACTTCTCCCATGGCAAGAACAACCAATCTAGTAGGCCA
This sequence comes from Triticum urartu, assembly GCF_056163025.1. Classification (NCBI taxonomy): domain Eukaryota; kingdom Viridiplantae; phylum Streptophyta; class Magnoliopsida; order Poales; family Poaceae; genus Triticum; species Triticum urartu. Next base: position 494,412,930 of record NC_141877.1, read on the forward strand.
AACCAAACTGATAATTCGAAGAGACTTGCAAAGATAACCAATCATACATAAAAGAATTCAGAGAAGATTCAAATATTATTCATAGATAGACTTGATCATAAACCCACAATTCATTGGTCTCAACAAACACACCGCAAAAAGAAGATTACATCGAATAGATCTCCACGAGAGAGGTGGAGAACATTGTATTGAGATCCAAAAAGAGAGAAGAAGCCATCTAGCTACTAACTATGGACCCGTAGGTCTGAAGTAAACTACTCACACTTCATCGGAGACTCTTGGATGATGATGTAGAAGCCCTCCGTGATCGATGCCCCCTGCGACGGAGCTCCAGAACAGGCCCCAAGATGGGATCTCATGGATACAGAAAGTTGCGGCGGTGGAATTAGGTTTTTGGCTCCGTTTCTGATCGTTTGGGGGTACGTGGGTATATATAGGAGGAAGAAGTACGTCAGTGGAGCAACAAGGGGCCCATGAGGGTGGAGGCGCGCCCCCTACCTCGTGGCCTCCTGTTATGTGCCTTGATGTAGGGTCCAAGTCTCCTGAGTTGTATTCGGTGAGAAAATCACGTTCCCGAAGGTTTCATTCCGTTTGGACTCCGTTTGATATTCCTTTTCTTCGAAACCCTAAAACAGGTAAAAAAACCAGCAATTCTGGGTTGGGCCTCTGGTTAATAGGTTAGTCCCAAAAATAATATAAAAGTGGATAATAAAGCCCAATAATGTCCAAAACAGTAGATAATATAGCATGGAGCAATCAAAAATTATAGATACGTTGGAGACGTATCAAGCATCCCCAAGCTTAATTCCTGCTCGTCCTCGAGTAGGTAAATGATAAAAATAGAATTTTTGATGCGGAGTGCCACTTGGCATAATTTCAATGTAAATCTTCTTAATTGTGGTATGAATATTCAGATTCAAAAGATTCAAGACAAAAATTCATGTTGACATAAAAATAATAATACTTCAAGCATACTAACAAAGCAATTATGTCTTCTCAAAATAACATGGGCAAAGAAAGCTATCCCTACAAAATCATATAGTATGGCTATGCTCTATCTTCACCACACAAAGTATTTAAATCATGCACAACCCCGATGACAAGCCAAGCAATTGTTTCATACTTTTGACATTTTCAAACTTTTTCGATCTTCACGCAATACATGAGCATGAGCCATGGATATAGCACTACATGTGGAATAGAATGGTGGTTGTGGAGAAGACAAAAAGGGAGAAGATAGTCTCACATCAACCAGGCGTATCAACGGGCTATGGAGATGCCCATCAATAGATATCAATGTGAGTGAGTAGGGATTGCCATGCAACGGATGCACTAGAGCTATAAGTATATGAAAGCTCAACAAAAGAAACTAAGTGGGTGTGCATCCAACTCGCTTGCTCATGAAGACCTAGGGCATTTTGAGGAAGCCCATCATTGGAATATACAAGCCAAGTTCTATGATGAAAAATTCCCACTAGTATATGAAAGTGACAGAATGAGAGACTCTCTACAATGAAGATCATGGTGCTACTTTGAAGCACAAGTGTGGTAAAAGGATAGTAACATTGTCCCTTCTCTCTTTTTCTCTCATTTTTTGGGGCCTTCTCTTTTTTATGGCCTCTTTTTTCGTCCGAAGTCTCATCCCGACTTGTGGGGGAATCATAGTCTCCATCATCCTTTCCTCACTTGGGACAATGCTCTAAAAATGATGATCATCACACTTTTTATTATTCTTACAACTCAACAATTACAACTTGATACTTAGAACAAGATATGACTCTATATGAATGCCTCCGGCGGTGTACCGGGATATGCAATGAATCAAGAGTGACATGTATGAAAGAATTATGAACGGTGGCTTTGCCACAAATACGATGTCAACTACATGATCATGCTAGCAATATGACAATGATGGAGCGTGTCATAATGAACGGAATGGTGGAAAGTTGCATGGCAATATATCTCAGAATGGCTATGGAAATGCCATAATAGGTAGGTATGGTGACTGTTTTGAGGAAGGTATTTGGTGGGTGTATGATACCAGCGAAGAGTGTGCGGTATTAGAGAGGCTAGCAATGGTGGGAGGAAGGAAAGTGCGTATAATCCATGGACTCAAAATTAGTCATAAAGAACTCATATACTTTTTGCAAAAATCTAGAAGTTATCAAAGCAAAGTATTACGCGCATGCTCCTAGGGGGATAGATTGGTAGGAAAAGACCATCGCTCGTCCCCGACCGCCACTCATAAGGAAGACAATCAATAAGTAAATCATGGTCCGACTTCATCACATAACGGTTCACCATACGTGCATGCTACGAGAATCACAAACTTTAACACAAGCATTTCTCAAATGCACAACTACTCAACTAGCATGACTCTAATATCACCATCCTCATATCTCAAAACAATTATCAAGCATCAATTTTTTCTTAGTATTCAACGCACTCAAAAGAAAGTTTTACAAATCTTGAATACCAAGCATATTATTATTGAGAAAATTACCATGATATTAAGACTCTCAAAATAATCTAAGTGAAGCATGAGAGATCAATAGTTTCTATAAAACAAATCCACCACCGTGCTATAAAAGATATAAGTGAAGCATAGAGCAAAATTATATAACTCAAAAGATATAAGTGAAGCACATAGAGTATTCTATCAAATTCCAAATTATGTATGGCTCTCTCAAAAGGTGTGTACAGCAAGGATGATTGTGGTAGACTAACAAGCAAAGACTAAAATTTTAAAAGACGCTCCAAGCAAAACACATATCATGTGGTGAATAAAAATATAGCTCCAAGTAAAGTTACCGATAGAAGTAGACGAAAGAGGGGATGCCTTCCGGGGCATCCCCAAGCTTTGACTTTTAGGTGTCCTTAGATTATCTTGGGGGTGCCATGGGCATCCCCAAGCTTAGGCTCTTGCCACTCCTTGTTCCATAATCCATCAAATCTTTACCCAAAACTTGAAAACTTCACAACACAAAACTTAAAGTAGAAAACTCGTGAGCTCCGTTAGTGAAAGAAAACAAAAGACCACTTCAAGGTAATGTAATGAACTCATTATTTATTTATATGGGTGTTATACCTACTGTATTCCAACTTATCTATGGATTATAAACTATTTTACTAGCCATAGATTCATCAAAATAAGCAAACAACACACGAAAAACAGAATCTGTCAAAAACATAATAGTCTGTAGTAATCTGTAGCTAGCGCAAGATCTGAAACCCCAAAAATTCTAAAATAAATTTCTGGACGTGAGGAATTTATCTATTAATCATCTTCAAAAAGAATTAACTAAATATCACTCTCCAAATAAAAATGACAGCAGTTCTCGTGAGCGCTAAAGTTTCTGTTTTTTACAGCAAGTTCAACAAGACTTTCCCCAAGTCTTCCCAACGGTTCTACTTGGCACAAACACTAATTAAACACAAAAACACAACCAAAACATAGGCTAAATAATTTATTTATTACTAAACATGAGCAAAAATCAAGGAATAAAAATAAAATTGGGTTGCCTCCCAACAAGTGCTATCGTTTAACGCCCCTAGCTAGGCATAACAAGCAATAATAGATCTAGGTATTGCCATCTTTGGTAGGCAATCCATAAGTGGCTCTCATGATAGATTCATATGGTAATTTTATTTTCTTTCTAGGGAAGTGTTCCATGCCCTTTTTAATGGAAATTGGAATCTAATATTCCCTTCCTTCATATCAAAAATTGCACCAACCGTTCTAAGGAAAGGTCTACCGAGAATAATAGGGCAAGAAGGATTGCAATCTGTATCAAGAACGATAAAATCTACAGGCACATAATTACTATTTGCAACAATAAGAACATCATTAATTCTTCTCATAGGTTTATTAATAGTGGAATCCACAAGATGCAAGTTTAGAGAGCAATCATCAAAATCACGGAAATCTAGCAAATCACACAAAGTTTTGGGAATAGTAGAGACACTAGCACCCAAATCACACAAAGCATCAAACTCATGATCTTTAATTTTAATTTTAATAGTTGGTTCCCACTCATCATAAAGTTTTCTAGGGATAGAAACTTCCAGTTCAAGTTTTTCTTCATAAGATTGCATCAAGGCAGCAACGATATGTTTAGTAAACGCTTTATTTTGACTATAAGCGTGAGGAGATTTTAGCACGGATTGCAACAAGGAAATACAAGCAATCAAAGAGCAATTTTCATAGTTAAATTCCTTGAAATCCATAATAGTGGGTTTAGCAACATCTAGGGTTTTAATTTCTTCAATCCCACTTTTATCAAATTTAGCATCAAGATCAAAAGATTCAGAATTATTGGAATGACTTCTAGGTAAAGGTGGATCATATTCAGTCCCATCATTATCAAGATTCATATTGCAAAACAAATATTTAATAGGGGACACATCAATAACCTTTAGATCTTCATCATTATTTTCATAGGAACTAGAAGAACACGCTTTTATAAAGGCATTTTGTTAGCATGCATCCTAGCGGTTCTTTCTTTGCACTCATCAATGGAAATTCTCATGGCTTTGAGAGACTCATTGATATCATGCTTAGGTGGAATAGATCTAAGTTTCAAAGAATCAACATCAAGAGCAATTCTATCAATGTTCCTAGCCAAATCATCAATCTTAAGCAATTTTTCTTCAATCATAGCACTAAAATTCTTTTGCGAAGAAATAAATTCTTTAATATTAGATTCAAAATAAGAGGGCATCTTATTATAATTACCATAAGAATTGTTGTAGGAATTACCATAATTATTAGAGGGATTACTAGGATAAGGCCTAGGATTGAAATTTCCTCTATGCGCGTTGTTACCAAAATTGTTCCTACCAACAAAATTCACATCCATAGATTCATTATTATTCTCAATCAAAGTAGACAAGGGTACATCATTAGGATCAGAAGAAACACTCTTATTAGCAAATAATTTCATCAGTTCATCCATCTTTCCACTCAAAACATTAATTTCTTCTATCGCATGCACCTTTTTAGTAGATCTTTCAGTATGCCATTGAGAATAATTAACCATAATATTATCTAGGAGTTTAGTAGCTTCTCCTAAAGTGATTTCCATAAAAGTGCCACCCGCGTCCTAATCTAAAAGATTTCTAGAAGCAAAATTCAATCCGGCATAAAAATTTTGTATAATCATCCACAAATTCAAACCATGAGTCGGGCAATTACGTATCATTAGTTTCATTCTCTCCCAAGCTTGTGCAACATGTTCATGATCAAGTTGCTTAAAATTCATAATATCGTTTCTAATAGAGATGATCTTAGCGGGAGGAAAATACTTAGAGATAAAAGCATCTTTGCACTTGTTCCATGAATCAATACTATTTTTAGGCAAAGATGAAAACCAAGCTCTAGCACGATCTCTAAGCGAAAAAGGAAATAGCTTCAATTTAACAATATCATTATCGACATCTTTCTTATTTTGCATGTCACACAAATCAACGAAGCTATTAAGATGGATAGCGGCATCTTCACTAGGAAGGCCGGAGAACGGATCTTTCATGACAAGATTCAGCAAAGCAGTATTAATTTCACAAGATTCAACATCGGTAAGAGGAGCAATCGAAGTGCTAAGGAAATAATTATTGTTGGTGTTGGTGAAGTCACACAATTTAGTATTATCTTGAGCCATCGCGACAAACAAGCAAACTAACACACAAGCAAAAAAAAAGCAAACGGGCAAAAGAGGCAAATAGAGAGAGAGGGAGGATAGAGAGAGAGGAAGAATAAAATGGCAAGGGTGAATTGGGGGGAGAGGAAAACGAGAGGCAAATGGCAAATAATGTAATGCGGGAGATAGGGATTGTGATGGGTACTTGGTATGTTGACTTTTGCGCAGACTCCCCGTCAACGGCGCCAGAAATTCTTCTTGCTACCTCTTGAGCACTGTGTTGGATTTCCCCGAAGAGGAGAGGATGATGCAACAAAGTAGCATAAGTATTTCCCTTAGTTCTTGAGAACCAAGGTATCAATCCAGTAGGAGGCCACGCACAAGTCCCTCGTACCTACACAAAAACAATAACTCAACGCAACCAACGCGCTTAGGGGTTGTCAATCCCTTCACGGTCACTTATGAAAGTGAGATCTGATAGACATGATAAATAATATTTTTCGTATTTTTGGTATAGAGATGCAAAGTAAAAGGTAAAAGCAAAGTAAAAGCAAAGCAATAATAAAGTGATGGAGATTAATATGATGAGAAAGAGACCCAGGGGCCATAGGTTTCACTAGTGGCTTCTCTCAAGAGCATAAGTATTCTACGGTGGGTGAACAAATTACTGTTGAGCAATTGACAGAATTGAGCATAGTTATGAGAATATCTAGGTATGATCATGTATATAGGCATCACGTCCGAGACAAGTAGACCGAAACGATTCTGCATCTACTACTATTACTCCACTCATCGACCGCTATCCAACATGCATCTAGAGTATTAAGTTAAAAACAGAGTAACGCCTTAAGCAAGATGACATGATGTAGAGGGATAGTTTCATGCAATATGATAAAAACCCCATCTTGTTATCCTCCATGGCAACGATACAATACGTGCCTTTCTGCCCCTTCTGTCACTGGGAAAGGACACCGCAAGATCGAACCCAAAGCTAAGCACTTCTCCCATGGCAAGAACAACCAATCTAGTAGGCCAAACCAAACTGATAATTCGAAGAGACTTGCAAAGATAACCAATCATACATAAAAGAATTCAGAGAAGATTCAAATATTATTCATAGATAGACTTGATCATAAACCCACAATTCATCGGTCTCAACAAACACAACGCAAAAAGAAGATTACATCGAATAGATCTCCACGAGAGAGGGGGAGAACATTGTATTGAGATCCAAAAAGAGAGAAGAAGCCATCTAGCTACTAACTATGGACCCGTAGGTCTGAAGTAAACTACTCACACTTCATCGGAGAGGCTTGGATGATGATGTAGAAGCCCTCCGTGATCGATGCCCCCTCCGGCGGAGCTCCAGAACAGGCCCCAAGATGGGATCTCGTGGATACAGAAAGTTGCGGGAGTGGAATTAGGTTTTTGGCTCCGTTTCTGACCGTTTGGGGGTACATGGGTATATATAGGAGGAAGAAGTACGTCGGTGGAGTAACAGGGGGCCCACGAGGGTGGGGGCGCGCCTGGGGGGTAGGGCGCGCCCCCTACCTCGTGGCCTCCTGTTACGTGCCTTGACGTAGGGTCCAAGTCTCCTGAGTTGTATTCGGTGAGAAAATCATGTTCCCGAAGGTTTCATTCCGTTTGGACTCCATTTGATATTCCTTTTCTTTGAAACCCTAAAACAGGCAAAAAAAACAGCAATTCTGGGCTGGGCCTCCGGTTAATAGGTTAGTCCCGAAAATAATATAAAAGTGGATAATAAAGCCCAGTAATGTCCAAAACAGTAGATAATATAGCATGGAGCAATCAAAAATTATAGATACGTTGGAGACGTATCATTGAGGCTAGCGGCGGGTATCCTTATTTTCTGACCTTCATAGATGAATTGAGCAGATATGGGTATATCTACTTGATGAAACATAAGTCTGAAACATTTGAAAAGTTCATATAATTTCAGAGTGAAGTAGAAAATCATCATAACAAGAAAATAAAGTTTCTACGATCTGATCGTGGAGGAGAATATTTGAGTTACGAGTTTGGTCTTCATTTGAAACAATGCGGAATAGTTTCGCAACTCACGCCACGTGGAACACCACAGCGTAATGGTGTGTCCGAACATTGTAACCATACTTTATTAGATATGGTGCAATCTACGATGTTTCTTACCGATTTACCACTATCGTTTTGGGGTTATGCATTAGAGACAACTGCATTCACGTTAAAAAGGGCACCATCTAAATCCGTTGAGACAACACCATATGAACTATGGTTTGGCAAGAAACCAAAGTTGTCGTTTCTTAAAGTTTGGGGTTGCGATGCTTATGTGAAAAAAATTCATCTTGATAAGCTCAAACCCTAATCGGAGAAATGTGTCTTCATAGGATACCCAAAGGAGACAGTTGGGTACACCTTCTATCATAGATCCGAAGGCAAGATATTCATTGCTAAGAATGGATCCTTTCTAGAGAAGGAGTTTATCTCGAAAGAAGTGAGTGGGAGGAAAGTAGAACTTGATGAGGTAACTGTACCTGCTCCCTTATTGGAAAGTAGTTCATCTCAGAAATCTATTCCTGTGACTCCTACACCAATTAGTGAGGAAGCTAATGATGATGATCATGTAACTTCAGATCAAGTTACTACTGAACCTCGTAGGTCAAGCAAAGTAAGATCCGCACCAGAGTGGTACGGTAATCCTGTTTTGAAGGTCATGTTACTTGACCATGACGAACCTACGAACTATGAGGAAGCGATGATGGGCCCAGATTCCATGAAATGGTTTGAGGCCATGAAATCTGAGATGGGATCCATGTATGAGAACAAAGTGTGGACTTTGGTTTACTTGCCCAATGATCAGCAAGCCATAGAAAATAAATGGATCTTCAAGAGGAAGACGGACGCTGGTAGTAGTGTTACTATCTACAAAGCTAGACTTGTCTGAAAAAGGTTTTGATAAAGTTCAAGGTGTTGACTATGATGAGATTTTCTCACTCGTATCGATGCTTAAAGTCTGTCCGACTCATGTTAGCAATTGCCGCATTTTGTGAAAATTGGCAAATGGATAACAAAACTGCAATCCTTAATGGATTTATTAAAAAAAAGTTGTATATGATGCAACCAGAAGGTGTTGTCAATCCTAAAGGTGCTAACAAAATGTGCAAGCTCCAGTGATCCATCTGTGGACTGGAGCAAGCATCTCGGAGTTGGAATATACACTTTGATGAGTTGATTAAATCATATAGTTGTATACAGACTTGCGGTGAAGCCTGTATTTACAAGAAAGTGAGTGGGAGCACTACAGCCTTTCTGATAAATATATGTAAATAACATATTGTTGATCAGAAATGATGTAGAATTTTCTAGAAAGCATAAAGGAGTATTTGAAAGGAGTTCTTCAAAGAAAGACCTCGGTGAAGCTGCTTACTGATGTCTACTACACAACCTTCTTCTTGTAGACGTTGTTGGGCCTCCAAGTGCAGAGGTTTGTGAAGGAAATATGCCCTAGAGGCAATAATAAAGTTATTATTTATTTCCTTATATCATGATAAATGTTTATTATTCATGCTAGAATTGTATTAACCGGAAACATAATACATGTGTGAATACATAGACAAACAGAGTGTCACTAGTATGCCTCTACTTGACTAGCTCGTTAATCAAAGATGGTTATGTTTCCTAACCATGAACAAAAGAGTTGTTATTTGATTAATGGGATCACATCATTAGAAGAATGATGTGGTTGACTTGACCCATTCCGTTAGCTTAGCACTCGATCGTTTAGTATGTTGCTATTGCTTTCTTCATGACTTATACATGTTCCTATGACTATGAGATTATGCAACTCCCGTTTGCCGGAGGAACACTTTGTGTGCTGCCAAACGTCACAACGTAACTGGGTGATTATAAAGGAGCTCTACAGGTGTCTCCAAAGGTACATGTTGGGTTGGCATATTTCGAGATTAGGATTTGTCACTCCGATTGTCGGAGAGGTATCTCTAGGCCCTCTCGGTAATGCACATCACATAAGCCTTGCAAGCATTTCAACTAATGAATTAGTTGCGAGATGATGTATTACGAAACGAGTAAAGAGACTTGCCGGTAACGAGATTGAACTAGGTATTAAGATACCGACGATTGAATCTCGGGCAAGTAACATACCGATGACAAAGGGAACAACGTATGTTGTTATGCGGTCTGACCGATAAAGATCTTCGTAGAATATGTGGGAGCCAATATGAGCATCCAGGTTCCGCTATTGGTTATTGACCGGAGACGTGTCTCAGTCATGTCTACATTGTTATCGAACCCGTAGGGTCCGCACGCTTAAGGTTTCGATGACAGTTATATTATGAGTTTATGAGTTTTGATGTACCGAAGGAGTTCGGAGTCCCGGATGAGATCGGGGACATGACGAGGAGTCTCGAAATGGTCGAGACATAAAGATTGATATATTGGGCGGCTATATTCGGACACCGGAAGTGTTCCGGGTGATTCCGGAGAAAACCGGAGAGCCCGAGGGTTACCGGAACCCCCCCCGGGAGAAGTAATGGGCCATATGGGCCTTAGTGGAGAGAGAGAGGGGCAGACAAAGGTGGGCCGCACGCCTCCTCCCCCCTGGTCCGAATTGGACTAGGAGAGGGGGGCGGCGCCCCCCTTTCCTTCTCCCTCCCCACTTCTTTCCCCCTCCTAGTAGGAGTCCTACTCCTACTACTCCTACTAGGAGGAGGACTCCTCCTTGGCGCGCCATAGGGGCCGGCCGGCCTCCTCCCCTTGATCCTTTATATACGGGGGCAAGGGGCACCCCTAGACACACAAGTTGATCCACGTGATCATATTCTTAGCCGTGTGCGGTGCCCCCTTCCACCATAATCCTCGATAATATTGTAGCAGTGCTTAGGAGAAACCCTGCGACGGTAGTACATCAAGATCGTCACCACGCCGTCGTGCTGACGGAACTCTTCCCCGACACTTTTCTGTATCGGAGTCCGGGGATCGTCATCGAGCTGAACGTGTGCTAGAACTCGGAGGTGCCGTAGTTTCGGTGCTTGATCGGTCGGGCCGTGAAGACGTACGACTACATCAACCGCGTTGTCGGTCTACAAGGGTACGTAGATCACACTCTCCCCTCTCATTGCTATGCATCACCATGATCTTGCGTGTGCGTAGGAAAATTTTGAAATTACTATGTTACGCAACAGTGGTATCAGAGCCTAGGTTTTATGTGTTGATGTTATATGCACGAGTAGAACACAAGTGAGTTGTGGGCGATATAAGTCATACTGCTTACCAGCATGTCATACTTTGGTTCGGCGGTATTGTTGGACGAAGCGGCCCGGACCGACATTACGTGTACGCTTACACGAGACTGGTTCTCCCAACGTGCTTTTCACAAAGATGGCTAGCAGGTGACAGTTTCTACAACTTTAGTTGAACCGAGTGTGGCTACGCCCGGTCCTTGCGAAGGTTAAAACAGCACCAACTTGACAAACTATCGTTGTGGTTTTGATGCGTAGGTAAGATTGGTTCTTGCTTAAGCCCGTAGCAGCCACGTAAAACTTGCAACAACAAAGTAGAGGACGTCTAACTTGTTTTTGCAGGGCATGTTGTGATGTGATATGGTCAAGACATGATGCTAAATTTTATTGTATGAGATGATCATGTTTTGTAACCAAGTTATCGGCAACTGGCAGGAGCCATATGGTTGTCGCTTTATTGTATGCAATGCAATTGCGCTGTAATGCTTTACTTTATCACTAAGCGGTAGCGATAGTCGTGGAAGCATAAGATTGGCGAGACGACAACGATGCTACGATGGTGATCAAGGTGTCGCGCCGGTGACGATGGTGATCACGACGGTGCTTCGAAGATGGAGATCACAAGCACAAGATGATGATGGCCATATCATAATCACTTATATTGATTGCATGTGATGTTTATCTTTTATGCATCTTATCTTGCTTTGATTGGCGGTAGCATTTTAAGATGATCTCTCACTAATTATCAAGAAGTGTTCTCCCTGAGTATGCACCGTTGCGAAAGTTCTTCGTGCTGAGACACCACGTGATGATCGGGTGTGATAGGCTCTACGTTCAAATACAACGGGTGCAAAACAGTTGCACACGCGGAATACTCAGGTTATACTTGACGAGCCAAGCATATACAGATATGGCCTCGGAACACGGAGACCGAAAGGTCGAGCGTGAATCATATAGTAGATATGATCAACATAGTGATGTTCACCAATGAAACTACTCCATCTCACGTGATGATCAGGCATGGTTTAGTTGATTTGGATCACGTGATCACCTAGAGGATTAGAGGGATGTCTATCTAAGTGGGAGTTCTTAAGTAATATGATTAACTTGAACTTAAATTTATCATGAACTTAGTCCTGGTAGTATTTTGCAAATCATGTTGTAGATCAATAGCTCGCGTTGTTGCTTCCCTATGTTTATTTTGATATGTTCCTAGAGAAAATTGTGTTGAAAGATGTTAGTAGCAATATTGCGGATTGGATCCGTGATCTGAGGTTTATCCTCATTGCTGCACAGAAGAATTATGTCCTTGATGCACCGCTAGGTGATAGACCTATTGCAGGAGCAGATGCAGACGTTATGAACGTTTGGCCAGCTCAATATGATGACTACTTGATAGTTTAGTGCACCATGCTTAACGGCTTAGAATCGGTACTTCAAAGACGTTTTGAACGTCATGGACCATATGAGATGTTCCAGGAGTTGAAGTAAATATTTCAAGCAAATACCCGAGTTGAGAGATATGAAGTCTCCAACAAGTTCTATAGCTAAAAGATGGAGGAGAATCGCTCAAGCAGTGAGCATGCGCTCAGATTGTCTGGGTACTACAATCGCTTGAATCAAGTGGGAGTTAATCTTCCAGATAAAATAGTGATTGACAGAATTCTCTAGTCACCATCACCAAGTTAGTAGAACTTCGTGATGGACTATAATATGCAAGGGATAACGGAAACGATTCCCAAGCTCTTCGTAATGCTGAAATTGACGAAGGTAGAAATCGAGAAAAACATCAAGTGTTGATGGTAGACAAGACCACTAGTTTCAAGAAAAGGGCAGAGGGAAGAAGGGGAACTTCAAGAAGAACAGCAAGCAAGTTGCTGCTCAAGTGAAGAAGCCCAAGTCTGGTCCTAAGCCTGAGACTAAGTGCTTCTACTGCAAAGGGACTGGTCACTGGAAGTGGAACTACCCCAAGTGATTGGCGGATAAGAAGGATGGCAAAGTGAACATAAGTATATTTGATATACATGTTATTGATGTGTACTTTACTAGTGTTTA